>NC_056728.1:1625243411-1625587771 GCF_019279795.1 Protopterus annectens | reverse complement strand
AACTGGGGTTTTCCCAGCCCCAATCCATTTCAAAATTTTTCAGTTGGGGTGAAGGGGGGATTAAAAGTACTTTTTTTTCTACAATCACTACCTTTATTCTTATTTTTGTCCCTTCCTTCGAACATTAGCTCTAAGTTCTTTTTTCTGACAAATAACTTCAAATCTATTAAAATCTTACTTATGTCATTTTTATTGTTAGGCACAAATGTTAACCCTTTCATAAACAACTGGAAGTAACTTTCTTCATTTTCCAAACTACTATAGTTGAAATATTAAAATTCTGGAAGGTATATACCTTTCCTCTTTGTATAACTCCAACATCACTTGTACTTTCCATTACTTCCTTCCCCTGTTGTAATGGTACTGAACCATAGGTTTGTTCTTTATCCTCTCTGACCTCCTTAGGTTGGGAAACTCTAAAAGGTCATTTAGGTCAAGATTATATTCTTCATTTTCACAATAATCATAATTGTACCTATAAGAATCTCCCACCTGAAATCCTTCTTCTCTCATCTTATAATAATTATATCTGTGTCTATCATTCCTTCCTTGAAACTCATCCGTATTATTCTGCCTAACCTGCCACTGTATATCTTTCCCTAATTTTGGCTTTGGATAGCTCCTATTTTCTTTATCTGCCTTCATATCTCTATCTATTTTCAATTCTTATGCCTAGCTACAAACATACATTTCCCATCTATTTTTTCCTAATGTTAAATAACTCTCTTTTTCCCCTTCAACTGTAAAGAGAAGATCATTAACTATTTTTTTATTAATCTCCTCTATTCTTTTAAACAATTCTTCTATTTCCATCTCATTTTCAAATACTTATTATCCAAATCTAACATCTTGTATTTTTAAATATAATCATAAATTAAATTCACATTATAATTATAAGTATTTCATCATCCAAAGCAACATTTTTTTATTTTACAACCATTTAGTTAATTACTATTTAGCCATGCTTGTCATTTAAAGTAATTAAAACTGTCTTTGTCCATTTTGGCATTGATACCATTATTACAGTCACCTGCAAATTGGATAATAAGTATTTGAAACAATGTTTATATTTAAGAATAGTACCTAAAGGGTTAAGAATATATAAGCATCCAAACAACATAAGAGAAGGTTCAGAAAGTTATAAGGAACTTATTAAGATTTTTGATATCTGCGGTTTTTCAATTATAAAAATTATAATTAAAGAAAATGAGATGGAAATGGAATAATTTTTTAAAAGAATAGAGGAGATCAATAAAAAATACTCAATGATCTTCTCATTACAGCTGATGTGGCCATTGGCAAGATAACCTGATGCAAAAATATTAAAAATATAATTTTTTTTTTCGGCGATCGCCGATGTTTAAACCCAGCGCAGCCCCGCGCAAATGGGCTGCGCTGTATAAAACCATAAAAAAGAAGGTTATAAACCCACAAATGTGGGTTTCATGCAATACATGGAATGACAATGCAGGGACCAGCAGACCAAAACCAACATGGCCACCGTGTAGTGGTTGCTAAGGGGGGAAGCTGAGTCTAAGACATGTAACTAAGCATTAGTAGGCAATCTCATGTAAATGAGGGTTCGGATACTGAATCTCACAGTCACATACCAAATGAGCACAGTCTGAGTAGTGTAAGAGATACAAAAGGGGGAGGAATAGAGTAGGAGATAGGTGACATCACAGGGGGGAATGGTAGAAAGAAATGCAGTTCATTGGAGGCCAGTGTAACATGACAGATGACAGGCACAGATCATGGAAAGAGGTGTGCCACTAGATAAGTCATGGAAAGTCAAGAAATGGAAGGTGTACACTATTACCTACACCAAAGTTTCTTGCTGGCCGTGCATGCGCACGTGTGTGCGCCATGAAGCGCGAGTAGGACAGTGTGCACGCGTGTAAGGCAGTGCGAGCATGTGGGAGCATGTTGGGAGATGTTTAATACTGTTTGCACGGGTGTGCACGCATGTAAGGCAGTCTGAGTATGTTGAAGACTGTTGGCAGACGTGTAATAGTGTTTGCACGGGTGTACGCGCATGTAAACCCGAATAAGTAGATTCTGAACCGTGTAAGCACATGTGCGAGCGTGTAAGCAACTGTGAGCGTGTTTCAGATAGTATGCACGTTGCTCCCCCCTGAGGAAACAGAGAGGAAAAAGGAAGCAACAGAATTAATAGGAAGCTAGCAGGGATAACTGCTGAAGCTAGCAGGTGAAAATAATTAGAAGCAGGCAATTACACAGGCAGAATAGTAGCCCAGCCCAGCACTTAAAACTCTGCAAACAGTAGTGCAGGATGTTTCCATTAAGAGACACTGCAAGACAGGAGTAAGCTAATAGAAGTGAAAACTGAAAAAGCTTCACTCAGAGCAGAAATGTTAGGGGCTGCCATAGCTGTCATAATGAGACATAGGCGACTTGCTGAGGGTGGTGACAATGCAGATGGTGCCAGACAACCCACAGTGAGGAGACGGAAAAGAGTGTACAGGCCCAGGGTCACCTACCACGGGTTACATGAGATGGAGATAGTAGAGTGCTATAGAGTGGACAGAGAGCTCCTACATCAAATTGTTGAGCTGTGCAGGCCACGCCTCACACACAGAACCAACAGAGGGGAACCCATCCCAGTGGAAACCAAGGTATGTGTTGGCCTAAGAATACTAGCAACAGGTACCTTCCAGAGACCAACTGGCGATATGATGGGGATATCACAGGCATCAGCCTCCAGGGTACTGCACCAGTTCCTGGATGCCATGTCAGCACATGTCGGTGATCATGTATATTTCCCCAATGCCCGTGAGGTATTGGCCAGCAATATGCGTCTCTTCCAGCAAATAACGGAATACCCTGAGGTAGTGGGTGCAAAAGACTGCACGCACATACGCATCAAAGCACCAGCCGGTGAGTGGGGTAGGGCCTACATTAACCGCAAGGGCTTCCCCTCCATCAACTGCCAGGTCATGTGTGATGCCCAGGGCATAATAATGAATGTGTGTGCTGGCTGCCCCGGGAGTTATCACGATTCCCACATCTGGCATTTGACGCAGCTGTACCAGACATTTGCCAATGGGGACATCCCACATGGACACCTAGTGGGGGATGCAGGTTATGCACTGGAGCCGTGGCTGATGACACCCATCAGAAATGCACACACACCTGAACAGGAATGCCATAATGAGGCACACGCACAAACACGTAATGTAATAGAGCGTGTGTTTGGGCTGCTCAAGTCACGGTTCCGGTGTCTGGACACATCTGGTGGAGCCTTGCAGTACACACCAACTACATGTACCCAAATTGTCATGGTATGTGCTATGCTACATAATATGATCTTGCGAAAACAGCTGCAGCAGGACCAGCATAGGGCCGGGCCAAACAGCCCCCCACCATTGCCAAGGCCATCACAGGCAGAGCGTGACTCGGAGGAGGAACAACCTGAAACTGCCCCAGTAGGCAGAAGGAGGCGTGCCCAGTATGCCCTGGCCTTGGCAAAGAGGCAACGCATAGCACATACACTGGCTCAGTAGGAAACCTGGGAATGATACCCCTCTCTGACTCACTCATATAGTAACAGGGATGCCTAACATGACACAACCTGCTCTCAAACATGTACAGGGAGTGTAGTATGTGCATCCGACAGAGGCAGCCCTGCAGCACCACCTGAGGAATGATTGCCATGTGTTAAGCAATGTAACACCATCTAGTATATGCAAACATGAAGACCCTGCCTAACATCTCACCCTCACCAAGCATGATGCCACACTATGAAGACAAGAAGATCAAGTACAATAATTGGCTGAAGTAATGCAGTCAGTCAAAGGGGAGCCAATGTGTTACAGGCTGGGAAGATATGCGGAGTATGACATGATGCACCACCTGCTAGGGGTGGCGTGCACCTATCATGCCATGCCACATGGATATTGGCAAAGGCTGTCAGTACCCACAGTATGCCCTGAATAGGTAAGTCTCAAAACACAAACCCAACCTCATAGGTTCTACAAGGGATAGGAACCTAGATGTAATACTACCCCATGACAGATGTATAAACAGCAAGATGTGTGCAGTGTAAACGCATACAGTAAGGAGAATGTAGATACCAGTCCTGTAATAGAGAACTGGGCAAGTCTCACATCAGCACCCTAACACTACCAGGTCACACCTCATACTGTGCTGTACAGCCACAAAACATGGAACAAGCTACAAAAGGAGGGTGACTAGCAAGAAATGGCAAGGATAACCACACTCCCATGTTGGTACCACAACAAGAAGCAGTATGGAATATCCATGGTCAAATACCAATGGCTAAAACTGCCTCGCAGTATATAGCCTGCTGCAGACCACTGTCCTAATACCAGGAACAGCACCTGGCCTATGTCGGAATACATGAATATATCAAGCCCCCCAAACCACATTATATTACTCGACTGAAAATACCCAGACATACACCGGTAGCATTGTACTAGCACCAACACAGTAGGAAAAAATTACCCAGATTCCATAAACCAAAATGCCCACGAACAATGTACTACTCCCACAAGAGGGGTAAGCATACTGGATGTGATAATCAGCAACATGTGTACTGGATGGCAAGATGAGAAGTGTACCCCTCACTGGTAAGACCAGACCATAGAGTAATCACACTGGATATACACACCCTGACCCCAGTCCCTGGCCAGAATACCACAGTGAAAAACATGTGTAAAGTATAGGTTGCAGCCCTCAAAACCGATGTTGAATCCACAAAAGGCCCTGTGCAAGTGCAGAATATGGGACACACCACAGAACATGTTATACAGGCATTCCATGAACACAGCCAGGAATGCTTGGAGTATGCAATCACAAATAACAACAACACACAATGCCATACACGCAGGCATCTGGCATGCTGGCCTCCAGCCATTACCAAACCATGCAAGAGAATGAGGAAGTTACCACAGTTACCACATGATAGAGCAAACATAAAAAGGGAAGTAATCACTGACCAGTAGTATGGCAACAACATATGTCCACACATACAATCCACTAAGTCCAGCCACAACAAGTATAATCTATGAATCCATAGGCAATGTGACGCCAGTACCAAGTACACAGACAACCACAACACCCCCCAATAAATACAAACATATGTGATAGATGCATCCATGTATCCAAACCAGAGGTTGAGCTCCAACAACTCAGTACTGTCAACACTAGTCAGGAGGAGAAGGTAACCACATACACCACAAACCCAGTCCCACATAGACCTACCACAACTGTAAACCATACACATAAACACAGACAAATATTCCCGGAGGCCTTAATTACAAACACACCACACCAACAGAAGCCTCCAAAGTAGATCACAAGCAACCACAACCTTCAAACATAGCACATGCAATGAATAGTATGCAAAGCTGGTGTGCCAAACAGTCACAGGCCCGAAGGAGAAACAACATGCCTGATACAGTCATAATAGGTGTCTGTATAGGCAGACACACAGCTGTCCCACTCACCAGACTGAACAAGGGAAAGGGTAGAGTAAGCTGCTTGTAGGTTGCCACAAAATGCCACTTAACACAAGTACGCAGGTCACCCCAAAGCAAGCAGAAACATGATGCACTCATTGTCCATGCTGGTGTGAATGACCTGAGATGCACCTCCCTGGTCAACATCAAATGAGACATGCATGGTCCCTCCGAGTATGTACCCCAGGGCGGGATGACACTGGCTGTGTGCAGCATCCAACCCTCACCAAGAATGATGCCACAGTACAAACACAGAATGCTCATGTTTAACAGCTGGCACAGTTACAGCTGTCAGTCCAAGAGGGTGTAATGTGTGTCTGCTTGAGATGTCAAGCATGACAAGCCATGCTGCTGTTGCAGGGATGGCTGTCAGCTGTTACCCGTGTGCGTCTGGATACTGGATAAGGCCTTTGCCGCCTCCATAGAGCCGTATGTAGGCAAGGCCAAAAAGACTACCCACCACCCTAGAAAACATAAGTGGTAGGAAACATAAGGGTAATGCTGTCCAATGCCAGATGTGTAAACTGCAATATGCATGCCCCTGAGGCACTTCCCATTATGGAGAACATTGATGCCTGTCCAGTGACAGAAGCCTGCTGCAGGCCTAGTGATAGCACACCAGCACTACTAGGTTATACCACATACCATGTGTTATGGCCCCAACACCTGCACCAAGACATCAAAGGAGGGGGAGTATCCATATGCAGCACAGACACCCATATAGCCAGGTAACTGACAATGCACAAAGCAGCGGACACCACCCATGGGCACATAACTGTAGTCAAAACTGCTGTACAGTCTGTAGCATGCGACAGACCACACTCTCACACACAAGAACCCCACCCAGACATCTGAAGACACTGGACAGTATGAATGTCCCACCAAATACCAGACAAGGTACACAAAGTACCACATAGGTGTCAAACCATTATGTATGCAAGGAGTCATCAGGGACCTAGGGACACAGGTCGACATTAATCTGTCATGTGACAGCCACAATGCCAATGTGGCTATGAAGACTGTTGATACTGGACACCGTATTATGAAAGGATTCACATCAACATCAACAGAGGTCACTGTGCCACTGTACTGTTCCCTTATCAGACCCATAATCTAGTACAATGACTCATATGGGATGTACCATACGTGACACCTGCAGCGGTTCGGAAGACCTCATAGTTACCGCACCAACAGGATAAAGGGTGTGAAATATATGTCATATGCTGCCTGGCTGTAGACACCCCAGCTGACTGCAGTCACACACTGCCTACACAGAGGCATTGTATGTCTGTTGTACCAGGCCATGTCCAACACAGGAGTAATGGACATGCTACACCACAGGAAATCAAAGCCATTGGAGCTGTGAGAGTCACAGATGTCAACCTCAACACATAATGAAATAAGATGTGCTGGAGG
This sequence comes from Protopterus annectens, assembly GCF_019279795.1. NCBI lineage: Eukaryota > Metazoa > Chordata > Ceratodontiformes > Protopteridae > Protopterus > Protopterus annectens. Next base: position 1,625,580,854 of record NC_056728.1, on the reverse strand, counting down.
GACAGATACATAACCCATAGGCTCCCCACACCCAGAAACAGGATCCCAATCCATGGTAGGCAGAGCCCCTCACTGACACCCCTCGACAGGAATATTGCCAAGTGGATGGATGACCGTACATGTATACTGGGGGTCCCCACTGTGTCACGACCAGACAGAGGCACAGTGAAGAACCTCATAAATGGCCATAATTGAACATAGCAAGGGGTGGCGAAAGACACACACACTCTAGCTAGGCTTACTAATGGCCTAGGGTGTCTAGCCTACTATGAACCCATGAACCTATGAACATACAAAACGTACAGAACACTAAGGATAATCACAAGGCATACCCAACTGATGGTAGGAACCATGTTGGGCATCCACAGATATGCTCTGAATCACACAGATATTACAAACAACATACCAAACACACACACATATTGTTAACATACAACCTGTCAGGTGCAGTGCAAACACCCCCCCCCCCCGAGTGCAAAATACCTATCCCAGCAGATGGTCCCCTGACATTGCAGATGCTGAGGTAACAGCCATCATCTGAAAAGCAGAACACACAGCAGCAAAGGTATGTGATGGTGTCCTGTGCTGAGGCCAACATGGACCCCAAGAGTAATGGAATGCAAAATCACACTACTGGCCAATGTCAGCCTTACCACAGGATAAGTACCCAAAGAGCAGTGTACAACAACAGTGGTCCATCACAACAAAGGTGTTGCCTGAATGGATACTCCAAACTACCACCCCAGGATCCTGACAAGCTTGTTCTGCACAGCTATGGAAAGGATCAGTATGTACCGCAGACAGAAGGCTAATGTGGACCTACTGATACTGGACCCTACACACTGTGGCTGTTGTAACTGCAGAACCGGCCCCTAAACATGTCTGACCCATTTGAAGCAGTCATTAAGGTCATTGATGAGGGCTATGTGGTCCACACAGTGTAGCTGGACCATGCACATGCTTCTAGACAATACCGTACGTGTTCAGTATGGATATGTCCACCAGCTTAAATATACACCCCTATGTCAGTAGAGGGGTTGCAAAGCAGACCAAGGACAGAACTGACATGGTCAGACATGCCGCATCCATGTCAGACTACAAAGCGGATATGAGTGGCATCCCACAAGGCCTGGTCTTGCCCCCCACCCCCGTTCTGTATACATGTCCCATAGGTATAGGCCAACATGGAAGGACTGTGACTGAGCATGTATGCAGAGGAGTACAAACAGCCCACCATATCCGACCCCCATCAGACACAAGCAACCCACAAAAGGGCCACCTACAAACAGACAACTGTAGCCATAGACATGTCAGCAAGCTAATCACAGAACTGTGTATAGACAACCACAGTGGATATACAGTAAGTGCCCACAAATTACCACACAGGTGTTAACCCATGAGGTACCTAACATGTAATGTGAGACCTGGGTACAAAAGGTGATAAATATCCTGCACTGGACAAACATGTGTCTGTAGTGTTTGCAGAAACATGTACCATATACCCACCCAAACATGAAGGCTGGCAGATGTAGATAAGGGGAACTCACTCTGGCTCTGCAGCCATCCTCCATCAGCATCACAACTGACTACAATAGCCCCTGTGGGATATACCGCAGCAGACACCTCCATCAACTGTAAAGTCCACAACAGTACCCCACCAGGGGTAGCAAAGAGCATGAACAGATGCCATGTGTTGCCTGAGTAAACAAAATGCAGCCCCACACACTGCCATACTTCCCAGCTACAGGAAAGCTGTGCCTGATGTATGAAGCCATGTCCAACCTGGAATGAATGAACATATTGCATCTTGTACAATCTGAATGGCAGTGAGCTATGCACATGAGAGACCTGAACCCCAGCACTGACATACATAGGACAAGCTGTACAGAATGATCCATAACACAGAAGGCACCCCCACACTTCAGTATACTCCTGGTACAGGTCAGCCAGAGTGCCACATATCGACACCCTTCAAGAGGCATCCTGATGAGTGTATGGGAGATGGTAGGCTACCCTGGGTATCACTGTTATGTCAGAGGTAGACAGAGGCACAGTATACCAACCATGACATATGTAATGGCAAACTCCAGTTACAATGTGTGTCGAAGGACAAACACACCCTGTGACTACCATCAGAAATGGCCTACGGAACATCGCTAGTGTTTGCCAATATCCACCCATGTTGTGGAATACACTAGCAATGTTGGACGAGCCTGGTGTAGGTAGTCCATATCTGAACATATTGCAACATGGTCATATGTGCACAACTGGCCCCTACACAGTCTGTTGTGCTCACTATGAAGATGTCGAGCAGTGATAGGACTAAAGCCCAGGATACTGTCCACCACAGTGAAAGTACCGAACCAGTACACTATACAGTACTACAGTGTTAGGTCATTATGAAAGTATGTTGAGAACTGTCTGCAAAGTATCCCATGCAATTCCTGCAGGCACAGTATAATCCCTGTTGTGGCAGACACGAAGCAGTTGGCCAGTTAGTACACAACATGACACCCAACACACAATCATAAACGTGCAATAATGTCGAAGGTCACACACACCCAAATATGTGGTGGACTTCAGAGTGCAACATATAGAAAGCTCACACTGGGCATGCTCGCACACTTTGATAAATGAGGCATATGTCAGACAACATGCCATGGAAAGGCTGAACTGGGCATGCTCACACACTTAGGCCATATCTCCGTGTAGCAGTTGGCCACACATATCTGGTATTTGTACGTGTCAGTCCAGGAACCAACCACAACACAGCAATCAGCCTAGTGCACACAGTAAATGACCACAGAGACATAAGTGATATAGTGGATCGCCATATGCAAACATCTGCCACAGATACACAAGTTGGTCATAGGAACAGGGAATGCTATGGCAATAAAGACCTGCAAACAGTAGAACAGCACAACAAATATTGTGCATCCGACAATTGAACATATGGGTGTAGAGGTGGATACTAGGCTGGCCCCAGGGAATGACAGCTCAGCCAGAGTGTGCTTGGCATCTGCATCCCCAGGATAGTAGGCTACTGTGCCACTGTAAAGTAGGTCACAGAAGGCAACATGTGAGGCTAGTGAGCTGTGCCTCTGTCAAGCAGGGCACCGTGGAGGTCTCAGGGATTGAATGTGCTAAGCCACAGCCATGTTGTCGGTGTGTGCTGTGAGAGAGTTGCTGAGGATCTCTGACAGTAGGTGCCCGTCAATAACAGACTGAGGGGAGCCCTATCTGCATTCTCTGGACGATTCCACTGTCAACACTGTGTTGTAATGAGTATGTGTGAATGAAGTGCCGTGCTGGAACTGTCCACAGATGTCCTCCCTCTGTGGGCTACAGCTCTGCAATGTATTAGGTCACTCTGTCTGTTGAACGGTGCATATATGGCCAGTGTACAGCTGACAGGTGTCTTGTTGTGGAGCAGTCATGGGTATATGTGGGATAGCATGACCAATGCAAACTGTACACATACTCATAGGATGCAATTGTCAAGGATTATGCAGAGTGGCCAGTATAGTCCTCCAGCATGGGTCCTCTGAAGTCATCCACCCCAGTCTACACAAGTGTAGAGTCTGCTTGTGCTAAACACAGTTTGTGTGCAGTGACAACCTTGCCTGGGGGTGGAGATGAGATATGGATGTCCAGGGAAAGGTGGGTATGGTCAGATATCAACAATGGTGGTCTACCTCTGGTGTGGAACAGTGAGTACCCACGTTGCAGATGGACAGGTGCAATATGTATTCACCCATGTGGCTGTGGTGTGTGGTTCTGCCATAGCACATGGACACACAAATTGTAGTGGCTGTAGGGTAAAGTGGTAGAGGCCTGAGTAGTTCTCACACACAATCTGCCTGTACCTGATGTTAACAACTGGAATGGTGTATGTGAATACCTGCATATCCTGGCACTGTTCCCAGGGAAGCTAAGTGTGTGTCCTGGATGTGGGTGTGGTGTTCTGGACTGGTTGTGTTGTGTGTTACAGGTCCTGTGGTCCCAAAGCATGGTATAGAACATAACCTGCCAGTGCGATGTGCATATCTGACCCTGAAGTAGGTGGCTGCAAATGCATATATATGCTATCCCCCACCTGACAGGTAGTACTACATCTACATACCTCTGTAGAAATAAAGATGTCAGCACCCTAGAAATACTACAGGTGCAGAACAGATGCCCAGTAATTCGGATAGTGCGCTCTGCTAATGAGTCTCCCTCAAGTGTCATAATATAGTTAGGTAGGGGTTCGAATCCTGCAAATGCTCAGTGTGTGTGTGTGTGTATGTGTGTGGGGTTTGTGTCTGTGAGAGGGAAATGTCCCTTTTGGCAACTGGGAAAACACACTACAGGATGCACATTCCCCTTACTAAACACTGATGATGTCAGCACCCTATAAGTACAGCAGGAGAAGGGAAGCCTCCCAATAATGCGAATAGCGTGCTCTGCTAATGCGTCCATCTCGAGTGTCATAACATAGTTAGGTAGTGGTTTGAATCCTGCAAGTGTGTGTGTTTGGAGGAGGGGGGTTATTATTTGTGTGAGGAAAATGTCCCTTTTGGCAACTGGGAGAACACACTATAGGATGCACACTCCCCTTTCTAAACACAGATGATGCCAGCACCCTATAAGTACAGCAGGAGAAGGGAAGCCTCCCAGTAATGCGAATAGCGCGCTCTGCTAATGCATCCGTCTCGAGTGTCATAACATAATTAGGTAGTGGTTTGAATCTTGCAAATAGCAAGTGTGTGCAGTGTGTGTTTGGAAGAGGGGGGTTAGTGTGTGTGTGCAAATATGTGTGAGGGAAATGTCCCTTTTGGCAACTGGGAGAACACACTACAGAATGCACACTCCCCTTTCTAAGCACAGATGATGTCAGCACCCTATAAGTACAGCAGGAGAAGGAAAGCCTCCCAGTAATGTGAATAGTGCACTCTGCTAATGCGTTTCTCCCGAGTATCATAATGTAGGTAGGTAGGTAGGAGTTTGAAACCTGTAAATGGCATGTGTGTGTGTTTGGATGTGGGGAGTTTGTGTGTGCATTTCCGTATGCAAAACATGTTAGTTTTGGCAATCAGGAGATCACACTACCTGATGCACATTACCCTTTCAAAATACTGATGTTGTCAGCACCCTATAAGTATAGCCAGAGAAGAGGAACTATCTAGTAAACCGAATAGTGCGCTTTGCTAATGCGTCTTTCTCACGTGTCATGACTTAGTTAGGTAGGGGAATGAATCCGGCAAGTGTGCATGTGTGTGGGGGTAGTAGGGTGTGTGTAAATTCAAGTGTGAGCGAACAGATCCTTTTGGCAAAAACTACAATACACTAGATGCTGCATACTCCCCCAGTAAACACAGGGGATGTCACCACACTATCAGCACAGCCAAACAGGGCTAGTTGGCTAGTAATGCCAATAGTGTGCTCTGCTACTGTGTCTATTACCATTGTCAGAGTACAGATAGGTATGTTTTGGTAACCCACAACTGTCACGTGTGGTTGTGTCACACAGTATGACCTTGTGTGGGTGTTTGTACATAACAATGCATGCCATTGCCTAAACCAGCAATGGCATTGCACACATGATGTATGTGTGTGACACATACACATAAATACCTGTGACCTGCAGTAGTTACCATGTCTGACACATGCTTCGAGTGGATAAATGGTATTTGCAATGTATACCAATATGACTGTGTCTTACTGTGCAGGGTCCACACGTGGTATGTCTCTATACAGTGTGGGTGTCTATGGTGAAAGACCTACAGCAGGGGATACACATTAGGTCTGGGCCATATAGTGTACATGTAGTCGATGTACAGGTGCTGCATGTTCCCACCTGTTGTGGTAGTGGTAGCATGTCATTCCACTGCAATTCAGTGACCACCTGCTGTGAACCCTTCAACTAGTGTGTTGTAGCTACAGTAATGCTCACACACAATGTTTGGCTGGATGCAGTCCGGCCATATAAACACAGTTCTTGAGACTGTCATATTGCCAGTGTTGTTATGGAGGATAGGTGGTCTTCCTGTGTATGGGAGGGTTGTGTGTGCCAGGCTATGAACCAGATGGCAGTCCGACACACTGTTAGCTGCACATGAGTAGGCCCTGATGGTTTGTGCTGTGCCAACAACCTGGAGGTGTGTGTATCTGTGTTACCTTGGGATACCACCCCCCCTATCCATGTGTGTTACATGTGTAGGGGATGACAGGCATGGTATGGGGCATAACCTGTCAGTGATGGGTAACACCTGTGAGCCATGAATCATGAATCTGGTACTGCACAGACATTGCAGTTCACCATGCTGAGGGCAGTGTCTGGTGCATGCATCTTCCGGTGTACACTGCTGTTGTTGTGTAGCAGCACTGTTAGTGTCCTAACCTGTGTGATACCCATGGAGGTCGCTATGTAAACCATGTCCTGCAGCATAAGGCAGTATGTGTGTACCAAGGAGCTTTGCCATTATACATCGGGCCATGGGTGTCACGTACAAGATGACCCTTGCACATCATTGGGGCTTCCCTAACATGTAAGCACACGTTGACAGCCAGTGGATACCCTATGAATGACAGTGGAGACTGAGCATAATGTAGACATACAACACCCTTCCCACATATAGTGGTAGAATACCTGGTGAGGGTATGTTGGCAACCAACATCAGGCTCATACTGGCCTGTGCCACATGCTGAGAGATCCATTCTATGTTCCCTATCATGTAGTCCAGGGAGGTATGTCTCAGGCAGCCATACTGGCATGGTCAATGAGTGAGTCATATCTGTCCATGCCTCTGACTGACCTGTATGCATGTGTGCTGTGGTGGACCATAGTGCCCCTGAGGCATATCACTGTGACCTTCACCAGATACAGCCTGTTGAGCGGGACCCCAGTGCAGCACACAAGACAGGTACCTGACACGTCTGTAGCAGGTGTGTTGTGTAGCCCTGCAGGCTGTGAGTGTGTGGCACAGGGGATGTGCGTGCCATGTGTGGCATGTGCTGTGTTCCGACGGAACATATGCCTGTGTGCCAGCTGCGGAGGTGTGTGATGCCCAGGCAGGCTGCTATTCTGTGTCCCCACGTATGCCCCAGTGTGTTCAGCATGCTGTCAGTGCGTGTCAATGTCTGACTGGTATTGTAGTCACTGTAATATATTTTATTGATTTATTTCTTTATCCTACATTTGTTGACTGGGATAGTCCGACTGGATGCATGTCCATTTCCAGCGGAGGGCCGTGGAGACAAGCTACGAGGGTAGCAGATACAGCATTACATAATACTAGCATTACATATTACAAACAGATTATTTACAGAGATTACATAAGTAAGCAAGTCAAACATGTTCCACAGGTTAATGTTAGACCTGAGCACAAGTCAGGATTAAATTAAAATGACACAGTAAAGTGGTTCACAGATTTTACACATTCAAGTTAGCCAGGCTTGATACATTGACATAGCCAGTTAAGTGACAAATCTTGTTTGAGTCTACTGTTAAATTGACCTAAGGTGGACAGTAGGGTAATATCAGCTGGAAGTGAGTTCCAGGATCTACTTACAGGGTTTGCAAAGAGAGAATCACCGGCTGTGTTATTAAACTTGCTAGTCTGAAGTAGTAATTTGTTAGAGGATCGAAGCGGTCTAGGATTGTTATAAGGGGTGATAATATTTGAAGTGCAGGAGTATTGTCTGGATTATAGAGGATTTTATAGGCCATAATCAGTTGGTTATACTGTATTAGGCTGGGTATTGCAAGCCAACCAAGCTGATTTAGATTGATGCAATGATGTGTCCTAAAAGGCAGCCCAGTGGCAAACCTGGCAATGTGGTTGTAGCAAATTGAGTGTTTGTTAAGAACAGTCTTGTTCATATTCGAGAGTAGAGGGGATGCATACAGAAGGGTTGAAACAAGGTGTGAGCGAGCTATGGCACCTTTAGCTGGAGGGGCTAGGAAGGCTTTAATTCTGTAAAGTGACCCTAGTTTTCTATTGATGGCTTTGATAATCTGGTTAACATGTAGGTCACATTTGAGATTATTGTCTATGATGACACCTAATAGTTTCGGAGATGGGTCAGGGGAGATTATTGTGCCATCAGTTGATGTTATGGTAACGATGAAAGTGGTAGACCTACGTGTTGGTGAAATAACAGCAGTTTAGTTTAATTGGGATTTAGGATCAGACAATGTTCAGAAAGCCAGTTTTCTATTGTATTAAAGGTGGTCTGGGTAGCTGACCATAACTCTACTGGAGATGTGGCTGAGCAGATCAGAGTAGAGTCTTCAGCATATTGGATACAGCTGACTTTTGGGATGACAGTATAAAGGTCGTTAATGAAGATGGAGAACAGCAAGGGCCCTAGTATAGAGCCTTGTGGTACTCTGAGGGTGTTAGGTAGAAGGTTAGAGAGTTTGTTCTGCCAGAGGCCAGCCTGCTGTCGACCATGCAGGTAGGATTGAAACCATTGGAAGGCTCCAGTATCTAGACAGTCTTTGCAGGGTGTGGAGTACAAGTTGGTGATCAACCATATCGTATGCCTTGGAAATATCCAAAAGAGGGCTGCGGATATATAATTATTGTTGCAAGTATGGCTTATGGTGTTAGTAAAGGCTAGGAGGCCTGAAGTAGTGCTGTGATGAGGACGTAAGTCATGCTGAGTGTCTGCCATAATGCGAGTTTGGATTAGGTGGTGCATGAATTGTCTATGACGAAAGTTTCCATAATCTTTGCAAGTGGAGAGAGTATAGCTATTGGCCTATAATTAGAGACTTCAGTAGAGCTGCCTCCTTTGTGAAGTGGGATTTCATATGACATTTTCCAGATGGTGGGAAAGTTAGATTCTAACATGGTTCCTTTGATTACCTTTGAGACGGGGTAAGCAATAGCATCATCTGGTTTTGATAGGTACTCGGCAGGGAGTTGATCAGCAGAAAGTGTAGTGGGTTTCACTGTTTCAATCAAGGTACAGAGAAGTGAAGTGGCGACTGGTTGGCAGCTGGACGAAAGTAGTTTTCTAGGGGTGCTACTTTCAGGACCAGGGGAGCTAGGAGGTAGATGGCTAGCTAGGACCTGAAATGTCTCAGTAAAGAACTGGTCAAAACTATCAGGAACATCTTCAGGGGTATTATTAATAGTAGCAGCAGGGATTGGGGTTGACGTTTGTCCAGGATGTAGTATATATGACATGCCACCTGACAGGGTATGGCATTACTGGGTTCAGAGAGACCAGTCCCCAGATTGGCTGTGTGGTGGCATCCCACACATGTGTTGTACGTTCCTGGCCAAGGGTGATGGCTGACTGCATACATGTGGCAGCTGTGACAATGACACATGACTCACATAAACCACTACTGGACCATAGAGGCGATTCACAGGTTACCTTTGCACATGCTTCCCTAGTAGTGTGATTGCCATGGTGAGTACCAACACATAGGGCCAATGGGGAACAACATACTGAAGGTGTGTATGTGTGGGTGTACCGCTACTGTTTCATAGCACTGACATATATGACTGCACATCTGGGTAAATGCCAGGTAAGATGTGTGCAATGTGTCACAGGCAACGTACATGCGTACAGGACATACAGTGACGTTCTGTCATGTGTAAAGTTGACATACGTATCGTACGCTATGCAGATGTCACTAGAAGTCTACAGAAGCACTGTAACTCTGCATTGCAGGTGTAGGCAGTGTTCCAGGGAACCCCAAGCGAACATGCATGCAAACAAAGCTACAGTAAACAGGGCTGGAAGTAGTGCATTATACAACAAAGAAGGGGTAACAATAACAGTAAGTAACAATGCAAATATGTAGGCACTATAAACATGTACCCAGGAATACGCAGCGCAGATGCCCATGGTAGAACTGATATTATGTCATACTTATTTGTGATTTGGATTACATTGGTACTGCACACATCTCTACATGCGCCAACATCCACATGGCATAGTCATTGTGGGCAACTTGACACCATTACTGCACATGTCCACCATTGCATATCACTACTTGTGTTAGCTTTCCCCCTGTGCTACCCATGTATGCAGCTATCTGTTGACAACCTTACCACCGGCATGCAATTATGTGCAGCTGTTATACTTTGGTATGTACTATGGGTGCAGATAACAATTCAGGACATTCATACAGTTACTGCAGCAGGCATGCTGGGATAAACACACAGTCATAGCAGCACACTGTACTGTTACCAACATGATACTACTAATACACTTCTATGTAGTCACCCTGAGCATCAGCAATGTGTTTACCTGTTCCCACAATGATGTTGGAGATTGCAGGAGGTGGCACAGTGTCATCATATGCACAGGGTGTGGATTAGGTATGCCTGAGTCAGCCACTGATACCACCAATTGACATGTGTGTGTATGTGTGTTGGTGAGGGGCAGCAGTACAGGGTGGGGCAGTGTTGGTGCAGTGTGTGCGTGTATGTGGTTGCCCTAGGTGTTAACATTTCGCATGTGTGTATGCACGCACACAGTTCCACCTCATGGCTGCCATATACAGGGGTTTGTGGAAAGCCACAGACTGCACCTGGCAGGCCATACAGATCAGTGTCTGTGTGCACGGACACGGTACCTGTGCCTGGCAGGGGTGCTACGGACCGTATCCAGTACAAAGCCAGACTGGGTACTGTCATCAGAAGTGGGAGTGTGTTGACTGGACACAAGTCCCTGTTGGGACTGTCCAGAGCCACGTGCACATGGTCTCCTGGGGCGTTCCGATGACAGCACAGACCCAGCATTGCTGGGGCTGCTGCTGGCACTATGGGGGCGTGCGTGAGCCTGTTGTCATCCGTGCCGACTGCCAACTGCTGCTGCTGCCGGCATACGGCCACGTCGACACTGCAAACGTCCACCATTGCCCTGGCTCATGGACATCTGGTTGTGGAACTGCTGTAATATGTCCCCACAACGTCTGTCTATGACATCGGTGAAGTTACGGATAGCATCCGCAATGTCACGCATACTGTCTGTCATGGCTGTGCGACATGCTCTCAGCTCCCTCAGACCCTGTCTGGTGTACCTTTCCAAACGTGACTGTGCCTGCATGACAGTCCGAAACATAGCTGAGGTTGACAGACCTCTTTGGGCACGTCAGCCAGAGGCAGTACACCCATGGATGCTCCCACGAGAACCCATGGGCAACTGTCTGTGTGGTACCATCAGAGGACCCTGCCCATGGCTGCTGTGTGGGGACTCATGTGCCACAGGTACCACATTACCCTGGTCTATGCCCACTGTATCCTGTCCATCACCTAGGGACAATGGTGACAAAGGATGTACAGGCAGGATGACTGTGTGCAATGATGGGGTTGACAGCTGTGTACTGTCAATTGCCTGACCAATGGCAGACCCTGACACACCTTCCTGTACCATTACACAAATATCATCATTACCAGTAGCCGTGGCACAGGATTCAGGTTCCCTGCTGCAGGTCACCAGAGCAGCCCCAGAACCTGTGGGAGGAAGACAGGAAACACAGTTTACAGTCTCCAGACATTGTTACCAGTGATGCACTTATACACACATGCACACATGCACACATGGACACATGCACACATGCACACATGGACACAGGCACACATGCACACATGGACACAGGCACACATGCAGACATGCACACGTTGACACATGCACACAGGTGCACATGCACACATGCACACAGGCACACATGCACATATGCAGACATGCACACGTGGACACATGCACACGTGGACACATGCACACATGTACACATGCACACGTGGACACATGCACACATGGACACATGCACACATCAACACTTGGTCACATGCACACATGGGCACATGCACACATGCACACGTGGTCACGTGTACACATGCACACATGGACACAGGCACACATGCATACGTGGACACAGGCACACATGCACAGATGCACACGTGGACACAGGCACACCTGCACACATGCACACATGCACACATGGGCACAGGCACACCTGCACACATGCACACATGCACACCCCGCAGTATACACACAGAGCACTACTGAGTTACACTACTGTTACTAGCATTATCAGGACTATTATAGGTTATGTTAAACACACTCACCAGCATGGATGGCCTGTCTTGCTGTAACCCTGGAGGGACCTGCAGAAATGATGAGATTAATGTCAGTGGGCACAACTGTGCCACTGATATTGCATATGATACAGTGTACAGAACAGTCAAGTGTACATATGGCATATTGCCTGCACGCTCCATGTCGTGCTGCTGTGTGGAACCAGCCTCCATCATAATGCAGGTGCACTGCTGTTGATGTTCTGGGGCTGGAACCACAACACTTAGGAGTAGCCCCTCCAGTCTGGTGAGGGGGGATGTGTGGCCACCCCACCTCCTGTGGCGACCTGTTGCCTGTGGATATCTGATGCATGCTGCCAGACACTTCGGATTAAATCACTGCAGTGATGTTGTACATGCTCATATGTCCTGTTATGCGTGCCAATATCATTTACCCTATGGACAAGGTCTTGCCACAGTGCGGCCCTCTCCTGCTGATTCTGACTGGTGCGGGAAAACAGGATGTCATACTCCCACACCAGGCTCTGGTGGATCTCCTCATCTTCTGCCACTGAGTAGGCGGGGTTACGCTGTCGCGCCATCTCCCTGGAAGAGAACACAAACAGGATATCAGCAGACCATGTCAGCAATATATGGCACACATACTATACATGATACTCATGTGTAGTGATATACTACTACTCCCATATGTTGCATGTGTGTGTGTCATGGTGGATACACAGGTACATGGCCAGATATCAGTGCTCACCCAACACCTGTGCAACAATACCTGCCACATTCCACACAACATAGTAGCATGCCCCATCGGTCAGCACACACTGACAGGTGCAATGCACAACCTCACTCTGGGGGTTCATCCCAAGGTACTGTATGTGGGACACCATCCACTACTGTGATGTGGACAGAAGTTACTCGGCCTGGATATACATATCCCACCACCACCACCAGCACAGTAGACTACTTTGATATGTATGTGATTAGACAGTTATTCACTTGCTGGGACTGAGATGGTATCCATGCAGCACACTGGGCCAGTGGAAGCCACAAGCCACACTGCTGACCCCTTTGCAAATGCTTACCACGGACATGCCACAGATTGCATGGAACTTGCAAACACATTTCTAACCCAGACCCTATGCACAAAGGTTAGGCATCCTGTCCTGTGGACCCCAGACCGAGGCAGATTGTATAACAATAGCAGGAGGCTACTGCAGGACAGAGCACATTCACATTAAGGGAAGGCATCTGTGGTCAGCACTGGTACTATGCTACAATCCGTTATAACAACGGCCACGGCCTACTCTGGGTGGGAAATGGACACAAACACTATGGATGACCACAAGGCCTTCTTCAGTTATGTTACACATATGGACCACATGCCTCAGATATGCTCTGTGTTAATACACACCTACTTAACATTCACCAAACACACGGATATTGGCAACAATCTTGCAGACATGTTCGGTGCACGTATCCCCCCTCCTTCTCCCCCACCAGTTGAAATATTTATCACAGCTAGATGTAACCTCCCTATCATCTCACATGTCCAGGTGAGGGCTGCCCTCAGCAGAGAAGAACACACAGCATCACTGTGACCTCGTGGTATCCCTGGATGTGTGCTACCGGCACTCCAAGAGGACATACAACCACATATAACACTGATAGTTTATCTTGGCCGTACTACAGGATATTTACCTGGACAGTGGCATACAGCAACAGTGGTCCCACACCACTAAGGGGGCACCTCAACTGACCCTGGGAATTGCCACATCATATGCATAACAGGCCTGGTCTGCTAAGCTATGGAATTATGCAGTATGGGATGCATATGCAGTGACATCGGGTACCTGCAGACACTTGTTCCCAGCTAGTGCGCCTTTGGGATGGGCTGATCCTGGCTGACCTTTCAAAGCAGTCACTACAGCCATTGCTGGGCCAACGCACAGAAAACTGCTGCCAGGATCATGGCCTAAGACTGATTGACATGTAATGTATGGTCATCCCCTTTTGGTGGAACTACGTACACACAACATATCACATGGACATACCTATGGATACAGACCTATGACACATTTGGAGGGTTCACAGTATGCACACTATTAACCTGCTACTTTGCATTACCTCTGTTTGTTGCAGCTGGTTGCGTTACCACAGCTTCTGCTTGCTGCTGCTACTGTCAGTGCTGACAGCTTCGGGTGACAGAGTCACAGTGTCTAATTTTTTTTTTGCTCTCTCTCTCTCTCTCACTTCTCTCTCTCCCTCTGTCTGCTTACAGACAATGCAATGAATGTATTGCATGTGGGGAGTGTTAGCACTGGATGCTTTTGTAGGTATCTGCATAGGTCCATGTGATGGCCTCTGCACCAATTGTAAGCCAGCATTTGCTAATTGCATACAGCCAGTTGTGTACTGATTGCAGTTCTCACTGTGATTTCAGGTCAGTGCTATAAAAGGGTATGTGGGATAGGCTTTGCCCTTTCAGATTGTGAGGGCGGGGACCATGCTGGTATGCTGTGGACAGTGTTCTGTGAGTGTAAAGGTTAGTATCTCTCTCATGATTCAGGCTGTGTTGTCTATTCACATTTCTCCATTCCTCTCTCATGTTCCCTGTAGCAAGTGTGTATGCACATTGACTCCTACAACTATATATAGATATATATTTATATATATATATATATATATATGTACATATACATACATTTATATATGTACTTTAACTGACCTTATTATCTACAAGCTGCCAACTAGCATGGCTGTTTCTGTTCACACACTACTATTATGGAAATCCAGTAGTTTTGACAGTAATTTTAAATGACATGCTTTGTGTACTACACATCCTATATTCCCTTTACATTCATCCCTACTATTACATGTTATATTTATTTTAGCACAATGTTTTTGTATAAGAGTCATGACTTAGTGGTAGGTCGTACAGACTAGTGTTTCCAAGGTCCTGGGTTCGGGACTGACAGTGGGATTTTATTTTGCTTTTGAACTGAGTACAGGACCTGTCAATCAAAGTGACTAAGGCACTTTTAAGCAGTTGTAACCGGGTTAGCGCTGGTTTGCGCAGAGCTCACGCATGCATACTGGCGGTTAGCTCTGTGCACACACGCGCACAACCGCTTACAACCGCTTAGCGGTGCTTACTCTGGCGCACACCCGCGCTATTTTCTTTGAAAGAAAAGAAAATGGGGAGACAGGAAAGTGGTGAAAAAGGGGTCACAAAGAGGGTAAGACAGTAGGGAAACAAGCTTGGGATGTGCAGGAGGGATGTAGGTAAGGCCCATAGTTGCCCATTTCTTCATCAGCAACAACTGTGCATATGTATGTAATTTGGTGTGACATTTGAAACCTTCCACCCCTGAGAGAGGTGTCAGGACAACAATAATACTTGTTGTACAGCCAATTGTAATTGATAGGTTCCATGTCCAGCAGACATGTGTGCGGAATGGGCAGCTATGTATGGGGCGTAATTTTTTTGTGGGTACAGAGTGCCCTTTTTTTTTTTTCAGGTGAGAGTGGTATGTCAGGTGAAGGAAGTCGGTACAGCTGGGGAGGTAGGTTGGGTAGGTAAACAGACAAGACAAACAAGACGCATACAGGGGCGGTGTATGACACATGTGGGGGGGGTTACACAATTGACGGGGATGGAGGTTTGGATATCCAGAGCCCATGAGCCCACAGATGGCAACAGTGGAACTGATATCCCCACCCATAGGCAGTTGCCACTGTTCCTTCACTGCCCAGGACGGGGCTGTGCTGGGGGCTGTGTAGGCGGGGAAACAGGCATGCCCATTAGTTGCGCCACCCATGCCTCGAGTTGGCGTAGGGGCTCAAGAACAGAGTCCCGAATCTCCCTACTCACCACAGTCCGGACGCTATGGAGGGTGAGTGGTGGTTCTCCTCCAGCCGCACTTGCAGAGGAGGGGTGAGCCCCATCCCCTGCAGCACTTCCACCCGCAGGTGGCACAGGGCCACCGGAGGAGGGTCCGGACTCGGCACTAGTGCCAGGTGCACTCGCCAACTGAGGTGGGAGAGGTGGGTCCGCTGGAACCCGCCTTCCCTGTCGTCCTATGTTTTGCATTATGTCATGACAGTTTGGGTTAGTGACATGTAATACCATTCACAATTAGTTGTAACAGCATGCATTAGTATTCCCATTAACCAAACACCCAGATATTCACACCATTGAACAGGGTGCATAACACATGCATAATTTGAACAGAAATACACAGTCCAACAACATGCAGGGTTAATTGATGGCAACAGGCCATCAGGTGTGGATGTATGAACAGGGCAGATGCATCAACGGACATGCAAATATATATGACCCAACAGGACAAACGTCCAGGGGTGTTAATTGTGACTGCACATACCATTTTCACGTGGAATGGGTTATATGTGGTTATAGGGTGGGGTAAAGAAAGCAATATTAACACCTTCGAATAACAATACATATGCTGTACATTTCTAATAGCTACAGTTATATACACACTACTGTTCTAACTACAGTTTCCTATATGATAACTATTTCATCTTGGTGATAGGACTGTTACTGCAACATCAATATACATTTTATTGTTCTTCATACACATTCATATCTAGCTTTGTTCAGCTACATCATCCTGCTACATTTGCTTTATATAGCTGTAGACAAGTGTGGATGTTTGCTATATCAGACAATCATCCTATCTGCATATTGCAGACTGAGAGCAACATATCCAGATTTTGGGATACACATTCCAGATGCAGCAACACTTTGAACAGATTTTGCTGTTTGGTTTTGAATCTCACATGCATTTCATTCTGTCTTGACTGCAGTATACTTTATTCAGGGGTTATTACTACTGTATTGCTGGATTCATGACACTTTCTCACACTCTCTCACTTGCTTTCATTTTACTATTCAGGATGGTACTTACTTCTAGGCTTTATTGACATGTTTTACCTGTAGTTATTACAATCCTTTCCAGCAGTCTCACTTCTGTCATGTTTCAGTATTTCCACAGGGATATATTTCACACATGTGATTTCATCATCTTCTGCAGCTATACTTTTCAGCCTGCTGCAGGTTGTGTACTATTTTCTTACAGGTAGGGCATTTTTATTTCAGAATATATGTCAGACAGTTTCATTTTTCGGTTTAACTTACAGGCTGAAACACACTTTTTTAATCAAGCAATACTTGCAGACACTTTCACACTGTTACTTGCAGATTTTATTCCTTACTGACTACACTGCACTCTTTTGCTGACTGTCATACTTTTATATTTCTTTACAGTTACTGGTATTGGATTACTGACCTGCCTGGTGGCGCAACCGCACCAGCCTATCGCCATAGGCTCTGCGGTTCGCAGAACGGACACCTGCAGCTGTAATATAAATGAAGTAATATTGGAATACACATCTCCATAATATCAGCTAGTTTAATTTCTTACATACATAATTAAATGTTACTTACTCAGTAGTGGGGTGTTGGGTGTTTGCCGGGCCTCCTGGATCCAAAGGTTCAGTTGGTCCTGCTTGCATCTCTTCAGGTCTGCATGGTGGTGACGGACCTGCTCACCAGTCCTTGGAATCCCTGTGGCACTGGTGAGATCATGAGCCAACCGGTCCCATGCCTCGGCCCTGTATGCTCCCCAGAGGACCTGGCCCTGCATGAGTTGGGCCTCATGATTATGGACTAGGAGCCAGACCATGTACCTGGACTCCTTAACATCCCACCTCTGTGCTCGAAAGCAACTACCCTCTCCTACTCCTGTCATTCTGCCTGCAGGTCAGTTCTACAATCGTTTATGTTGTGTATTCCCACCTATGGGGCTTATATAGTCCGTTTTTCCCGCACATATCTGTGATTGGCCATTTTGGAATTGTACCAACTTCAGTAAACCTGCATTGTCATGTTCTAGTTTGTATTCATTCCTATATATTAGCTATTATTGCATTTCTAGGTACTGCTGTCATGGCTTAGTGGTTCTGTACCTTGACTATGGTGTATAGTATCCTGGGTTCGAATCTGGCCACTGCTTTTTATTTTTCATGACTGTCTAGACATGCTGAGGGGTTTGTCTGTGTAAAGGCAGTTTTGATACGGCTTGCTCAACGTTGCCCGTTGGTTAGCTTGTTTGCGCGGTGCGCAGCTCCGCGCAAACAGGGTACGCTGCTTTAAGCCTCATTTGGCTATCGGCACGCATATTACGCTCAGCTCAGTTAGGGGCACATAGATTTAGCGTGTTAGACCACTGCTCAGCTACGGGCACTCATTTTGCACCAGTTAAACCTCTGCTCATCTACGGGCAGATGCACTCACTCTGTTAAACTGTAGCTCAGCTATGAGCACATCTGGCATTTTTTATTCTTTTGTTACCTCACATTTCTTCAATATAAATGGGCTATTTCATTACATTTTACATAACTTGTGGTTTTATGTGTACATATTTGTCAGGGACTTGTTTCCTGCTTATTTTGCTAAAAAAAAAATTGGTGCTGTGGGGGCTCGAACCATGAATGCCTGCTCTTCAGCCAACATCTCTACCGCTATGCTATTGCTTCCTGGATTATTTTGCATATTTAGTTCTTATATGCTTTCCTACTGACTGCTAACTGTAGCTGCGCTACGGGCACGCCCGCGCAAACGAGCACACTCACGGTTAAACATTTTTACAACTTAAAAAAAATTATAAAACGTGTTTATTTATATGTTTTCTGTTCATAGTCTGTGGGGGCATGTGTTGTGTTCTGTTTATTCACATTTCCGTGGACTCTGTCGTGGGTGTTTACTTTGGGTACTTTTCCTCTTCTGGGGGCGTGTCCGCTTACAGGGCTTGGCCTACGGACACGCCCCCTACTGTCTTACATGGACCGTGTTGGCCTTAAGTGTGATTCAGCATGCTCTTATGAATATGCAGAGCATGCTGACATCACTCCGTTTAACTGCAGCCTCCGTGTATGAGTTATAACTCTTACACGGAGGCTTCGTGAATCCTGACCACTATCTTTAAGCAGCCATTAACTTTTACCTATAAGAGAGATAAGAATATAAAAATATTTTGGAAAATAGACCCTGAATGTATAAGGAAAGTAACAAAAGAAATGGGACTTATAAATGTGGTAAGTGTGCACAATGTCCCTACATTAAAAATGCAGACAGATTATATTTGGTTAGTAGAGATAGGTTAATAAATAGTAAGTGATTTTCTAACTGTGATAGTAAAGAATTAGTGTATCTTGTAGAATGTAAAAAGTGTTCTACATTTTATGGTTGGAAAACAGAGACAGCCCTTAAAAGAAGAAGCTATGAGCATTTATATGATATTCAGAAACAAGGCTCTAATAATGTACTATTCAAGCACACTAAAAGTTGCAAGGAAGCTAAATTTGTGTTTTTTGTGCTTGAAGAAATACCACAGGATATTAGAGGGGGAGAATGGGAAACGATAATTGAATTTAGGGATGTATATTGGCAGCTGGTATTAGAAGCATGTAAGTCACCAGGATTAAATGAACATGTTTCCCTGGCACTATTGTTAAAATTAAGAGCAGTGAGATTGTGAAAAATAGATTAGTTAAGGTAGTTTGAATAGGTTTAGAATAGTTATGTTGATATATATTTCTTATATGTTTTAGCAAATATTTTCACTACAAACATGTATTTTTCTGATTTTATATACATATGTATATTTTTACATGGTTTATAGTTGATTAAATGTTGTATGCTATTTATATATTTAATATTTTAGGGATTAATAATAAGAATTTTAACATATTGTAGAGTATACTAGAATTATAATATATATTAATGTTTTTTTCAAGTGCAGTTTTTTGTTCTAACCTATTAAAAGATACGACCACTGGAGGGCTGTATAAGTGTTAGTATGCTTCCAATCCATCTCATTTAGAATTATATTATCATATGCATTTTAAATGAACATCAACAATCAAGTAGTTTTAAAAATGTATATTTTTACCTATGTATATGTGATTTTTATATAAATAATTTAGTTTTTCATGCACAGATGATGTTATTAGAAGGGATATAGTTTTTATAGTATTAGTATTTTAAATGTTAATAATTTGGATTTGACTATTGGATAATTCGTTTTTGTAAAGTATTTCTAAGGCATGATGGGATTATTGGGTTAATTAATCTGATGAAGTTCCACAGTGAACAAAATACGCAGTGATAAAGTTAAGTGTTTTATTTTAATAATTTTTGGAGTTTAAGTGGCTAATAAACTTTCCAGTGTTGGTTTACATTTTTGTGGTGCTCTTGGTCTCTAATACTTTTGGTTGTAAGTTTATTGAATCCATCCCTTAGTTTATAAATTTACTAAAGTATGTACACATAAACAGGTCTAACTGTATTGGGAACATCGTAATTCTAGGATGAGCAAGTGCTATGATTAAATTATAGCAGTTGAGAGGTATGCCAGCAGGTGTCTGAATTGCTAAATAAACCAGGGTCATTTGGGTCATAGTCAGACCTTTAGCCATATATGCCAGTGGACTTGGCTAACTGTTGAGGATTTGGAAGTGATAGGGCACCTAAAGTAAACTGCCTCTTTGGTATCCAATGCTGCCAAATATTGCAAACCCCACCTACTTCCAGAGTTGTATTAAACAATAAACATTGAGCTCATATCTTTTGAGCAGTTCTAGAAGTGAAAAATACAATATTCTGTGCATGTATATAATGATTCAGATAGCTGCTGGAAGGAATTCTTAGTCTATTCAGAATGCCATCAGTGCAGCAGACCTTTCTCAACAGCAGTGTTATGTTTACTCTAAAGCAGCCTTTTATGGGACCATTCTGTAGCCTTGGGAAGCTTACTGTAGAAAAAGAGTTTTTTAATAGGAAGCCACAAGGGCACAGTAAGGATTTTTGAATGTGTGTATCAACGTCCAGAATATAAATCCCTCCCACCCTGAGAAATCTAGCACCTTCCCTAGACAGTGCATATTTTTGACCAACATACCTTTTCAATACTGAAAACAAAATCCTGAAATGATAGCCTTAAGCAAGTAACACATTTAATTTATAGAGTCATAGGTAGCTACAAGTTACTATGTTTACACCCAAACTCACCACTGAAAAACTTAGCTAGGTAATCCAGATAGTTTGTTGCCTGGACTAAGAGATAAGCTTCCACATACTTCTGTAGTGAATTTGTGGTTACCCATCTATATTTAAAAGTGTCCAATGTATTCCTCTGATATGTATCCTGAGTCTGTTCCAGAAAAAGCAGAAAGGCGTGCTAAGTATCTAATGTATCAGCTGATATTTTAATAATGTGAAAATGGAGGTTTAGATCTTTTGTGTGGGACATCAAAACATATGGGGTCTTTCATGGTGTAAAACTCAAGGCAAAGATTACATACAATATTCTGTATGAAACAGTACAGCCAGAAAAAATTTAATCTATCAAGGTGACTTAGTGTCCATAGACCTAAAATTTTCTTTGTGAGAAATCTGTATTATTTCAAGCTGAATAAAATGTTTAGAGAGGTACATGTGGTTTGGGGCATTGTATTCAGTGATAGGCTTAATATGGGGCATATATATAGTAGAACCACAGTTTCCTTAGACCTAGATAATATCAACCTAAATATATGTATTCTGTGTAGAATGATTTTCTAATCATAATCAACTCATGGTGGTCAAGAAAAAAATTGATGCTGGAAACCCCCATCCTCCATCAGATATCTAATGACTGTGTAATGTTGGTAAGAACTAAGGGTGTTCAAATTTTCAAAAATAAATGCACTACATTTTTTCGCATTGAGGGAGAGTCCATGGCCATTACACCAAGCATTAATTTGATTAAGATCCTGTTGAAGAATATTGGTCTCAGAAGGATAGTTTACAACAGCACTCAGTTTGCAGCTGGCCTTTGACTTCTGCTTTAACATCCAGGAAACTGATGCCAAAGAGGAGGGGGACTAGGACAAAGGCATGTGGGACATCACTAGTGATGTTGGGAGGCTTAAAGTGATATTATTTCATAAGCCAGAGTGCTTTTATGGGATTCATTTGTTTGGTGTTAATCTGCACTTGAGCTCCTTTTGCTGTGCTTTTACACTAAAACGTTTCCAGGTCATCCATCTTTTGACAGAAGATGCTTGCCTGGTGTCTCATAGTTGAGAAGCAGTCCAGGATGTTCAAAGTGTAGTTGTTTATTGGTCAGAGGGCACAGGAGTTAGTTTTCAGTTTTTTATGTCTGCTATTAATTAGGTATGTTTTTGTGCAGCTGTTCACCAAGCAGTCACAGTTAGCAGTATTTTTTATAGTAACAAACGTATAAAGCTAGTACTTACGACTTTAACCTGTAACTCAGAAAGGCTTTGCATGGAGCTAAGCTTAGGGCAGCTAGTTAGCACATCAAACAGCACTAATATCAGATCATAGCACTATTTAACATCTAACCTTAACCCTAGACACCACTCATGTGACCTCTGTAAAACCAAATCCCTAAGTCATAATAGTCCAAACCAATAAAGGTCCTGATAACATAGATTTCAAATTTCCTATGGTTTCTATGGCTAGCTTAGTAGATATGGGCATCTTGAGACAATGTAGCAATTATTTCATGTACTCCAACAATCTTTTAATCTGTAAAGAAACAAACACAGTATGTGAGAGATGTATATACTTAACTTCCATGGAGGCAAAATTCTCACTTACAAAGTTGTCAAGAACATACACACTACAGCCTTAATACATACTTCTCACCACACACATAGACCTTCTTATGGTGAGGCACTATAAAAGAAATCTCTCCAAACCTCAAAGACCTCCTAGTGACATAGTACCTAATGATAAAGTATCTTGTGATACAGTACTTGGTGACATAATACCTTCTGATACAGTACCTGGTGACATAGTACCTTGTGAAACAGTGCAAAGTGATATAGTACCTTGTGATATAGCGTCTAATGACATAGTACCTTGTGTTATAACACCTCCTAACAGAGTATCTAATGGCATAGTATCTTATGACTCAGCATTTAGTGGCATAGTACCTAGTGACATAATACCTTGTGATACAACACCTGGTGATATAGTACCTAGTGATATAGTACCTTGTGATATAGCACCTAGTGATATAGCACTTAATCACATAGTAACTTGTGATATATCACCTAGCAACATAGTGCCTAATGACAGAGTATCTTGTGATTCAGCATTTAGTGACAAAGTACCTAATGACATAATATGATGTGATACAGCAACTAATGATATAGCACTTAGTGACACAGTACATTGTGATATAGTACTTAGTGACACAGTACCTTGTGATACAGCACCTAATGACATTGCACCTTGTGATACAGCACCTAGTCACATAGTACCTAATGACATAGTACCTAGTGATATAGCACCTAGTGACAGAGTACCGAATGACATTGTACCTAGTGATATAGCACATAGTGACAGGGTACTGAATGACATAGCATCTTGTGATGCAGCACCTAGTGACATAATACCTTGTGATATAGCACCAAGTGACAGAATATGTAATGACATAGTATCTTGTGATACAGCACCTAGTGACATAGTACCTTGTGATATAGCATGGAGTATCCTAGTACCTAGTGGCATAATACCTAATGATAGAGTGTCTTGTCATACATCACCTAGTGATATAATACTGAATGACATAGTACCTTGTGATATAGTGCCTAGTGACATACACTTAGTGACACAATACCATGTGGTACAGCACCTAGTGGCACAGTACCTTGTGATACAGCAACTAGTGACAAAATACCTTGTCAAACAACACATAGGTTCATAGGTAGGTACTAGGCTATTGGCCCTAGGGCCTATACAAGCCTAGCCAAAAAGGTATCCTGGCTTTCGCCACCCAAGAAAATTATTTTCCTGTGTCCCTGTCAAGCAGAACCACAGAAATGATCCCCGGAGTGAATTTCCTATTACCCATCCAATCATCAAGACTTTTCTTGAAGAGTGCTAATGAAGAGCTCTGTTTGACATAGGTAGGTAGTCTGTTCCAGAGTATGGGAAGTCTCTAGGACAGGAATCTATCCCTCCAGCATGTTCTGTTTATTGTGGTGACAAGGTTTAGGTCCCTAGAGCGTGTAGCTCGGAGGGATTGGGATTTCTTTAAGTGGAGCATGTCCAACAGCTCTGGGTTTGATAAAGCTTTGTATGTTAGGCAGAGATCACCACTGAGTAGGTGACGGAGTAAAGCTGGAGTTTTTTGAGACAGTCTGTGTAAGGCATCTGTTTGAGGCCAGTAATCCTCTTTGTGAGGTATTTTTGTGGCCTTTACAGTTGTAGATGTCTTGTGAGGTACATACCAAAAGAGGCATTGTACTCTATAATGGGTCTAATGAGTGATGAGTAGAGGGGAACAATGACCTCTTTTTTTCTGGATGAGAAACCTTTTGTGATGAGGTGTGCCACATAGAAGGATTTCCTGACCACTGTGGTGATGTGATTATCAAAGGAGCGACTACTGTCCACCTGTGTCCCAAGGTCTCTTATCACACTTTCAGTGTTAAGTAGACTACCACCTATGTGGTAGTTCATGGGTACAGAGTTTTTACCAAAGGGGACGACAATGCACTTTTTGGCATTGAGCTTGAGACCATGGCTTTGACACCAGGCATCTGTCTCAGTGAGGCCCTTTTGTAGGATGTCTACATCATTAGCAGTTTCGATTATGGCTCCTAGTTTGCAGTCATCTGCTAATTTAGTTAGCAAAAGACCTTCTGTGTTAGCCTGTACTTCAGAGAAGTAGATACCAAACAGGAGAGGACCCAGGACTGAACCATGTGGTACTCCACTTGTCACTGATCTGAAGTCTGATTTGGAGTCTGCTACTTTCACAGTGTGGGTTCTGTCAGTAAGCCAGTTGGCAACCCATCTTGTGACATAGGGATTTATACCTAGTTTAGTGAGTATATCTATAATTCCAGAGTGGGAGATGGTGTCAAATGCCTTGGCGAGATCTAGATAGGCTGTGTGAACCACCTTACCGTTTGTCTATGGCTTTGGTGACTACTTTAAAGAAGTCTATCAGGTTTAGAAGACATGATCTGCCTTTTACAAACCCAAACTGTGTGGGGTCCAGAGTTTGGAGATCTCCAATGTCTTTGTTTATGAGTTCCATGATGATACGTTCCATGGCCTTGCAGACCAGGCTCGTCAGGCTAATGGGGAGGTAGTTCCCGAGGTCTGTTGTGGCCCTCCCTTTGTGGAGTGGGATAACCATCACAGTGCACCATTCAATAGGCACAAAGCCTGAGGTGAGGCTATGATTGAACATGGTACTTAGGTGGGGTACCAGTTCATTCTGTAGTTCATGTAGAAGGCAGCCTGGGATGTTGTCAGGTCCCATGGATGCTGTGTTCTTGGCTTTAAAGAGTGAGTTTTTTACCTGTGCAGCCGTGATTGCAGGAACTTTGCATTTTTCCGGTATAAAGATGGGTCCTTTAGGGGGGGTGAGAGGGGGGTACATAGTGAAATAGCAGCTAGTGACATAGTACTTTGTGATACAGCACCTAGTCACACAGTATCTTGTGATACAGCACCTAGTGACATAGTACCTAATGACATAGTATGTTGTGATATAGCATCTATTAACATAGTACCTAATGGAATAGTATGATATGATACAGCACCTAGTGATATAGACTTAATGACATAGTACCTTGTGACTAAGCACCTAGTGGCATTTTATCTAGTGACATAGTACCTTGTGATACAGCATCTAGTCAAATAGTACCTAATGACAAAGTATTTTATGATACAGTACCTAGTCACATAATACCTTATGATACATCACTTAGTGACATAGTACCTTGGGATACACCACCTAATGACACAGCACCATGTGATACAGCACCTAATTACACAGTATCCTGTGATACAGCACCTAATGACATAGTATGATATGATACAGCAACTAGTGACTTATTGACATAGTACCGTGTGATACAGTACCTAGTGACACAGTACCTAATGACAAAGTAAGTAATGACATGGTATGATGTGATACAGCAACTAGTGACATAGGACCTAATGTCATAGTACCTTGTGATATAACACCAAGTGACAGAGTACCTAGTGACATAGTATCTTGTGATGCAGCATCTCATGACATAGTACCTTATGACAAAGCATCTTGTGATACAATACCTAGTGACATAGTACCTAATTATAAAGCATATTGTGATATAATACCTAGTGACATAATACCTTGTGATAGAGCATCTCATGACACAGTACCTTGTGATACAGTACCTAGTGACATAGTACCTTGTGATTCAGCACTGAGTGACATAGTACCTAATGACAAAGCATCTTGTTTTACAATACCTAGTGACATAATAACTTGTGATGCAGCACCTAGCGACATAGTGTCTTATGATTCAGCACCTAGTGACATAGTACCAACAACAAAGTAAGTAATGACACAGTATAATGTGACACAGCTACTAGTGACATAGTACCTAAGAACATAGTGCCTTGTGATATAACATCAAGTGACAGAGTACCTAGTGACATAATATCTTATGATACAGCAGCTCATGACATACTACCTTGTGATACAGTACCTAGTGACATAGTACCTTGTGATTCAGCACCGAGTGACATAGTACCTAATGAAAAAGTATCTTGTGATACAATACCTAGTGACATAATACCTTGTGATACAGCACCTAGCAAAATAGTAT
The DNA here is from genome assembly GCF_019279795.1 of Protopterus annectens. Taxonomy (NCBI): domain Eukaryota; kingdom Metazoa; phylum Chordata; order Ceratodontiformes; family Protopteridae; genus Protopterus; species Protopterus annectens. The sequence goes on along the minus strand of NC_056728.1, from coordinate 1,625,554,101 downwards.
CTTGTGATACAACACCTAGTGGCATATTACCTTGTGAAACAGCATGTTGCGAGATAGCACCTTGTGATACAGCACCTATGTCATCAGGTGCTGTACCTTGTCATATATTACCTAATGACAAGGAATCTTGTGAAACAGTACCTAGTGACATAACACCTTGTGAAACAGCACCTCATGACATAGTATCTGTTGAGTCAGCACCTAGTGGCATCATACCTTGTGAAACGGTACCTAGTGACATAGTACCTTGTGATACAGCACCTAATGACATAAAACCTTGTGATACAGCAACTAGTGATATAGTACCTTGTTATATAGCACTTAGTGACATAGTATTTTGCAATATATCACCCAGTGCATAGTGCCTTGTAATACAACACTTTGTGACATAGCACCTAGTGACATGGTACCTTGTCATATAGCACCTAATGACATTGTATCTTGTGATACAGCACCTAAGACATAGCACCTAGTGACATGGTATGAAATGACATAGCACTTTGTGAAATACATACTTCTGTGCCTGTTTTTGTAGTATAGAAAACAGTGGGGCATAAAGAAAAATGTAGTGCTTTTAATCCCTAAAAAGAAAAAAATATTTGGAAGCAAATTTCATTAACTGTGCGAAAGGAATACAATTGTTCTTTTCTTTTCTTGCAAACAATTTTACATTTTTTTACATAAATGATGCTTTTATTTCTTAATCAGATTAATCTACTATGCACAAGTGCCACTGTTAAAGGTGATCCAGAAGCAGTTTGGCTAACTAACTCACTCAGAATTCCACAGTATGCAAAAACGGTTAAGCTATAACTCTCAGTGAATCAGGAACAAATCTCAACAGAATCAATAATCCAGAAATAATTAGAGACAATCAGGAATACTTTTAAAATATTACCAGTATTAACTTGAGACATTGACAGAATAAGAGAATGTGAATTAATATATATTTTCTGAAGTCAACGTAGTCAGTAACTCTAATTATTGGCATCATTTTCACCACTTTTTTCTCCACAAATTACCTATTTTAGGGGGAATAAGAGGAGTAGAACTAAAATTTGAGTCAAAATCAGGGACATCCTTGAAAATCAGGTACAATGATAATAAATAAACTGCCATACGCATTTAAGTCTGATAAATACTGCTCTTTACTTGAAATAAATACAATTTAAAGCACTGTACAAAATCAAATATGCAAGCATCTATAAACTTACACAAAGAAAACACAAAATACATGTGTTTGTTTATTTGTTTAGGTTTGTTTGCTGTGGTAGGGCACTGATCTCATAGGACTAATTTCAACTACAGCCCAGTGGCACCAAGATACCTGCAAAGTTAACAAAACAATACAAACATATATGCAACAGATACAACGAGGAAGCAGCAACAGCAGTGAAAAATACAAAATAAAAAACATAAAAATGCAAGTACAAAGATGAACTGTTGGCCACCCAGCAATAGATTCTAACATATATTAAAAATATATTATTTATAATATATGCAAGAGTTTGAATTGACTACAGGAGAAGCATTCTTATGGAAATCAGTGATATATTTATCAGAACTACAGCTTTAGTTTGTGAAAATGATGTGATAAGCTCAGAAATTATGCATTTACTTTGTTTCGTCTTGTGAGATAGGCTTTCATTTGTTTCATTTTTGGCTTAACATTGGAGCATGGGGTTTAACCAGACAAATGGCATATAGAAGAACTCTCTCAAGCAGCTTAGTTGATCCTATGACTACCAGTAGCTAAATAAGTACTTACATTTTTATTCATTTTTTACTTGTAAATCCAGAAAGTTGTTGCACAATGTGAACTCTGTCCAAGAATTATGCCCACTAGTGTACACTTCAGAGCAAAGCAGAAACTAAAACTGACCAACAGTCTCTCTCTCTCTCTCTCCCATTCTTTCTTTACTTGAAAGTCAGATACTATTTTTTCTGTTTTTCTTCAGCTGGTGTGTAGATCTTCTCTTTTCACAGTCATATATTTTGATAAGGGGATTCCAAATAAGATGGTACATTCTCATGACCTGATGCAGCATTTCAAGGAGAAGTAAGCTGTGAACACTGTAAATGTGTGCCCAGCTGAGAAGATAGTGTCACTTTAACAGCTTTAATGTGCATTTTACTCACTGCCAAATTTACTGGAAGTTTTTACACAGCCTTGTAGGAAAAAAGTCACATTTTTTTCACATTTAGTTCAACTTATTACAATTGTCTGTGTGGTTTATTGAAAGGTGGATGTAAGCTTCATTTGGCCTGTCACATTTCTCATCTGAAATAAATTGCATTTGCTTTACCTTAATACTTCTCCACAAAAAAATACATTTCATTCATTAATTTTCTTATCTAGTTCATCCATTTCAGGGTCATGGGGAAGCCTGCACAGACACACACTGAACACAAGGTGAAGGAACTAATTTGGAATGAGATAACTGATCCATCACAGGATACACATACAGTCATTCTTAGGCAGACACACACACACACACACATACACACACACACACACACACACACACACACACACACACACACACACACACACACACACACACACACACACACACACACACACACACACATACACATGGATAACATGGGGGAAAGTCATTTCACTTATTGCACATTTATGTGATGTGGGAAGAAACTGAAGCACATTGCAGAAACCTACATGGATACAAGGATGGGATGTAGACTCTCCAGAGAAGATACTCCAGTCAAGAATCAAACTGGTGAACCAAACACTGAGAGGCAGTAATGCCAACCTCTACATACTGTTCAGTCTACTCTTGCTCTTATATCTATTAAAAGCTATTTTTAATTGAAAGTTTCTGATATGAAAAACTCTGGGGATGGTAACACAGTTACTTGACTTTGCTGAGTTGATTACTTGAATGGGTGGCCGCTGTTTCATTAAGAGTTTGTTTGAATTATTCATCATGGTAATCTTTGCACTTTCTTTACTACTTCACACCTGGCCATTACCTGCCACTGGGGCATTGAATCTTCCACTTGGTCTACCAGGCACTCATCTACTCCCCCAAACTTGCTCTGACCAATTTTCATAGCCAGTGAGGGGACTGAAGCTTCTCAATACAGCACCATAATGTTGCCAAGTGGTATTTTTGTATTATGCTCTAACAATCCTGTGTATGCTTGCCATGTCAACTGATGGATGTGCAATGGGGACATGTTGTCATAATATTCTGCCTCCTCAGTGACTCAACCAAGCTTCCATTATATGTCAAGTAGAGTATCACCCTTGCCACCTTCAAAGTAAACCTAGATAGCTGGATGTGCAAACTCTTTTTCTCTGCCACTCAAGCTTGTCTTGCCTTCCTTGAGCCTAGAGGGAAATTCTGAATAGGGTTTTTTGGCTAGGTTTGAAATAGTCTTAAGACTGATTGCCTATTGCTTACCTATGAGCCAATGAATCTACAAGGTCTCCCACCTATTTCCACTTTAACAGCCCCATTACTCCCCAACCTCTACTATGACTCATTCATAAGGAGTGTCTAAGCATGTACCACCCCAGGATCAATGTGCCTATCCTTCCCCTGAGCAGATATCCACGCTGCTAGCAAAACCTGGGTTGCCTGGGAAATAGTCAGTGCTTTGTCTCCCTATGCAACAATACCTTGCTATTCATAAATATAATTTTAAAGTAGCTGGCCCATAATTCACTACGAAAATATTGATTTAAGACCACATGTTTATGGTTGAATCACTTTTTGCAGTAGTTAGAAGATGAGACTGTTTTAAATGTGAGTTATGCCACGTAATGCTTGTTAGTAAGAATTGAGTAGACTGTTTACTTTATAAAGCCCATCATTGACAGAAGTAGCTCTGAAATGGGGGGGGGGGATATCACAAGTATTTGTTTTATTTACCAAGTGTCAGTGATCTGAAAATTGTAATAATTAAGTTATTTTGTGTATATATATATATATATATATATATATATATATATATATATATATATACACACACACACACACACACACATATATATATATATATATATACACAAAATAACTTAAGCATTACAATTTTCAGATACACATATATATGGTTTACCTTCAAAATGTCATGGCTGACTTGTGCGACACTATAATGTTCAAAAGTATCTTTTCAAAGATATGTATTAGCGAAAGTAAAAATGCCGAACCCAAAATAGCAAATGGTACTGTGCATTCGTTCTTCTAAATTCTGCATTTTGAGTAGGGATCGCACTATAGTGGGGATCAGGAAATGTACCCTTTCCCTCACTGTAGTGCGATCTCAGAATTAGTATATATAATTAGCAGGGAGTGTGGGGGGTGCAGGGAGGCTTGCCCCCCTGCATAACGGTCATCAGAAACATCTGGAAGTGAGGGCTGTTTCACACAAAGTCGATATTCCCTGAATGTCGACTTTCTTTGAGTACCAGGCTCACTCTTCTAAGCATTTGACGTTGCCATTTCCGACATTTTGAGTCAGGGAAATAAATAGCTGGACAAGTGTGTTGCAACATTTTAAAGGTAAGCCATATATATACGATTTTCAAATTATCCAAACTTTAAATGCCTGTCATAGAACTAAAATAGGTAGAATCACAACTACTTTGAATACCAAAGATTTGATCAGAAAACAAAATCTATTTTTTTGTAGGAGGGCAAGCTTCCCTGTACCCTCTGCCAGTTATATATACCAGCTCTGGAAAAGCACTGCGGTGGGGAAAGAGTAAATACCCTTATCCCACGTGTACTGCAATCTCGCACTGAAAAAAGTTGGTAAATGTGATCAGTTGATTTTCGATCAGCTGTACCAGCTTTTTTTCCATTTTGAATGTTCAACTTAGCAAAGATCACCTGAGTACAAATGTTCAAAACAAACATAATCGAAAGAAAAAGAAAAACTTCTTAAGCATATTTTTGTTGCAGAGGGCAAGCACCACTGCACCCCCCACACCATTACACCCCACGCTTATTCTTTATACCAACTTTGATATTGTACTGCAGTGGGGAAAGGACAACTTCCCTGATCTCTACTTTACTGCAATCTCAATCAGAAAAAAGCCAGTATGTGCATTTAAATGATTTTCGATCACATATACTGACTTTTTCCCTGTTCTACAAAGCAAACTTTCAAACACATGAATTTATTCATGAATATCTATGCGTCTATGTTGACTCTTCAAAACAAAACACTTCAAGTACAAAGTACTTGAAAAAAATGTGTTTGAAATTGAAGTAGTTGAACACAATTAAAAAAAAAATTTAAAACATCTGTTTTGCTCTCCGGCAAGCCTTGTTACTTAGAGTATATATATCAGCTTGATGATAGTGCCACAGTGGGGAAAGGCAAATTCTCCCACCACAGTGTCCTGAGAGATTACTCCTGCAAAGCACAGTAATTTACAATCTTTTCATATTCAATCACTTATTGCCAGTCTTCTCTTCATTCAAACAAGTGAATGTTCCAACAACTGCATGACCTATATATATATATATATATATATATATATATATATATATATATATATATATATATGTGTGTGTGTGTGTGTGTGTGTGTGTGTGTGTGTGTGTGTGTGCGCGCGCGTGTGGAAAGAGAGAGAGAGAGGGTTCTATGACATTTGATATAAAACAAAAAATGTTGACACACAAAATGCTGAAAACACAAAATATCAAAAACCTATTTAAATTATGGGGCAAGGCCTCATGCACAGCACGCCACCTGCTAATTATATATGCCAACTCTAGGATTCCACAACAATGGGGAAAGGTCAGATTCCATTTTCCTTTCCATTTTTTTTGTATTTTCTGTTTCACATTTTAGGGCTTTGATCAAAAGGCATAGATACATGCACACACATATGATCTAAAAATGGATTTTAATAAAATTGCTGTGATAAAATTCTCTATCTGAGACATAGTATGCATATTTTTATTAATTATCACTTTCTGCACATTTTCAAGCATTTATCATTGCACTATGCTATTCAACCATCAATTATATTAACTTGTATCCAGTGATAATAAAAGAAAAAAACTCACACACTACACACAGAAAGCAAGTATGCGTGCACACAGACATGCATGTGTGTGTGCACACACACACACACACACACACACACACACACACACACACACACACACACACACACACACACACCACAAAAAGAACTGCCTCCGCATAAGTTAAACATGCAGCTATGAAATTTACAAAAATTCAAATAAAAACAAATAAAGAAATAACACATGCTGGGTACTCTTAAACACAACCAGCAAATCTGAAAAGAGCATTACTAGCATATTGGACCCACATGTAAAAGTCAATATTAAATAACGTTAAACTAATAATAAAATATAAGTAATTTGTAAGCCTAGCAGATATGTGCATAACGCTAATTACACTACCAAAACAGTATCATAATATTCTCAAAAATATTTTAAAATGATTAAAATTTATCTCAGAATGTTACCATTATAGGTCCTTCAAATCTGCCAGCCCTAAACACAAGTAGTTGCCTTTAAATGTATGAAACTACTAACCTGAGTCCACATATCATCTTAACACAATTTGTTACATGTAGACAAGTTTTATGTACCTATAGCAACTTACCAGGTTCGAAAAAAGAAGTCATGTACGCAGTGTAATGTTCCATCTGTTGTGTCCATTTTCATTTTTCCTCAATGAATGGGTTTATCCAACCCTCAGCTCCATCGCGGCCATCTTCTATAGATTCTAGGATCTGACTCTCGAGCTCCTCCCTTACCAACAATGCCCCTGACCACTGCAATACTTCAGATCAAGTTTGCTGCTTTTATATGTATTATTACCAGAAATACAATAACAATGCTATGGCAGAAAAGTGATAGCTGAAAGATCAGGAGCTCAAACAGGAACTACTGTTCCTATCAACAATGCCGTTAAGTTTCTCCCAAAGACATGGATAGGGGGAAGGAGGGTGGGAAGTTGAGGAAGAATGAAAATGGACAATACAGATGTAAACTTTATGGTGAGTACATAACTTCTTTATCTGTTGTTGTCATTTTCATTTGTTCCTCAGTGAATGGGCAGAGTCCCCAGCTACGGTAACCTTGGGTGGTCTTCATGGAAGGATGTTCTGGAGAACCGTGGAACCAAAAGAGCTCTGTTTCTAGAAATTATGTCCAATTTGTAATGAGCAATAAAAGTATGGGTATTAGACGATGTGGCAGCTGCACAAATATCATCATTGAATGCTCTAGCCCCCAAATCAGGCAATGTAGCCATTGAACTGGTTGAATACGCATTTGGTTGTGTTGGTAAAGTTATGCCTCTCACGGAATAAACATAGAAGATACAATCTATAATCCATTTAGCCAGTGTAGTATTTGAAACTGGTTTACCTATTCTATTACTAGTGAAGGAGACAAATAATTGATCAGTTTTCCTAAACTCCTTGGTCATGTGTAGGTAAAAACAAAGCTGCCTATGTACATCTAGAAGATAAAGAGTATATTCTCCTTAATTTTCAAATCTGGGGAAGAAAACTGGCAAATTGATCACTTGATTGATGTTGGCTTCAGAGGCAAATTTGGTAAAAAGGAAAGGTTTGTGCGTAAAATAACTCTGTCTTTGTGAAAAATCAAACACAGTGGTTCAGAAGATAGTACTTGGAGTTCAGATGCTCATCTTGCAGAAGTTATAGCCACCAGAAAGATAGTTTAGCTGATGGTTCAAAAGGAGAATGTACTAATGTTTGCAAAACCATAGTAAGGCCCCAAGGTGGAGTAGGGTCCTTTATTGGAAGTCTAAATAAAAAGGTACCTGTAGGAAAAGCCTTGCATAATTTAGATGACACTAATGGAGAAGCATTATCTCCAATGTGATAGTTGGAGATGGCTGCTAACTGAATTTTAATAGTGGAAAAACTTGCCCCGCCTTGAAAAATCGAGGCAAGGAAATCTAGAATAACAGGAAGTGGGGCAGTAAAAGGATCTAACTCTCTCTGATGAGCCCAGAAAGAAAACCTTTTCCATTTACTTTTGTAAATCTTCCTAGTTGAAGGTTTATGAGATGAGACTAGGATTTTTTGAACTGGGAAGCAAGCTTGGAATGTATATCCATCACTGGAATTGGAGAAAGCATGTTGTCACCTTGAGGCCTGCAATATTCGGGTGAATCTGCCCTGACAGTTGAGATAGGCAGTCTTGACTGGGATACAGCATCCACAGAGGACATACTAAGCAGGACTAAAGGAAAGGGAACCACACCTGCTGAGAACAGAAAGGAGCAATGAGGATTACTGTGCTCTTCAACCAAAGTGCTTACTGAAGAAACTTTGGGATGAGAGGCAGGGGAGCATAAGCATAAAGGTGACTGGAGGGCCAAACATGGAATAGAGTACCTCTCAATGACTGTCCTTGAGGTGGGATAAGGGCAAAGAACATGCTGCATTTATTGCTGAGGGGAGATGCAAATAGGTCATAGCAAGCATTTGTGGAAGACCACATTCACCACTGATTGTTTGAGAGACTACTCATGAGGAATGAAGATGGTCCTGCTTAGTTTGACCACTAGAATGTTGGATGCTGTCAATATGTGTCACTACAAGAAGGCAGTTGTATCACCCATTGCCATACTCTCATTGCTTCTCAACAAACGGAGCAGGATCTGGTTCCCCCATTTGTTAATGTACCAGACTGCTGAAATGCTGCCTGTTTGTACTGCAATAGTCCCTAGAGGGAGAAAGCTCTGAAAGGCCTGCAATGCTAGAAGCACCACTCTAATCTGTAGGACACTGATATGCAAATTGGTCTCTTGTGGGGACAACGTGCCTTGAACAGTTTGTCGCAAGTAATGCCCCCCCACCCCAAGTGGGAGGTAACCGTAATCAATTAGGATTTCGGGGGGGATGTTCTTGGAATGAATCCACCAAAGAAGAGACTTTCTGCAAGCCTGAGACAGTTTTATTAGATGTCTTAAGGGGTGTTGATGAAAGGAACATTGCACTGCTAGGCTCCATTGAAGAATTCTCATTTGGAGATGAGCACTGGGAATTAAAGTAATTGCAGCAACTATCGAGTCCAGAGGTTGGAGTACCAGTTTTGCTGGGGGAGAAGGAAGACAAAGAATCTGTATGACATGCATCTTCAATGTAAGAACTCTGTTTTTGAGGCACAAGAGCCAAAGGAATTGACTGTGTCTTAACGATCCCCTATAAACTCCAAGACTTGGACTGGATGAAGTTGTGATTTGTCCATATTGATAGTGATTCCCAACAAGTGAGATAGATGAAGTAAATAGTCTTTGGCTTTTACAAACAGATGCCTGGTCAGTGTGGTGATGAGACAGTCATCTAAGTAAGGAAACACTGTGAATCTGAGCAGTCTCAGGTGAGCTGCTACTGCTACCATGCATTTGGTAAACACCCTGGGGGCTGGGTTGAGACCAAAGGGCAGAGCTCTGAACTGATAATGACTGGCTCCCAGCCAGAAGTATAGATACCTTTGAAAGTGCCTGGCCATTTTGATGTGATAGTATGTATATTGAAGATCGATTAAGCACATCCAGTTGTCCTTCTGTAGGAAAGGTAGAATGGACTAAACCATGACCATCTGGAATTTGGAATTCTTTACAAACTGATTTAGATAACTTAGATCCAAGATAGGTCTCAGGTCATCTGTCTTTTTTGGCACTAAAAAGAACCTTGAGCAAAGTCTGGATCCTGGTTGGTCTTGGGGGACTTCTTGGATGACTCTTTTGTCTAGCAACTTTCTGATCTCTTGAGCTGCTAACTCCTTCTGATTGGGTGGAACATCAGGGAGACTTTTCCTGTTTTTTACGTGAATTTGTAAAAAGGGAATGAAATATCCTTTGGATATGATCCTTTGCACCCAAGAGTCTTTTGTGATGGCTATCCAGACTTTTTGGTGCAAGGATAAGTACCTCTGACTGCCTCCAGAGAGGGACAGTCAGGCAACCTTTTAGGAGTGCTGGAAGGATATGTCCAAGAAGGAATCTGAAGATCCTTCATTCTGTGGACCCCCTCTGCTGTGTGGGTGACATTCACCATTGTAGTTATTTCCCCCTCTGCCTCTGGGGGGACAATCCCCATGTGATCCCTGAAAAGGACCTTGAGATTTCTGAAGCCACATCTTCTTTACACTGCATTGATTCGTAGGTGTCTGTGAGGGAAGATAAGTAGATTCTGATGATAGACAAGGTCTTTCCATCCTGTTCACTGCAGAAAAAAGTCTCTTTAGTGGTTGGCCCAAATAAAGATCCATCAAAAGGAGCATAGAGGAATGATGCCTTGAAGGGCTCCACAAAATTGCACAACCACATCCAGGCATGTCTCCTAATGGCTATGTCTGAAACAGCTGCCCTCAAGGTACCTTCAGCTGTGTGAGAGATTAACCTCATGGATGTGTTTGCAATAGATTATATGGTGTCCAGTCATGAGGAAAAGGACTTCAGTTGCTCTGTGGACTTGGACCCTGGGGAAGAATTATAGAGTTCCTTTACCAAGTCCCTCTGTAGTCTGGTGAAATGTGCCATGTTGTTCAGCGACACATACACTCACTTTCCTGCTGCTGCAACAACCATGACATCTGCAGGAGTCCAGTACTCTGTCTTTCAGCAGAGATGCTCACAATTTTTTCTGAGCATTTAGGGACTGGCTCCATGGCAGTCTGGTTCCTTCACTGGCCTGCAGGAAACAAGGTCTATAAGCTTATCTGCAGGGGGGTAACCCAAGACATACACATTCCAGACCCAAAGACTTACAAGAGCACTGATTCCTCCTGGGAAGGGGTTTGGAAAGACCAACTATCTTTCTGGCAAAGGATCTCTAGGATGCCTCCAAATGAGACCTCCTCAGCTGGAGATCTGGGGGACCCTTCATCAAAATCAGTATCTTCCATGAAAGATTCCTGTAGGGAATCTAACTGCCTCCTTCTGCACAACCTCTTCTGAGGGACCTCCTCAGTGGAGTATTCTGGTGAGGTATCAGAAGAGCCGGAAACTTCCCAGGTGGGAACTGACTGGAAACTCAAATGGTGTGGCTGTTCCCTGAGGGTTGGATGAGCAGACTCAGACACAGTATCCAAAGGGAGAACAAAGGATGGATCCAACAATGGAAGAATCAAGACTACTCTCAGGAGAGAGAGAAAATCCTCCCCACCACTTTGATGGCAGAAGGGCCAGGAGTAGCCAAGGACAATCCACTTGGAGCCAAAGCTCTTGGAGCAGACAATCCCAGGCCCTCCCTAACCCTCCACTCCAAAGGAGTAGTTGGAGACAAGCTGTCCAGCGCTGAAGCCCCAAGGGGAAGCAATGGCTCTGAAAGCTTTGGAGTCAAAGTTAACCCCATGGATCCAATGCAGATGCTATGGTCTGAGAACCACCACCACCCTCCGAGTGGGTAGGAGTTTATTAAATCAGGGACATTGCTGGAGTGAGAGACATAGGAATATTTGGATCTGATGACTGGACTCTCAGGGATCTCAGATCCAAGGGCTCTGAAAGAGAAGGTCAGATCAGAGAAGGAGCAACAACAGGCTGAAAGGATGGTTTATGGCTCATTGATCTGATGGATACAGCAAGACCCCCATCTGGATCAGTGTCCTGAGGAACTTTCTCATCATCCTATCCACCCCCAACTCAGATAGACTTTGGGATGACCTAATGGAGGAGGATGTGAAGGGTGACCTAGAAGATTTTTGGGGTATCTCCTGCAGAAAGGGATAACTCAATCTGGGTGGCACTAGTTCAGGAGAAAACCTTGAACTATGGGGCTGAGGGGATTGAAACACAATGAGTATTAGAGCTGAAGGCTTATGATCCAAGGTCTTAGGAAGTTTCTTGGGCAGCTCTGATGGAAGAGCACTCTTTGGAGACCAAACAGAAGAGTGTTTACAGTGTTTCCTGGGCTCCTTAGATTTTTGTGAGGTGGAGGTTTGAGCCCTTGATGTAAAGGTACCTGAAGAAGGAGCTGGTAACAAACCTTTTAAGACAAGTTTATATCATCTGTCACTAATGACCCTTGAGTTAAAGGCCACACAGATGGAACAAGGAGAATCCAAATATGACAGGCCTAAGCAATAATTGCACTCCCTGTGGGCATCAGAGTATGTGAATCTTATGCCCACAGGAAGTGCATTTCTAAAAACCAGTAGGCTTGTCGGCCATACTGGAAGGAAAAAAGACACACAACATTCACAAACAGAACAACAGTAGCAATAACTTTAAAGTTATACAGAAAAACTAAACTAGTTTTTTTTTAAATAAGGGGAGAAAGAAAGGAAAGCAAATACCAACGATGGTAATAAGGGAATACCTCCAAGTGAAGTAAAGATATTAGGAAAAACTACTAACAATGGTAGAAAAGACACCAAGACAAAAACTTTGCTTCAAGAGAGTTAGGGAGATACCTAACAGAAAAAAATAATAAAGAAGAAAAATTAGTTAAATATACCTATCAATACACTCACAAAACCCATAGAGCTTGAGAGATCACAATCCTGTCCAAACCTGAAGACTGGCAAAATAGATCTGATATATTGCAGTGGTCAGGGGAATTATGAGTAAGGGAAGATTTCCAGAGTCAGTTTCTAGAATCTATAGAAGATGGCCAAGATGGATCCAAGGGTCAGATCCAAACCCATTCATTGAGAAACAAATGAAAATGATAAAGTACAGTTTTGTACCTACCATAAATGTAGATGTTCGAGTGTATACCCTGCTGCAGTCATCACACTTGGGTTATCCTGCCATCAGGCGGTCCCGCAGTCGGCCAGAATTCCAAAGTCTTGGTCCGGCGTCGGCTGCTGTCGCTTCTTCCCTGACGTCAGAGTGCCAGGGGTATATCAGAGGCATCCAATGCCATTTTCTTCAGTTTTTCTTGCCCCAGATGTCAGGTGCCCCTAATAGGTAGGCAAAAATATATATATATATATATATATATATATATATATATATATATATATATATATAGCTATCTTGAAAAAAGTAAAACAAAACCCTTAGGCACAAGCAAATACACCACAGAGGTTGTATAGAATAGAGATAAGTTCAGCTAGTTTTAGAGGGGATGGAGGGAGGGCAACCTGGACTGCAGCAGGGTATACACTCGAACATCTACATTTATGGTAGGTACAAAACTGTACTATGTTCATCGTGTTACCCTGCTGCAGTCATCACACTTGGGTAGAATCCCAAAGCTAAGGATGGGTGGAGGAGTCAAACAGGGTTAGAGGGGGCTAGAAGGCCCTGCAAAACTGCAGTGGAGAAGCCCGGCCTGGTCTTAGAGTAAAGTGGTAAGTGATAATGTTTGGTGACGGTGTGTACTGAACTCCAAGTTGCAGCTTCCAGAATATCCTTGGTTGGTACCCCCCTGAGGAAGGCTGTAGATGTAGCTGCTGCCCTGGTAGAGTGGGGCCTTATGGTAGCAGGAACTGGTTTTCCATGGTGGGTGTAGCAAAAACATATGCAATGTCCTATCCATTTGGAAATGGTTTGTTTTGGGATAGCCTTTCCTTGTGATGCTGTAGTATAGGATACAAGAAGCTGGTCAGATTTTCTGAAAACCTTAGTTCTATCCAAGTAGTAACGTAGCTGTCTGTGAATGTCCAAGGAATGCAGGAGTCTTTCTCCTTTGTTCTGTGGATTTGGAAAGAAGGTGGGTAAATGGATGGTTTGATTTAGGGCCACACTGGATACCACCTTAGGCATAGAGGAGGGGTTAGTTCGTAGAGAAACCCTGTCTTGATGAAAAATGAGGAAAGGCTCTACTGCCATTAGTGCCTGAAGCTCTGAAACTCTTCTAGCTGAAGTGATTGCTAGCAGCAGGGCAGTCTTCCATGATATAAACTTTAGGTCAGCTGAGAGAGCTGGTTCAAAAGGCAGTAGCGTGAGTTTTTCCAGAACAAAATTGAGGTCCCAAGTAGGTGTTGGTGCTCTCCTGGGAGGCCTAATGTTCTTGGCCCCTCTGAGAAACTGCCTTAAGAGTGGATGTGAAAATAAGGGAGGATCCGTGTTGTAGTGAGCAGAAATAGCTGAGGCGTGGATCTTAATAGATGAAAAAGAAAGCCCTTTGTGTAACATCTCAGTTAGATATTGCAGAATCTGAGGTATGTCAGGCTGAAGGGTATTTTGGCCTTTAGCTTGGTTCCAGGCGCAAAACCTTTTCCATTTGTCTGAGTAGGCTTTCCTGGTGCTGGGCCTCCTGGCCTCCAGAATAACTTCCATAACAGCTTGTGAGAGAGGAGTTGGCTGGTTGCCTAGGTGATTTGCCATGCAGCCAAGTTTAAGGTTTTGAGCTGGCTGTGTAGAATCTGATTGTCTTGCTGTGTGAGCAGGTGGGTAATTTGTGGTAGAATCCATGGTGGGCCATGGGCCATATTCCTTAATAGTGGGTACCAGTGCTGGCGTGGCCAGTCTGGAGCAATGAGTATCATTCGGGGTCTCTCCATCCTGACTTTCAGTAGCACATTTGTGAGAAGGGGTAGTGGAGGAAAGGCATATACTGTTAGCATTTTCCAACTGAATGAGAGTGCGTCCACTTTCCAAGCTTGTTGGTGAAAGGTCCTTGTGCAAAACTTTGTTAGCTGATAGTTTTGAGGGCTGGCAAACAGGTCTATGTCTGGGAGCCCCCACTTTTGAGTTATCATTGCGAATACTTGTGGATCCAGTTTCCATTCGTGGGGATCCATGATGTTTCTGCTTAGGTCGTCTGCCAATATGTTCTTTTTTCCTAGCAGGAATTGAGCTTGTAATTGAACTTGGTAAGCCAGTGCTGTGTTCCACAAGGTCATTGCTTGCCTGCATAGAGGGTAGGAGTGTGTGCCCCCTTGTTTGTTTATGTACCACATTACTGTGGTGTTGTCTGTCCTTATGATAAGCTGTCCTGGATGCAAGAGGTCCTTGAAGGCTGTCAGAGCATTTTGTACAGCTAGCATTTCTTTTTGATTGATGTGCAGATTCCTTTGATCTGCTGACCATAAGCCTTGAACGCACTGTCCTGCCATGTGTGCCCCCCCCAGGCATAGTCCGATGCATCTGTTGTCATAGTTTGCCTGGCTGGGGGTAGGGTGAAAGGCTGACCCTTGTTGAGGTGACAAGCCTGTGACCACCATAGAAACTCCTGTTGAAGGCAGGGAATGAGAGTTATCATTGTTTCCAAGCTGTGACTGTGTTGAGTCCATATGCTTTTTAAGTACCATTGTAATTTCCTCATATGCAGTTTTGCAAATGGTATTAGTAGTATGCAAGATGCCATGAAGCCCAAGGCCTGCAGAAGTCTTCTTGCAGGGAGTTGGGTCTTTGTTGCCATTGTTCTGAAGTATTGAGTTAATTGTAGTTGTTTGTCTGGCATCAGATAAGCCATCTGGACCGTTGTATTCAAGCTGGCACCCAGGAATGTCATAGTTTGTGAGGGCACTTGTTTTGATTTCTGTTCATTTACTGTGTACCCTAGGCAACTTAGAAGATGTCTTACAAAAGCCAGGTGTTGTAAGAGAATGTCCTTGCTTTCTGCTTGTATGAGACAGTCGTCCAGGTATGGGTATATTTGAATTCCCCTCTGTCTGCAGTATGCAATTACTGGTGCCAGGCATTTTGTGAAGACCCTGGGCGCAGTAGATAAGCCAAAGGGCAGTGTAGAGAATTGGTAATGGGTTGAACCTGCAATGAAATGGAGGTATCTTCTGCAATTTTGTCTGATAGGGACATCCAGGTATGCCTCCTTGAGGTCCAACACTACTAGCCAAGCTTTCTTGCCCAACATGGGAAGAAGCTGCTGTAGTGTTAGCATCTTGAATTTGGGTACTTGCAAGAAAGTGTTTAAAATTGAAAGGTCCAGAATGGGTCTCCAAGCATTGTCCTTTCTGGGGACTAGAAAGAGCCTTGAGTAAAATCCTTGGCCTTGCTCCTGTGTAGGTACCAGTTGGATGGATTTCATGTCCATGAGAGCTGTAATTTCTTTTTGTGCCTCTGCCCATTGATTTTGTGGCAGGTTTGGCATTCCTTTTATCCTTGGCAAGGTGTGCAAATGGAATCTGTATCCATGTGAGATAATGGGCAGGATTCACGAAGGCTTGCACGGAGTGTAAGAGACGTGTAACACTCCATGCAAGCCTCGCGATCCAGGAACAGCCCGAAACTCCGTGTAAGAGACCAGCTAAAACGTCTCTTACACGGACTGGGCGTGGATATGCTAAATACCTCACTTGCAGCCGAAAGGTATGCAAATGAGGTATATTAGCGATCCACAAAGCAGAAACCAGCCCGTGTAAGAGCCATTTTAGCTGCAGAAATGTACTCAGTTGACAACTGAGTACGTTTCTGCAAAAATCACAACGGAGCCATGTCAGCTCCAAATAAAGGGTGCATATGTGTCAGGCAGCATGCCAATGGCCAAATATGTGAGCTGTATAAAACATAAAAATGAAGGTTATAAACCCACAAATGTGGGTTTTATGCAATACATGGAATGACAATGCAGGGACCAGCAGTCCAAAAACAACATGGCCACCGTGTAGTGGTCGCTAAGGGGGGAAGCTGAGTCTAAGACATGCAACTAAGCATTAGTAGGCAATCTCATGTAAATGAGGGTTAGGATACTGAATCCCACAGTCACATAGCAAATGAGCACAGTCTGAGTAGTGTAAGAGATACATAAGGGGGAGGAATAGAGTAGGAGATAGGTGAAATCACAGGGGGGAATGGTAGAAAGAAATGCAGTTCATTGGAGGTCAGTGTAACATGACAGATGACAGACACAGATCAGGGAAAGAGGAGTGCCACAAGATAAGCATGGGAAAGTCAAGAAATGGAAGGTGTACACTGTTACTTACACCAAAGTTTCTTGCTGGTCGTGCATGCGTACGTGTGCGCGGCATGAAGCACGAGTAGGGCAGTGTGCATGCGTGTAAGGCAGACTGAGCATGTGGGAGCATGGTGGTAGATGTTTAATACTGTTTGCGCTGGTGTGCACGTGTTTTAACCCGAATAGGCAGATCCTGAACCGTGTAAGCATGTGTGCGCGTGTGTAAGCCACTGTGAGCGTGTTTCTGCTGGTATGCACGCTGCTCCCCCCTGAGGAAACAGAAAGGAAAAAGGAAGCAACAGAATTAGTAGGAAGCTAACAGGGAATACTGCTGGAGCTAGCAGGTGAAAACAATTAAAAGCAGGCAATTACACAGGCAGAATAGTAGCCCAGCCCAACACTTAAAACTCTGCAAACAGCAGTGCAGGATGTTTCTCTCAAGAGACACTGCAAGACAGGAGTAAGCTATTAGAAGTGAAAACTGAAAAAGCTGAACTCAGAGCAGAAATGTTAGGGGCTGCCATAGCTGTCATAATGAGACATAGGCGACTTGCTGAGGGTGGTGACAATGCAGATGGTGCCAGACAACCCACAGTGAGGAGACGGAGAAGAGTGTACAGGCCCAGGGTCACCTACCATGGGTTACATGAGCTGGAGATAGTAGAGTGCTATAGAGTGGACAGAGAGCTCCTGCAGCAAACAGTTGAGCTGTGCAGGCCACGCCTCACACACAGAACCAACAGTGGGGAACCCATCCCAGTGGAAACCAAGGTATGCGTTGGCCTAAGAATACTAGCAACAGGTACCTTCCAAAGACCAACTGGTGATATGATGGGGATATCACAGGCATCAGCCTCCAGGGTACTGCACCAGTTCCTGGATGCCATGTCAGCACATGTCGGTGATCATGTATATTTCCCCAATGCCCGTGAGGTATTGGCCAGCAATATGCGTCTCTTCCAGCAAATAGCAGAATACCCTGAGGTAGTGGGTGCAATAGACTGCACGCACATACACATCAAAGCACCAGCCGGTGAGCAGAGTAGGGCCTACATTAACCGCAAGGGCTTTCCCTCCATCAACTGCCAGGTCGTGTGTGAAGCCCAGGGCATAATAATGAATGTGTGTGCTGGCTGCCCTGGGAGCTACCATGATTCCCACATCTGGCATTTGACGCAGCTGTACCAGACATTTGCCAATGGGGACATCCTACACGGACACCTAGTGGGGGATGGAGGTTATGCACTGGAGCCGTGGCTGATGACACCCATCAGAAACGCACACACACCTGAACAGGAACACCATAATGAGGCACACGCACAAACACGTAATGTAATAGAGCGTGTGTTTGGGCTGCTCAAGTCACGGTTCCGATGTCTGGACACATCTGGTGGAGCCTTGCAGTACACACCAACTACATGTACCCAAATTGTCATGGTATGTGCTATGCTACATAATATGATCTTGCGAAAACAGCTGCAGCAGGACCAGCATAGGGCTGGGCCAAACAGCCCCCCACCATTGCCAAGGCCATCACAGGCAGAGCGTGACTCAGAGGAGGAACAACCTGAGCCTGCCCCAGTAGGCATAAGGAGGCGTGCCCAGTATGCCCTGGCCTTGGTAAAGAGGCAACGCATAGCACATACACTGGCTCAGTAGGAACCTGGGAATGATACCCCCTCTGACTCACTCAAATAATAACAGGGATGCCTAAAATGACATGACTGGCTCACAAACATGTACAGGAAGTGTAATATGCGCATCCGACAGAGGCAGCCCTGCAGCACCACCTGAGGCAGGAATGCCATGTGTTAGGTAATGTAACACCATGTACTATATGCACACCTGAGGACCCTGACTAACATCCACCCTCACCAAGCATGAAGCCACAAAATGACGATGGGATGATCAATTGCAATAACTGGCTGAAGTAATGCAGTTAGTCAAAGGGGAGCCAATGTGTTTCAGCCTGGGAAGACATGCGGAGCATGACATGATGCACCACCTGCTAGGGGTGGCATGCACCTATCAGTCCAGGCCCCATGGATACTGGCAAAGGCTGTCAGTACCCACAGCATGCCCTGAATAGGTAAGTCTCAAAACACAAACCCACCTTCATAGGTACCACAAGGGATAGGAACCTAGATGTAACGCTACCCAATGCCAGAAGTCTAAACAGCAAGATGCATGCAGTGTAAATGCACACAGTATGGAGAATGTTGATATCAGTCCTGTAATAGAAAACTGGGTCAAGGCTCACATCAGCACCCTAACACTACCAGGTTACACCTCATACTGTGCTGTACAGCCGCAAAACATGGAACAAGCTACAAAAGGAGGGTGACTAGCAATAAATGTCAACAAGAAGCAGTATGGATTAGCCATGGTCACATACCAATGGCTAAAACCGCCTCCCAGTATATAGCCTGCTGCAGACTACTGTCCTAATACCAGGAACTGCACCTGGCCTATGTTGGAATACATGAATATATCAAGCCCCCCAAACCACATTATATTGCTTGACTGAAAATACCCAGACATACACGGGGAGCATTATACTAGCACCAACACAGTAGGAGAAAAGTTCCCAGAATCCATAAACCAAAATGCCCAGGAACAACGTACCACTCCCACAAGAGGGGTAAGCATACTGGATGTGATAATCAGTAACATGTGTACTGGATGGCAAGATGAGAAGTGTATCCCTCACTGGTAAGACCAGACCATAGAGTAATCACACTGGATATACACATCCTGACCACAGTCCCTGGCCAGAAAAGCACAGTGAAAAACATGTATAAAGCATAAGTTGCACCCCTCCAAACCGATGTGGAATCCACGAAAGGCCCTGTGCAAGTGCAGAATATGGGACACACCGGAGAATATGTTATACAGGCATTCCATGAACACAGCCAGGAATGCTTGGAGTATGCAATCACAAATAACAACAAGACACAATGCCATACACGCAGGCATCTGGCATGCTGGACTCCAGCCATTACCAAACCACGCAAGAGAATGAGGAAGCTACTACATGATAGAGCAAACATAAAAATGGAAGTAATCACTGATCAGTAGTATGGCAATAAAATATGTCCACACATACAATCCACTATGGCCAGCCACAACAAGTAGAATCTGTGAATCCAGAGGCAATGTGACACCTGCCCCAAGTACACAGACAACCCACAACTCCCCCCAATAAATACAAATATATGTGAGAGATGCAACCATTTATCCAAAACGGAGGCTGAGCTCCCCCAACTCTGTACTGTCGAAACTAGTCAGGAGGAGAAGGTAACCACATACACCACAAACACAGTCCCACATAGACCTATCACAACTGTAAACCAAACACATAAACACAGAAAAACATTCCTGTAGGCCCTAATTACAAACACACCACACCAACAGAAGCCTCCAAAACAGATCCCAAGCAACCACAACCTCCAAACATAGCACATGCAACACATAGTACACAAAGCTGGTGTGCCAAACAGTTACAGGCCAGAAGGAGAAACAACATGCCTGATACAGTTGTAATAGGTGTCTGTATAGGCAGACACACTGCTGTCCCACTCACCAGACTGAACAAGGGAAACGGTACAGTAAGCTGCCTGTAGGCTGCCACAGTACGCCACATAACACAAGTATGCAGGTCACCCCAAAGCAAGCAAAAATATGATGCACTCATTGTCCATGCTGGTGTGAATGACCTGAGATGTACCTCCCTGGACTACATGAAAAGAGACATGGATGAGCTCTCTGAGTATGTACCCCAGGCCGGTATGACACTGGCCAGTTGCAGCATCCAACCCTCACCAAGAATGATGCCACAGTACAAACACAGAATGATCAGCTTTAACAAGTGGCACAGTTACAGCTGTCAGTCCAAGAGGGTCTAATGTCTGTCTGCTTGAGATGTCATGCATGACAAGCCATGCTGCTGTTCCAGGGATGGCTTGCACCTGTTACCCCTGGGCATCTGGATACTGGATAAGGCCTTTGCCAACCCCATAGAGCCGTACGTAGGCAAGGCCAAAAAGACTAACCCACCACCCTAGAAAACATAAGTGGTAAGAAACATAAGGGTAATGCTGACCAATGCCAGATGTGTAAACTGCAATATGCATGCCCCTGAGGCACTTCCCATTATGGAGAACATCGATGTCTGTGCAGTGACAGAAGCCTGCTGCACACCAGCACTACCAGGTTATACCACATATCATGCGTTATGGCCCCAACACCTGGACCAAAACATCAAAGGAGGGGGAGTATCCATATGCAGCACAGACACCCATACGGCCAGGTAACTGACAATGCACGAAGCAGCGGAGACCACCCATGTGCACCTAAGTGTAGTCAAAACTGCTGTACAGTCTGTAGCATGTGACAGACCACACTCTCACACACAAGAACCCCACCCAGACATCCTGAAGACACTGGACAGTATGAATGTCCCACCAAATACCGGACAAGGTACTCACAAATTACCACATAGGTGGTAAACCATTATGTATGCAAGGAGTAATCAGGGACTTAGGAACACAAGTCGACAGTAACCTGTCATGTGACACTCACAATGCCAATGTGGCTAGGAAGACTGTCTATATTGGACACAGTATCATGAAAGGATTCACATCTACATCAACAGAGGTCACTGTGCCCCTGTACTGTTCCCTTATCAGACCTATAATCTAGTACAATGACTCATATGGGATGTACCGTACCTGACACCTGCAGTGGTTCGGAAGATCTCAAAGGTACCCCACCAAGAGGATAAAGGGTGTCAAATATATGTCATATGCTGCCTGGCTGTAGACACCCCAGCTGAATGCAGTCACAGACTGCCTACACAGAGGCATTGTATGTCTGTTGTACAAGGCCATGTCCAACACAGGAGTAATGGACATGCTCCACCACAGGAAATCAAAGCCATTGGAGCTGTGAGAGTGACAGATGTCAACCTCAACACATAATGAAATAGGATGTCCTGGAGGGACAGATACATAACCCAGAGGCTCCCCACACCCAGAAACAGGATCCCAATCCATGTTAGGCAGAGCCCCTCACTGACACCCCTCAACAGGAATATTGCCAAGTGGATGGATGATCGTACATGTACACTGGGGGTCTTCACTGTGTCACGCCCAGACAGAGGCACAGTAAAGAAAATCATAAATGGCCATAATAGTCACATAGCAAGGGGCGGCGAAAGACACACACACTCTGGCTTGGCTTACTAATGCCCTAGGGTGGATAGCCTAGTATGAACCCATGAACCTATGAAGATACAAATTGTACAGGACACTAAGGATAATCACAAGGCTTACTTAACTGATGGTAGGAACCATGTTAGGAATTCACAGATATGCTCCGAATCACACAGATATTACAAACAACATACCAAACACACACACATATTGCCAGCATACAACCTGACAGGTTCAGTGCAAACCCCCCCCCCAGAATGCAAAATAGCTATCCCAGCAGGCTGCTGGTCCCCCGACATTGCAGATGCTGAGGTAACAGCCATCATCTGCAAAGCAAAACACACAGCAGCAAAGGTATGTGATGGTGTCCTGGGCTGAGGCCAACATGGACTCCAAGAATAATGGAATGCCAAATCACACTACTGCCCAGTGTCAGCCTTACCACAGGATATGTACCCAAAGAGCAGTGTACAACAACAGTGGTCCTTCACAACAAAGGTGTTGCCTGAATAGATACTGCAAACTACCACCCCAGGATCCTGACAAGCTTGGTCTGCACAGCTATGGGAAGGATCAGTATGTACCGCAGACATAAAGCTATCGTGGACCTACTGACACCGGACCCTACACAGTGTGGCTGTCGTACCTGCAGATCCTGCCCCTAAACATGTTTGACCCATTTGAAACAGTCATTAAGGTCATTGATGAGGGCAATGTGGTCCACACAGTGTAGCTGGACCGTGAATATGCTTCCAGACAATACCCTACGAGTTCAGTATGGATATGTTCACCAGCTTAAATATATACCCCTATGTCAGTAGAGGGGTTGCAAACCAGACCAAGGACAGAACTGACATGGTCAGACATGCTGCATCCATGTC
Source organism: Protopterus annectens (assembly GCF_019279795.1). NCBI lineage: Eukaryota > Metazoa > Chordata > Ceratodontiformes > Protopteridae > Protopterus > Protopterus annectens. The sequence goes on along the minus strand of NC_056728.1, from coordinate 1,625,531,200 downwards.
AGACTACAAAGCAGATATGAGTGGCATCCCACAAGGCTTGGTCCTGGGACCCCCCCCCGTTCCGTATATATGTCCCATAGGTACAGGCCAACATGGAAGGACTGTGACTGAACATGTATGCAGAGGAGTACAAACAGCGCACCATATCCGACCCCCAGCTGACACAAGCAACCCACAAAAGGGCCACCTAGAAACAGACAACTGGAGCCATAGCCATGTCAGCAAGCTAATTGCAGAACTGTGTATAGACAACCACCGTGGATATACAGTAAGTGCCCACAAATTACCACACAGGTGTTAACCCATTACGTACCTAACATGTAATGAGAGACCTGGGGACACAAGGTGATAGATATCCTGCATTGGAAAATCATGTGGCTGTAGTGTTCGCAGAAACATACCATATACCCACCCAATCATGAAGGTTGTCAGATGTAGATAAGAGGAGGTCACTGTGGCTCTGCAGTCATCCTTCATCAGTGTCACAATTGACTACAATAGCCCCTGTGGGATATACCTCAGCAGACACCTCCATCAACTGTAAAGTCCACAACAGTACCCCACCAGGAGTAGCAAAGAGCATGAACAGATGCCATGTGTTGCCTGAGTAAACAGACTGCAGCTCCACACACTGCCATACTGCCCACCCAGGGGCAAGCTGTGCCTGATGTATGAAGCCATGTCCAAGCTGTAATCAAGTGAACATGCTGCACCTTGTACAATCTGAATGGCAGTGAGCTATGCACATGAGAGACCTGAACCCCAGCACTGACATACATAGGACAAGCTGTACAGAATGATCCATAACACAGAAGGCACCCCCACTCTTGAGTAAACTCCCAGTACAGGTTAGCCAGAGAGTCACCTATCGACACCCCTCAAGAGGAATCCCGATGAGTGGATGGGAGATGGTAGGTTAACCCTGGGTATCACTGTTATGTCACAGGTAGATGGAGGCACAGTATACTAACCATGACATATGTCATGGCAAACTCCAGTTACAATGTGTGTCGAAGAAAAAACACACTCTGTGACTAGCATCAGAAATGGCCTAGGGAACATTGCTAGTGTTTGCCAATGTCCACCTATGTTGTGGAATACACTACCAATGTTGGACAAGCCTGGTGTAGGTAGTCCATATCTGAACATAATGCAACATGGTCATATGTGCACAACTGGCCCCTACACAGTCTGTTGTGCTCACTATGAAGATGTCAAGCAGTGATAAGACTAAAGCCCAGGATACTGTCCACCACAGTGAAAGTACTGAACCAGTACACTATACGGTACTACAGTGTTAGGTCATTATGAAAGGATGTTGACAACTGTATGCAAAGTATCCCATGCAATCCCTACAGGCACAGTATAATCCCTGTTGTGGCAGACACGAAGCAGTTGGCCAGTTAGTACACAACATGACACCCAACACACAACCATAAACGTGAGATATTGTTGAAGTTCACACACACCCAAATATGTGGTGGACTTCAGGGTTCAACATATGGAAAGCTCACACTGGGCATGCTCACACACTTTGATAAATGAGGCATATGTCAGACAACATGCCATGGAAAGGCTGAACTGGGCATGCTCACACACTTAGGCCATATCTCCGTTCAGCAGTTGGCCACACATATCTGGTATTTGTTGTGTCATTCCAGGAACCAACCACAACACAGCAATCTGCCCAGTGCACACAGTAAATGACTACAGAGACATAAGTGATATAGTGGATCGCCCTCATATTCAAACATCTTCCACAGATACACAAGTTGTTCATAGGAACAGGGAATGCTATGGCAATAAAGACTTGCAAACAGTCTAACAGCACAACAAATATTGTGCATCTGACAATTGAACATATGGGTGTAGAGGCCAATACTAGGCTTGTTGCCCTATGGAATGACAGCTTAGCCAGAGTGTGCTTGGCATCTGCATCCCCAGTACAGTAGGCTACTGTGCCACTGTAGAGTAGGTCACATAAGGCAACGTGTGAGGCTAGTGAGCTGTGCCTCTGTCAAGCAGGGGCACAGTGGAGATCCCAGGGTTTGAATGTGCTAAGCCACAGCCATGTTGTTGGTGTGTGCTGGAAGAGGGTTGCTGAGGACCTCTAACAGTAAGTGTGCATCAATAACAGACTGAGGGGAGCCCTATCTGCATTGTCTGGACAATTCCACTGTCAACACTGTGTTGTGATGATTATGTGGGAATGAAGTGTCGTGCCGGTACTGTTCACAGATGTCCTCCCTCTGTGGGCTACAGCTCTGCAATGTATTAGCTCACTCTGTCTGTTGGATGGCTCATATATGGCTGGTATACACCTGACAGGTGTCTTGTTGTGGAGCAGTCATGGGTATATGTGGAATAGCATGATCAATGCAAACCTTACACATGCTCATAAAATGCAATTGTCAAGGATTATGCAGAGTGGCCAGTATAGTCCCCCAGCATGGGTCCTTTGAAGTCGTCCACCCCGGTCTTCACAAGTGTAGAGTCTGCTTGTGCTAAATACAGTTTGTTTGCAGTGACAACCTTGCCTGGGGGTGGGGATAGGATATGGATGTCCAGGGAAAGGTGGGTATGGTCAGATATCAACAATGGTGGTCTACCTCTGGTGTGGAACAGTGAGTACCCATGTTGCAGATGGACAGGTGCAATATGTATTCCCCATGTGGCTGTGGTGAGTGGTTCTGCCATAGCACATGGACCCACAAATTGTAGTGGCTGTAGGGTAAAGTGGTAGAGGCCTGAGTAGTTCCCACACACAATATGCCTGTACCTGATGTTAACAACTGGAATGGTGTATGTGAACACCTGCATATCCCGGCACTGTTCCCAGGGAAGCAAAGTGTGTGTCCTGGATGTGGGAGTGGTGTTCTGGACTGGTTGTGTTGTGTGTTACAGGTCCTGTGGTCACGAAGCATGGTATAGAACATAACCTGCCAGTGCAATGTGCATATCTGACCCTGACGTAGGTGGCTGCAAATGCATATATATGCTATCCCCCACCTGACAGGTAGTACTAGATGTACATACCTCTGTAGAAATAAAGATGTCAGCACCCTATAAATACTGCAGGAGCAGACCAGATGCCCAGTAATTCGGTTAGCGCGTTCTGCTAATGCGTCTCCCTCATGTGTCATAATATAGGTAGGTAGGAGTTCGAACCATGCAAATGCTCAGTGTGTGTGTGTGTGAGCGGGGTTGATGTGTGTGTGAGGAAGGTGTCCTTTTTGGCAACTGTGAAAGCACTCTACAGGATGCACATTCCCCTATCTAAGCACGGATGATGTCAGCACCCTATAAGTACAGCAGGAGAAGGGAAACCTCCCAGTAATTCGAATAGCGCGCTCTGCTAATGCATCTGTCACAAGTGTCATAACATAGTTAGGTAGGGGGTTTGAATCCTACAACTACCCAGTGTGTGTGGAGGGGGGTTAGTGTGTGTGCAACTATGGGTGCAAGTCTGTGGGAGGGAGATGTCCCTTTTGGCAACTGTGAAAGCACTCTACAGGATGCACATTCTCCTATCTAAGCATGGATGATGACCGCACCCTCTAAGTACAGCAGGAGAAGGGAAACCTCCCAGTAATTTGAATAGCGCGCTCTGCTAATGCGTCTGTCATGAGTGTCATAACATAGTTAAGTAGGGGTTTGAATTCTACAACTGCCCAGTGTGTGTGGAGGGGGGTTAGTGTGTGCGCAAGTCTGTGTGAGGGAAATGTCCCTTTTGGCAACTGTGAAAGCACTCTACAGAATGCACATTCCCCTATCTAAGCATGGATGATGTCAGCACCCTATAAGTAGAGCAGGAGAAGGAAAACCTCCCAGTAATTCGAATAGCGCACTCTGCTAATGCGTCTCTCTCAAGTGTCATAAGATAGTTAGGTAGGAGTTTGAAACCTGCAAGTGGCAAGTTTGGATGTAGGGAGTTTGTGTGTGTGCAATTCAGTATGAAAAACATATGCTTTTTTGCAATCAGGAGATCACACTACATGATGCACATTACCCTTTCCAAACACTGATGATATCAGCACCCTATACATACAGCTGGAGAAGGAACACCTCCCAGTAATCCGAATAGCGCACTCTGCTAAAGTGTCATAACATAGTTAGGTAGGAGTTTGAAACCTGCAAGTGTGTGTGTGTTTGGATGTGGGGAGTTTGTGTGTGTGCAATTCAGTATGAAAAACATATGCTTTTTTGCAATCAGGAGATCACACTACATGATGCACATTACCCTTTCCAAACACTGATGATGTCAGCACCCTATACATACAGCTGGAGAAGGAATACCTCCCAGTAATCCGAATAGCGCACTCTGCTAAAGTGTCTCTCTCAAGTGTCATAACATAGTTAGGTAGGAGTTTGAAACCTGCAAGTGTGTGTGTGTTTGGATGTGGGGAGTTTGTGTGTGTGCAATTCTGTATGAAAAACATGTTCTTTTTTGCAATCAGGAGAGCACACTACATTATGCACATTACCCTTTCCAAACACTGATGATGTCAGCACCCTATAAGTACAGCCGGAGAAGAGGAACCTCCTAGTAATCCAAATAGTGCGCTTCGCTAATGCGTCTCTCTCACGTGTCGTGACATAGTTAGGTAGGGGTATGAATCCTACAAGTGTGTGTGTGGGGGGGTAGTAGGGTGTGTGTAATTGCAAGTGTGAGAGAACAGATCCTTTTGGCAAATACTACAATACACCAGATGCTGCATATTCCCTCAGTAAACACAGGGGATGTCACAACACTATCAGCACAGCCAAACAGGGCTATTTGGCCAGTAATGCCAATAGTGCGCTCCGCTACTGGGTCTATTACCATTGTCAGAGTACAGATAGGTATGTTTTGGAAACCCGCAACTGCCACGTGTGGTTGTGTCACACATTATGACTTGTGTGGGTCTTTGTGCATAACAATGCATGCCATTGCATAAACCAGCAATGGCAATGCACACATGATGTATGTGTGTAACACATACACATAAATACCTGTGACCTGCAGTAGTTACAATGTCTGACACGTGCCTCGAGTGGATAACTGGTATTCGCAATGCATAAGAATATGACTGTGTGTTACTGTGCAGGGGCCGCACGCGGTATGTGTCTATACAGTGTGGTTGTATATGGTAAAATACCTACAGTAGGGGATACACATCTGGTCTGGGCCATATAGTCTACATGTAGTCGATGTACAGGTGCTGCATGTTCCCACCTGTTGTGGGAGTGGTAACATGTTATTCCACTGCAATTCAGTGACCACATGCTGGGAACCTTTCAGCTAGTGTGTTGTAGCTACAGTAATGCTCACGCACAATGTTTGGCTGGATGCAGTCCAGCCATATAAAGACATTACTTGAGACTGTCATATTGCCAGTGTTGTTATGGAGGATAGGTGGGTTTCCTGTGTATGGGAGGGTTGTGTGTGCCAGGCTATGAACCAGAAGGCAGTCCGACACACTGTTAGCTGCACATGAATAGGCCCTGATGCTTTGTGCTGTGCCAACAACCTGGAGGTGTGTGTATCTGTGGTGCCTTGGGATACCACCCCCCTGTCCATGTGTGTTACATGTGTAAGGGACGACAGGCATGGTATGAGGTATAACCTGGCAGTGATGGATTGCACCTGTGAGCCATGAATTAGGACTCTGGTACTGCACAGACATTGCAGTTCACCGTGCTGAGGACAGTGTCCAGTGCATGCATCTTGCGGTGTACACTGCTGGTGTTGTGTAGCATCACTGTTAGTGTCCTATCCTGTGTGATACCCGCGGAGGTGGCTATGTAATCCATGTCCTGCCGCAAAAGGCACTATGTGTGTATCAAGGGGCTTCGCCAATATACAATGGCCCATGGGTGTCACGTGCAAGCTGCCCCTCGCAAATCATTGTGGCTTCCCTAGCATGTAAGCACACGTTGACAGCCAGTGGATACCCTATGAATGACATTGGAGATTGAGCAGAATGTAGACATAGAACACCCTTCCTACATATAGTGGTAGCATACCTGGTGAGGATATGATGGCAACCAAAATCAGGCTCATACTGGCCCGTGCCATATGCTGAGAGATCCCTTCTATGTTCCCTATCAAGTAGTCCAGGGAGGTATGTCTCAGGTCATCCATAGTGGCATGGTCAATAACTGAGTCATATGTGTCCATGCCTCTGACTGACCTGTATGCATGTGTTTTGTGGTGGACCATAGTGCCCCACAGGCATATCACTGTGACCTTCACCATGTACAGCCTGTTGAGCGGGACCCCACTGCAGCGGGCAAGAGAGGTACCTGACACATCTGTAGCAGGTGTGTTGTGTAGCCCTACAGGCTGTGAGTGTGTGGCACACAGGATGTGTGTGCCATGTGTGGCATGTGCTCTGTTCTGACGTAACGTATGCCTGTGTGCCAGCTGCGGAGGTGTGTGATGCTCAGGCAGGATGCTATTCTGAGTCTCCAAGGATGCCCCAGTGTGTTCAGATTGCTGTCAGTGCGGGTCTATGTCAGGCTGGTATTGTAGTCACTGTAGTATGTCATGCCACCTGACAGGGTATGGCATTACTGGGTTCAGAGTGCTCAGTCCCCAGATTGGCTATGTGGTGGCATCCCACACATGTGTTGTACGTTCCTGGCCAGGGGTGAGGGTTGACTGCATACATGTGGCAGCTGTGACATTGCCACATGACTCACATAAACCACAACTGGACCATAGAGGTGATTCACAGGTTACCTTTGCACATGCTACAATAGTAGTGTGATTGCCATGGTGATTACCAACACATAGGGCCAATGGGGAACAACATACTGAAGGTGTGTATGTGTGGGTGTACTGCTACTGATTTCATAGCACTGGCATATATGACTGCACACGTGGGTAAATGCCAGGTGAGACATGTGCAATGTGTCAAAGGCAACGTGCATGTGAACAGGACAGACAGTGACGTGCTGTCATGTGTAAACTTGACATATGTATAGTACGCTATGCAGATGTCACTAGTTGTCCACAGAAGCACTGTAACTCTGCATTGCAGGTGGAAGCAGTGTTCCAGGAAACCCCAAGCGAACATGCATGCAAACAAAGCTACAGTAAGCAGGGCTGGAAGTAGTCCATTGTACAACAAAGAAGGGTTAACACTAACAGTAGGTAACAGTGCAAATATGTAGGCACTATCAACATGTACCCAGGAATGCACAGCTCAGATGTCCATGGTAGAACTGATATTATGTCATAGTTAATTGTGATTTGGATTACATTGGTACTGCACACATATCAACATGCGCAAACATCCACATTGCATAGTCATTGTGGGCAACTTGCCACCATTACTGTACATGTCCATCATTGCGTATCACTACTTGCATTAGCTTCCCCCCTGTGCTACCCATGTATGTGGTTATCTGTTGACATCCTTACCACCGGTATGCAATAATGTGCAGCTGTTACACTTTGGTACGTAATATGGGGGTAGATAACAATTCAGGACAGTCATATGGTTACTGCATCAGGCATGCTGGGATATACACACATTCATATCAGCACACTGTACTGTTACCAACATGATACTACTAATACACTTCTATGTAGTCACCCTGTGTATCAGCAACGTGTTTACCTGTTCCTGCACTGATGTTGGAGATTGCAGGAGGTGGCACAGTTTCATCATATGCACAGGGTGTGAATTAGGTATGCCTGAGTCTGCCACTGATACCACCAATTGACATGTGTGTGTATGTGCGTTGGTGAGGGACAGCAGTACAGGGTGGGGCACTGTTGGTGCAGTGTGTGCATGTATGTGGTAGCCCTAGGTGTTAACATTTTGCATGTGTGTATGCATGCACACAGTCCCACCTCATGGCTGCCATATACAGGAGTTTGTGGACAGCCACAGACTGCACCTGGCAGGTCATACAGATCAGTGTCTGTGGGCACGGACACGGTACCTGTGCCTGGCAGGCGTGCTACGGACCGTATCCGGTACTAAGCCAGACTGGGTACTGTTATCAGAAGCGGGAGTGTGTTGACTGGACACAGGTTCCTGTTGGGACAGTCCAGAGCCACGTGCACGTGGTCTCCTGGGGCGTTCCGATGACAGCACAGACCCAGCATTGCTGGGGCTGCTGCTGGCACTATTGGGGCGTCCGCGGGCCTGTTGTCATCTGCGCCGACTGCCAGCTGCTGCTGTTGCTGGCATACGGCCACGTCAACGCCGCAACCACCCACCATTGCCCTGGCTCATGGACATGTGGCTGTGGAACTGCTGTAATATGTCCCCACAATGTCTGTCTATGACATCGGTGAAATAACGGATAGCATCCGCGATGTCACACATACTGTCAGTCATGGCTGTGCGACATGCTCTCAGCTCCCTCAGACCCTGTCTGGTGTACCTTTCCATAAGCGACTGTGCCTGCATGACAGCCCGAAACATAGCTGAGGTTGACAGACCTCTTTGGGCACGTCTGCCAGAGGCAGTACGCCCATGGATGCTCCCACGAGAACCCATGGGCAACTGTCTGTGTGGTACCATTGCAGGACCCTGCCCATGGCTGCTGTGTGGGGAAGCATGTGCCACAGATACCACATTACCCTGGTCAATGCCCACTGTATCCTGTCCATCACCTAGGGACAATGGTGACATAGGATGTACTGGCAGGATGACTGTGCGCAATGATGGGGTTGACAGCTGTGTACTGTCAATTGGCTGACCAATGGCGGACCCTGACACACCTTCCTGTGCCTTTACACAGATATCATCATTATCAGCACCTGTGGCACCAGATTCAGGTTCCCTGCTGCAGGACACCAGAGCAGCACCAGAACCTGTGGGAGGAAGACAGGAAACACAGTTTACAGTGTCCACACAATGTTACCAGTGATGCACTTATGCACACATGTACACATGCACACATGCACACATGGACACAGGCACACATGCACACATGCACACATGCACACATGCACACGTGCACACGTGCACACATGCACACGGGGACACAGGCACACATGCACACATGCACACAGGCACATGTGGACACGTGTACACGTGGACACGTGGACACATGCACACATGCACGTGGACATGTGGACACATGCACGCATGCACACATGCACACGTGGACACGTGGACACAGGCACACATGCACACATGCACACATGCACACGTGGACACAGGCACACATGCACAAATGCACACATGCACACGTGGACACAGGCACACATGCACACATGCACACCATGCAGTATACACACAGAGCACTACTGAGTTACACTAGTGTTACTAGCACTATCAGGACTATTAGAGGTATTGTTAAAACACACTCACCAGCATGGATGGCCTGCCATGCTGTAACACCGGAGGGACCTGCAGAAATGAGGAGATTAATGTCAGTGGGCACAACTGTGCCATTGATACTGCATATGATACAGTGCAGTAGTACACCAGTTGCCTTTCACACATCAGCTGCTGATATTGCCAATATCACACCTGCACAATTACATACTATGTTGACAGCTACATACCACGGACACACCTTACACATGCATAAACTAACAGTGTACAGAACAGTCAAGTGTACATATGGCATATTACCTGCACGCTCCATGTCATGCTGCTGTGTGGATCCAGCCTCCATCATGATGCAGGTGTATTACTGTTGCTGTTCCGGGGCTGGAGCCACAACACTTAGGAGTAGCCCCTCCAGTCTGGTGAGGGGAGGATGTGTGGCCACCCCACCTCCTGTGGCAACCTGTTGCCTGTGGATATCTGACGCACTCTGATGGACATTTCTGATTAAATCACTGCAGTGATGTCGTATCTGCTCATATGTCCTATTATGCGTGCCAATGTCATTTACCCTACGGGCAAGGTCTTGCCACAGTGCAGCCCTCTCCTGCTGATTCTGGCTGGTGCGGGAAAACAGTATGTCATAATCCCGCACCAGGCTCTGGTGTATCTCCTCATCTTCTGCTGCAGAGTAGGCGGGATTACGCTGACGCGCCATGTCCCTGGAAGAGAACACAAACAGGATATCAGCAGACTATGTCAGCAATATATGGCACACATACTATACATGATACTCAACTGTAGTGATATACTACTACTCCCATATGTAGCATGTGTGTGTCTCTTGGTGGATACACAAGTACATGGCCAGATATCAGTGCACAGCCAACACCTGTGCAACAATACCTGCCACATTCCATACAACATAGTAGCATGCCCCATCGGTCAGCACACTGCGACAGGTCCAATGCACAACCTCACTCTGGGGGTTCATACCAAGGTACTGTATGTGGAACGCCATCCACTAGTGTGATCTGAACACAAGTTACTCGGCCTGGATATACATATCCCACCACCACCACCACCACCACCAGCACAGTAGACTACTTCATTATGTATGTGATTAGACAGTTATTCACTTGTTAGGACTGAGATGGTACCCATGCAGCCCACTGGGCCAGTGGAAGCCACAACCCACACTGCTGACCCCTTTGCGAATGCTTCCCATGGACATCCCAAAGATTGCATGGAACATGCACACACATTTCTAACCCAGACCCTATGCACAAAGGTTAGGCATCCTGTCTGGTGGACCCCAGCCAATGGCAGATTGTATAACGATAGAAGGAGGCTACTGCAGGACACAGCAGATTCACATTAAGGGAAGGCATCTGTGGTCAGCACTGGTAATAAGCCACGGTCTCTCATAACAACATCCACGGCCTACTCTGGGAGAGAAATGGCCACGAACACTATAGATAACCACAAGGCCTTCTTCAGTTATGTTACACATATGGACCAAACGCCTCAGATATGCTCTGAGTTAATACACACCTACTTAACATTCACCGAACACACAGATATTGGCAACATTCTTGCAGACAGGTTCGGTGCACGTATCCCACTTCCTTTTCCCCCACACTTAGAAATACTTATCACAGCTGAATGTAACCTCCCTATCATCTCACATGTCCAGGTGAGGGCCACCCTCAGCAAAGCAGAACACACAGCATCAATGTGACCTGATGGTATCCCTGGATGTGTGCTACGTGAACTCCAAGAGGACATACAACCGCATATAAGACTGATATTTAACCTTGGCCGTACTACAGGATATGTACCTGAACACTGGCATACAGCAACAGTGGTCCCACTCCACTAAGGAGGCACCTCTACTGACCCTGGGAACTACCGCACCATAAGCTTAACCAGCCTGGTCTGCAAAGCTATGGAATGATTCAGTATGGGATGCATATACAGCGATATTGGGTACCTGCAGACACTTGTTCCTGGCCAGTTTGCCTTTGTGATGGGCTGATCCTGCCTTTTGAACCTGGTTCACCTTTCAAAACAGTCACTACAGCCATTGATGAGGGCAACACAATCTATACAGCCTACCTGGACTTGCCTAAGGCCTTCAACACAGTACTCCACTCAGGCATCATAGACAAGCTCATTAGCTTACATGTTACTACATATGTCATATGATGGGTTGCACACTGGTTGACATACAGAATCCATAATATCAATATTGTAGGAGCCATGTCAGACTCAATGCCAGTCACATGTGGTATCCCACAGGCCTCTGTCCTAGGACCCCTCTTGTTTGGCATTTATTTCTCAGATGTAAAAGCAAACATGTGCGGGTTGTGGATGACAAAGTTCCCAGATGACTGCTAACTAAGCGCCAGAGTCGTTACACCAGCTGACACACACATCCTACAGACAGGCCTCACTGCAACGGAAAACTGCTGCCAGGATCATGGCCTAACACTGAATGACATGTAATGTATAGTCATCCCCTTTTGGTGGAACTACGTGCACACAACATATCACATGGACATACCTATAGATACAGACCTATGACACATATGGAGGGCTCACAGTATGCAGACTATTAACCTGTTACTTTACATTACCTGTGTTTGTCACAGCTGGTTGCGTTACCGCTACTACTGCTTCCTGCTGCTGCTGGCATGGCTTGGTACTGTCACTGCTGACAGCTTCAACTCAGTTTGTGTACCGTGTGTTGTTGTTTGTGTTTTTTTCTCTCTCTCTCTCTCTCTCTGTCTCTCTCTCTCTCTCTCTCTCTCTGTCTGCCTCCAGACAGTGCAATGAACGTATTGCATGTGTGGAGTGTGAGTACAGGATGCTTTTGTAGGTATCTGCATAAGTCCATGTGATGGCCTCTGCACCAATTGTAAGCCAGCATTTGCTAATTGCATGCAGCCAGTTGTGTACTGATTGCAGTTCTCACTGTGATTTCAGGACAGTGCTATAAAAGGGTATGTGAGATAGGCATTGCCCTTTCAGATTGTAAGGGCGGGGACCATGCTGGTATGCTGTGGACACTGTTCTGTGAGTGTAAAGGTTAGTATCTCTCTCTCATGATTCAAGCTGTGTTGTAGATTCACATTTCTTCATTCCTCTCTCCTGTTTCCTGTAGTAAGTGTGTATGCACACTGACACCTACAAATATATATATATATATATATATATATATATATATATATATATATATATATGTAAATATACATACATTTATATATGTACATTAACTGACATTATTACCTACTAGCTACCAACTAGCATGGCTGTTTCTGTTCACACACTACTATTATGGAAATCCACTAGTTCTGACAGTAAGTATGAATGGCATGCTTTGTGTACTACACATCCTATATTCCCTTTACATTCATTCCTACTATTACATAATATATTTATTTTAGCACAATGTTCTTGTATAAGAGTCATGGCTTAGTGGTAGGTCATGCAGACTACTGTTTCCAAGGTCCTGGGTTTGGGACTGATAGTGGGATTTTATTTTGCTTTTGAACTGACTACAGGACCTGTCAATCAGAGTGACTAAGGCACTTTTAAGCAGTTGTAACTGGGTTAGCGCTGGTTTGCGTGGAGCTCCCACATGCGCACTGGTGTTCAGCTCCTCGCACACCCACTTACAACCGCTTAACATTGCTTACTCTGGCGCACACCCACGCTGTTTTCTTTGAAAGAAATGAAAATGGGGAGACAGGAAAGTGGTGAAAAAGGGGTCACAAAGAGAGTAAGACAGTAGGGAAACAAGCTTGGGTTTTGCAGGAGGGATGTAGGTAAGGCCCATAGCTGCCCATTTCTTCATCAGTAACAGCTGTGCATATGTATGTAATTTGGTGTGACATTTGAAACCTTCCACCCCTGAGAGAGGTGTCAGGACAACAATAATACTTGTTGTACAGCCAATTGTAATTGATAGTTTCCATGTCCAGCAGACATGTGTGCGGAATGGGCAGCTATGTATGGGGCATCATTTTTTTGTGGGTACAGAGTGCCCTTTTTTTTTTTTTCAGGTGAGAGTGGTATGTCAGGTGAAGGAAGTTGGTATAGCTGGGGAGGTAGGTTGGGTAGGTCAACAGACAAGACAAACAAGATGCATACAGGGGCGGTGTATGACACGTGTGGGGGGGTTACACAATTGACGGGGATGGATGTTTGGATATCCAGAGGCCATGAGCCCACAGATGGCAACAGTGGAACTGATATCCCCACCCATGGGCAGTTGCCACTGTTCCTTCATTGCCCAGGATGGGGCTGTGCTGGGGGCTGTGTAGGCCGGGCAACAGGCATGCCCGTAAGTTGTGCCACCTGTGCCTCAAGCTGGCATAGGGGCCCAAGAACAGAGTCCCGGATCTCCCTACGCACCACAGTCCGGACGCTACGGAGGGTGAGTGGTGGTTCTCCTCCGGCCACACTTGCAGAGGGGGGATGGGCCCCATCCCCTGCAGCGCTTCCACCTGCAGGTGGCACAGGGCCACCTGAGGAGGGTCCAGACTGGGTACTAGTGCCAGGTGCACTCGCCAGCTGAGGTGGGAGAGGTGGGTCCGCTGGAACCCGCCTTCCCTGTCGTCCTATGTTTTGCATTATGTCATGACAGTTTGGGTTAGTAACATACAATACCATTCGCAATTAGTTGTAACAGCATGCATTAGTATTCCCATTAACCAAACACCCAGATATTCACACCATTGAACAGCGAGCATAACACATGCATAATTTGAACAGCAATACACAGTCCAACAACATGCAGGGTTGATTGATGGCAACAGGCCATCAGGTTTGGATGTATGAACAGGGCAGATGCATCAACGGACATGCAAATATTTATGACCCAACAGGACAAATGTCCAAGGGTGTTGATTGTGATTGCACATACCATTTTCACATGGAATGGGTTATATGTGGTTATAGGGTGGGGTGAAGAAAATAATATTAACACCTTCGAATACCAATACATATGCTGTACATTTCTAATAGCTGCAGATATATACACGCTACTGTTCTAACTACAGTTTCCTATATGATAACTACTTCTATTTGGTGATAGGACTGTTACTGCTACATCAATATACATTTTATTGTTCTTCATACACTTTCATATCTGGCTTTGTTCAGCTACATCATCCTGCTACATTTGCTTTATATAGCTATAGATAACTGTGGATGTTTGGTATTTCAGACAATCATACTATCTGCATATTGCAGACTGAGAGCAACATATCCAGATTTTGGGATACACATTCCAGCTGCAGCAACACTTTGAACACATTTCGCTGTTTGGTTCTGCTTGTCACATTCATTTCATTCTGTACTGACTGCAGTATACTTTATTCAGGGGTTATTACTACTTTATTGGTGGATTCATAATTCTTTCTCACACTCTCTCACTTGTTTTCATTTTACTATTCAGGATGGTACTTACTTCTAGGCTTTATTGACATGTTTTACCTGTAGTTATTACAATCCTTTCCAGCAGTCTCACTTCTGTCATGTTTCAGTATTTCAACAGGGGTATATTTCACACGTGATTTGCTCATCTTCTGCAGCTGTACTTTTCAGCCTGCTGCAGGTTGTGTACTATTATATTACAGGGGCATCTTTATTTCAGACTTTATTTCAGACATTTTCATTTTTCTGTTTGGATTACAGACTGCAACACACTTTTGTAATCAAGCAATACTTGCAAACACTCTTACACTGTTACTTACACATTTTATTACTTAGTGACTACACTGCACTCTTTTGCTAACTGTCATACTTTTATATTTCTTTACAGTTACTGGGAGAGGATTACTGACCTTCCTGGTGGCGCAACCGCACCAGCCTATCGCCATAGGCTCTGCGGTTCACAGAACGGACACCTGCAGCTGTAATATAAATGAAGTAATATTGGAATACACATCTCCATAATATCAGCTAGTTTCATTTCTTACATACATAATTAAATGTAACTTACTCAGTAGTGGGGCGTTGGGCATTTGCCAGGCCTCCTGGATCCAAAGGTTCAATTGGTCCTGCTTGCATCTCTTCAGGTCTGCATGGTGGTGATGGACCTGCTCACCAGTCCTTGGAATTCCTGTGGCACTGGTGAGATCATAAGCCAACCGGTCCCATGCCTCAGCCCTATATGCTCCCCACAGGACCTGGCCCTGCATGAGTTGGGCCTCATGATTGTGGACTAGGAGCCAGACCATGTATCTGGACTCCTCAATGCCCCACCTCTGTGCTCGAAAGCAACTACCCTCACCTACTCCTGACATTCTGGCTGCAAGTTAGTTCTACAATCGTTTATAATGTGTATTCCCGCCTATGGGGCTTATATATGCCGTTTTTCCCGCACATATCTGTGATTGGCCATTTTGGAATTGTATCAACTTCACAAAACCTGCTTTGTCATGCTCCACTTTGTATTCATTCCTATATATTTGCTATTACTGCATTTCTAGGTACTGCTGTCATGGCTTAGTGGTTCAGTACCTTGACTATGGTGCATAGTATCTTGGTTTCGAACCTGGCCACTGCTTTTTATTTTTTATGACTGTCTAGACAGGCTAGGGGGTGTGTCTGTGTAAAGGCAGTTTTGATACAGCTCGCTCAACGTTGCCCGTCGGTTAGCTTGTTGGCGAGGTGCACAGCTCCGCGCAAACAGGGTACACTGGTTTACGCTTCATTTGGCTGTTAGCACGCATATTACGCTCAGCTCAGCTAGGGGCACACAGTTTCAGCGTGTTAAACCACTGCTCACCTACGGGCACTCATTTTACACCTGTTAAACCACTGCTCACCTACGGGCAGATGCACTCACCTTGTTAAACTGTAGCTCAGCTATAGGCACATATCGCATTTTTTATTGTTTTGTTATCTCACATTTCTTCAAAATAAATGGACTATTTCATTACATTTTACATAAAATATGATTTTATATGTGTACATATTTGTCAGGGACTTGTTTCGTGCTTATTTTACTAAAAATAAAAATTTATGTTGTGGGGGCTCGAACCATGGATGCCTGCTCTTCAGCCGACGTCTCTACCACTACGCTATTGCTTCTTGGCTTACTTTGCATATTTAGTTCTTATATGCTTTTCCACTGACTGCTAACCGTGGCTAAGCTACAGGCACGCCCGCGCAAACGAGCGCACTCATGGGCAAACATCTTTACAATTTAAAAAAATATATAACATGTTCATTTATATATTTTATGTTCATAGTCTGTGGGGGCATGTGTTGTGTTTATTCACATTTCCATGGCCTCTGTCGTGGGTGTTTACTTTGGGCACTTTTACTCTTCTGGGGGCGTGTCCGCTTGCAGGACTCGGCCTACGGACACGCCCCCTACTGTCTTCCACGGACCGTGTTAGCCTTAGGTGTGATTCAGCATGCCCTCATGCATATGCATGACATGCTGACGTCACACCGTTTAACTGCAGCCTCAGTGTAAGCCATGCATCTCTTACACGGAGGCTTTGTGAATCCTGCCCAATGTCTAGGACCCATTTGTCCTTTGTGACGATGCGCCAGTTGTCTGCAAAAAGTGCTAATTTTCCTCCCAAGGGAGCTGCCAAGAGGGTTTTGCTTGGCAGTTTGATGTTTAAGTCATTATGTTTGCCTTCTAGTGGTTTGGGACCTGTCTTCTCCTCCCTTCTGTGTTGAAGTGCCCCATTGGTGAGGTTTGTAAGGGATTTGTGCTTGTCCTCTGCCCCTTGGGTGCCTGTATTTACCCCTCTGTGGCCTGTCAGAAGCTGGAAAGGACCAATTTTTTGTTGGCCAATTTCTGCTGAAGCATGGGGGCTGTACCTGTAAGAAATCTTTGACCATCTGCATAGATTTTGCCTTATCCTCCATTTTCTTTAAAACCTCCTCTGCTTTAACCCCAAATAAAACATCCTGCTGTAGGGGCGCATCCAGTAACTTTGCTTTAACATGATCAGGCAGAGATTGTTCCTTTAACCAAGCATGCCTACGTATCACAGACCCAGTAACAGCTGCTCTGGAGGAAGCTTCCAAGGCATCAAAACCACATTGTAAAGTATGTTTGCCCACCTGTTCAGCTGCATGCAACAGATCTTGCATTTCCTTGAGTTCAGACTGTTGAGGGAGCGTGCCCATCTTTTGTTTTATTTGAGACATAAGGAATTGCTGGTATTTAAGCATGTGAAATTGATAATTTAATGCTCTCATAGCTAGAGTAGTAGAGGTGTAAACCTTCTTCCCCCACCTGTCTAGTGCTCTGGAGTCCCTTTCCGAAGGTACAGGATTTTTAGCCATAGAAGCCTTAGCCTTTGGGACCCTGGGAGATTGTCTCTGGATCAGCAGCAGGGCTTTTGTAAAGGAATTTGTGAGAGTCAGGCACTCTATAGTACCTATCTGGTTTGGCTGGAGCAGGAGGCAGAGAATCTGGATTTAAACTAGATTCTAAGAAAGCATCATCTACTATGTCCAAAACAGGGGGGATAGCAAGAGGTCTGTGTTGGGGAAGTAAAAGAAACTCCCGGAGCCTTTTCTTTGAGTCAGAGTAGTCCTGACCTTCCCAGTGGAAATGTTCCCTCATGGTGTGTAAGGTTTCCCCAAAGGAGTAGTCTTCAGGGGGAGAAGCTGAGGGAATTGAGTCTTCAGCATCAGAATCTTCATAAGGGGGGAAAGGAGTAATCCTGTTCCTTGGAGGAGCCTGAGGAAACAGACACCTGATCAGAGGAGGCATAATCCTCCTCATGTCTAGGCCTTTTGTCGGGGGGGGGGTTGGGAACCCCTAATCAAAGAAATCAAATCTTCAGCCATTTTAAGCATCTGTTTCTTAGGCATAGGGCCTTGACCTGGAGACTGAAGTGTAGGCTTTTTTGGTTTTAGAGGAGTCTTAAGCTTAGCATAAGATTTAATGGTGAGGGTAGTCGGTCTGAAGACACCTTCAGAAACCAAAGGTGTTTCTGCAGCACCGGCTTCCCCTACTGCGATATCGTCGGTTGGGCCTAAGGAAAAAGGCTGCGTCGGCCTAGAAATCTCTGCTGGGGGATCCAATGCGGCCTGGGGATCCAATTCAGCAGTAGCCAGGGGCTGCATAGGCACCTCACTGAAAACCGGAGAACCGGCGACCGGGCCAGCCGAGGTCTCGGAGTCCGGCTTGGATCTAGGCTGCCTGTCCCTATCCTTGCATTTTTTTATGCACGCCGGTAGTCGGTTGCTCTGACGGCATAGTGTAATTCAATTTTCTACCGAAGTAGTGTCGTGCGAAATCAAAGCAACGCTTTATAGTTCGCTTATTGAACCTAGCACAAAACCGACAACCAGTGACATTGTGGTCTGGGCCTAGGCAAAGTATACAAAAAGAATGAAAGTCCTTATGAGGTATTTGCTTCCCACAAGAAATGCAATTGTTAACTTTTTCTGACATCGGACTGAGGCAAGAAAAGGTTCCCCAACAGGGTACTTAGCTTTGAAGACTTCGGACTGAAACTCGATTCGAAAATCTCAGGTGTCGGCCAACCGGTACTTGCGAACTGCTTCTGCTTCGGGCACTGCGCGACAAGAAAGACTGGAGAAAATGGCGTCAGATGCCTCTGATATACCCCTGGTGCTCTGATGTCAGGGAAGAAGCAACAGCAATCGATGCCGGACCAAGACTTTGGAATTCTGGCCGACTGCGGGACCGCCTGACGGCAGGATAACTCAAGTGTGATGACTGCAGCAGGGTAACACGATGAACATCTTCAGATCATTATTTACAGAAGACACCCCCTCTTTTCCTGTGATCCCAATACCTCTGACTACTACAGTTATTCCAAAGTTGTTCAGATTTGAAATATATCATTCTCTTTTTCTAAGATGCCATAATCTAAATGTCTTGGAAGAGCAGACACAAGCAGGGCTATGGTAGACGGAAGATCCATGTGAACTTTTTAACTCTGAAGATACCAGAAATGAGGCTACTGTCCATCATACATAGGCCATGACAGCATCCATGGCTGTAATGACCTGTGCTGAGCTACCAGCCACCTGGGTGTGCTTTTCAGAGCTGGCCAAATATTTTTTGACCTGTCATCATTTTTACTGAGCATTGAACCCTAACCCCCTGACATATTATGGAACAATTTTTCCCCCAGAATGAAAGCCCTTCAGCCCATTTGTTACCTTGGAACAAGAACAAGCAAGCCAGAGTTTTACTTTATGAGCTATCATCTTTGCACATGTCCCATGATGTTTAAGGGGATGGACTACAAGGGCCTTTGCAGTGTACATGTGCAACTGCATATTTGACTTAGTTAGGCCCTGCCTCCATTTTAGACATCCCTTCACTGTGTTACCTCTAGACTTTACTGGCGATTGTACCACAGAGAGTGTGGACACACACACACACACACACACACACACACACACACACACACACACACACACACACTCCCCATCCCTTTCTAAGAAGAGAAGAGAGAATGAGCAGGCTATACCTTGTCTTTCCCTTCTTTCACCATGTCAGCTACAACTGATGCCTGAGCTGCTAAGAGAACTCAGGTTTCCTTGGTCATAGTCAGGGCTTTATCCTTCTGTTCTAATGGGGATGACCATTGCATCAGGAAAACCATTACATCATCATCTTGCTCTGAACAAGGAACCCAAAGACAGGCTACTACATGTATATGGCTCCATGCTGGTATCTCTGTCATAAGAATATGCGGCCAGAGCAGAGACAGAAAAAACAGCCCTTGATGTGTTCTTGTGATCATCTAGCTTGACTTGTGTCATTGTGCTGATTGGCAGTTGTGAATCACAACACAAAATTATGACTATCCTTCCTGCCTTTTGTAGATGAATACCGTATTATAGCCACATAGATATCGAACTATCTGAACTGCCTCTTCCACGATGTCAGACACAAACTCTAATGCTATATATTTGTCTTTTTGCTACATTACACCTCTCAAAAATAACTCCTTTTGAAAGATTGGATAAGGGCCATCATTCACAGCTGACACAGTGTGCAGCAACACCTATAAAATCAAGTGCATTATTAACATTTTGAGTTGTACCTGTGGCATCTGGTGGGGAATAAATATCACATGTTGCTGAGATATCAAATATATCAGGAAAAAATAAATAATACTGAGTGTTAGCAAAATAACATTTTTGGCCATGAATGGAAATTAGGGTATTTTTCTGCAAATAATTGCTTATTATATTGACAGTATTTAGAAATAATCACTGTCCTCGCAAAGGAGAATTAATGTACCTTGAAATAGCATTCCTGATCTGATAAGTATATGAATATGGAAACAGATGCTATGTGGACATTTTTCTGACTGCTAAATCAAATATTTTTATAAAACAAAAGTGTGTGTGTGTGTGTGTGTGTGTGTGTGTGTGTGTGTGTGTGTGTGTGTGTGTGTGTGTGTGTGTGTGTTTTTTTGCTGAGTGGAATAAAATGTTCACATTTAATTTGTTTTTGTTTCATTTAGTAAAACTGTTACTGCAGTAGCTTTTCTCATGGAGCTATGTTTAAACTGCAGTTGGAAAAAACAAATATGTGCCTCTGCACTGTTATTTTGGGACTTTGTTTCACTGTTGTTACAGGGAATGCCAGCTGAGCAATCATGAATAAATACTTAATGTCACCAGAAAGGAGGTTTGATTACAAAACTTCTTAAGAGCAAACTTAATGGTGTAAAATCTCATTAGAAATGTATGATAATGACACAGCTTGGACAGAAATGTTGTTGTTTATCTTGTGTAATAATTCATTTGATATTGTGTTTTCATACATATAATAGCATCCAATGGCCTCATTTAAAGCTTCCATTAAGTTTTATAAGAACCATCTGAAATGTATAGGCATGAATTTTAATTCGAGTCATTTAAAATGTCTGTAATTTTGTTGTCAATAAATAGCAATCAGTGCTGTTTTGACTCAGTTTTTTCATGAAAAATGTATTAATATTAATATCAATATTAATATTAACATTAACATTAATATTAATATTAAGAAGTGTAAAATTTCTAGGCAGTTAAGAGCTATGAATGAAACTGCTGTCAGCCAGTGTAAGCACATACACAAAAAATAGACATGCACAATTTACAAGTTCATTTTATAAAGGAGGTGTAGTACCTTTCAGTAAAAAACTATTTTGTAAGTATTTGAAGCAATAGGTGAGAAATGGCTCCTGAGGGTACTCATGGCAGTGCGAAGAGAAAGGCGTATCCCAGATGACTGGAGAATAAGCACACTCATGCCAGTATACAAGAACAAAGGGGACATTCACAACTGTGTACAGAGGCATCAGACTCCTATCACATTGCATGAAAATGCTGGTGATAGCGATTGATAAATGGATATACACAGTGGTAGAAGGCAAGATGGGAGAAGAGCAGTTTGGATTCAGATCAGGATGCAGCACAACTGACCCAATGTTTACAGTGAGACAGATGGTTGAGAAGAAGCTAGAGATGAAGAAAGAGTCCAACTGGGCATTCCTGGACTTGGAGAAAGCATATGACAAAGTCCCAAGAAAGCTGATTTGGGCAGTACTGTGGTAGTTTGAAGTCCCAGAAACATTGGTAGAATGAGTGCAGACTATGTACAATGACTCAAGTACGAACAGTGTTTCATCTCACAGAGGGGTTCCCACTGGGAGTGGGTGTACATCAGGGTTCAGCACTGAGCCCATTGCTGTTCATACTGGTGATGGTCTACATTAGCAAACAGGTCAGAAGGGGGCAGATCAACAAAGTTGCTGTATGCAGACGATGTGGCATTACAGGCAGACTCTTAGGAAGAACTTCAGCAAAGGATAGGGGAATGGAATGTAAAACTGAAAACGGGATGAAACTAAGTACAGCTAAGATAGTAATAATGGCAGTAAACTGGAGAAATCAGAAGAAGCTGAGAATTGAGACAGAAGGGAAGACAGTGGAACAGGTTTTCTGGGAGGGATGGCTGAGGAGTAGGGAAGTCTGAATGAAGAGGTCACAGCTAGAATCAGAGGGGCTGCAGCAAACTGGCATAGAATGTCAGGTGTAGTGTATGGCAAAAGAATGCCAAAGAAACTGAAAAATAAGGTGAACAAAACAATGGTGTGACCAGTTCTACTTCATGGTACAGAAACCAGGGAAGTAAAGGCAGAGCAGATGAGGAAGCTAGAGGTGAAGTCCCTGATGGGGGTGGTAGGATACACAGTGTGGGACTGATGAAGAAATGAGGACATAAGAGCAGAAGCCAAGGTAACTCCAATTGCAGAAAAGATCAAAGAGAACAAATTATGGTGGTTAGGACATATTCACAGAAAAGCTGAAGGCAATTTGGTGAAGAAGATTTGGGATAGATAGGAAGAACGTAAGAGGAAACTAGGGTGTCCAGCAAAGAGTTGGATGGATTGTGTGACAGATCTGCGACAGTCAGGCATGAGTGTTGAAGGAAGCAGGAGTGTGGCACTGACTCGAGAGAGATGGCGACAGTTAACACAACACTCTGACCCCATGTAGAAAATGGGAAAAAAAGGGTTGATGACAATGATGATGATGATTGAAGCAAGAATAGTTATATTATCATGGTTAAATGTGCATTATTAGTTAGAGAAATTTCAGTACCAAACTTTGTTTACCTACAAGGAATGTTCAGTCTGTAGGATGACAGGGTACATAAACCACATAGTGGCATATGATTAGCTTTTTTTTTTCTTTTCTAGCTGATGAAGTCTAGGAGCCAATGATAACCGTAAGTCTTTTTTCTTTAATTCTCTCAAAAAGACTTTGACACATAATTGCAGTTGAGCTCCACAGAAGATTCATTGCATGCTTCCTGTCACCTGATCATCCTCATGGCTCCTCTAAACAAGTCTCCCAACATAGATGTTATATAACAAAAAACAATCTCTAAGTTAGTAATCATGAAAATCATAATGTACTGCTAAACCGGTGCAGAGGAGAAGAGTACAATCTTGTAATGCTTTTGGCGGTACAGTTTCCATGACTTAATGAGTAACTTATGGACATTTTTTCTTTTTTTTAATATGGTAAGAAATACCTTCAGTTCAGCAGAAAAAATGGTGGGGGCATGCACCCCTATGCCACAGCCTAACTCTGCCTCGAAGCCTTTACATAGTTAACACCTACTTCTTTTTTGTGTGTGAAATGCACATGTAGTTATTTCATAGTGAGGAATAAAAACTATAGCAATCTGGCAGCAGACGGTATGGCTGAGTCAAAGAGGTACCTTACATTTAGCAGTCTTGCCATTACTCAGAGGTAACAGTTCCTGCCACAAGCAGATTATGAAACTTGCAAACTGTTATATTAAAACAACTCTCAAGCAAAATGTACGCCATACCACATTTAGAAGTTAAGTTGCCTTTTATTTAAAATATCTAAACTAGAGAAAAGAAGTCTTTGTATCTTGTTCTAAAACATTTGGAATATATATGTAAATGCAGAAATCATGTTTGTATGGAATTAACTAGCACAGTGTCCACATTAACATAACAAAAATTAGAACAAAGCTTTTCTAGATAGCTTGGACTGTCCAACTATACTGAGCATTGAACTGAGATACATAATGTTAACTAAAGGCGTGTTCTGAATCACCTCTGCAACCATCTCATAAACTAATCCCATATAATAGGTACAAGTTTTAATTTATTTTACCTTCTCAACAACTCAGGCCATTCTTCTTCAAATAATAACCTCTTTTCCACTTTTTCCTCCACTCCTCATGCCACATAACACTCCTCCCCACACCTCACACTAAATCCCCATAACCACTCCCCCACTTATCCCAACCTATCACTCTCCAATCTCTTTGCTACACTCTATCATGAATCAATCTGTTCATCAAACCCCACCCTCTAACTCTTACTCCTCCCCACTCTCTCCACTGTACTCCTTCACACTCAACCACTACCATACACCTCATTTCCCCCATGCTCACCCTCTGTCACCTACTCCTCCCCCTTTCCCATTTCTTCCTACACATCCTCTTCTTATATCACCTCCCTTCTCCCCACCGACCCTCTCAGCTCTACATACTTAAACTCCTCCCACATTCTAAACATCTTCACATCTCTATTTCTCTACACCATCATTCATTTTTCCTCACTCCACTAATATACCTCCTACCATACTTTCATATCTTATCTTCATTATTCTTTTTACCTACTTTCTCACTCTTCTTCTACTTCTATTATCTTACCTCTCCTACTATCACCTAAATATTACACCCTTTCAACTCTCACTCCACACTCAAAGCCATACTTGACACTGCTTCCCCAGATCAATCTCCCTCTTTCACCCCTTCATCTGCCTCCTCCATAAAATCAAATCATTTCCTCACAAATGCAGTCTCCCAGACTCTAAGCATAAACATCATTTCTATCACCTAACACCCTAACTTTACTCTGTTCCTTCAATTCCCTTCTCCTCTCTGGGAACATTCACCTCAATCCTGGACCTATTACTAACCTCTCCAATAACACAGCTTGCACACAGCCTCCATCCCAAACCCCAAGCTGTCCCAATAAACAACTAACCTTCTTCTCTCTTAAAATCTGTAGCATCATGAACAAAATAACCGACTTTCATGCTTGGATGGCCTGACACTCCCCTGACATAATCACTTTAACTGAAATCTAACTTAAACCCCACATCACTAGCACTGAAATCCTTCCCCCAGTTTGTAACATCCTCCACCCAGATTGTCCCAACAAAAAAGGGGGAGGTATTCCCATTCTGTATGCTGGCCACCTCAATCTGCCCCCCCCATCTAACCCACCACCTTCTTTCCACCCATTTGAGCTCCTAAGAGCTAACTGTAAACTCTGTGATCACAAAACCATAAAATTGCAGCAATTTACATACCTCCTGGTAACAACATCCCATTACTAGAACAAACTCTTGCATGGTTCTCCCATAACATAACAAATGAAACCACTCTCCTAGGCGATATTAACATTAATTGGCTACCCCTATCATCAAAATCACCCTGCTCATTCATCAATCTTCATGGTTTTATTCAACTCATCACCATGCCTACACACCTTAACAAGCCTACCAACTCATCCTCTATCATTGACTGGATACTAGTCTCCAGTCCTGACCTCTACCACTACCCTGAAACTCTACGTGACTCCATCAGTGACCATTCCCCAATTTGGGTCCAGAGATACTCCCCCACCTCCAAAGACCTCATAAAATTAGGGAATGCCAAATCCTCTGAAACTTTCTACCCAAGGTCTTCAATAACCAGCTGTCTTCTATTAACTGGTATTTCCTATCTCACATTATCCTAGATGAAGCAGCACTTAAATTCAATTCTATATTTCTGAGCATACTCAACTCACTTGCCCCCTATGAAAAGTAAGAGTAAATTCCCACTACTCCCCATGGTTTTCCCAGGCCACCAGAACTCTCATGCATAAAAGAGACAAAGCTTGGAAGCTCTGGACTAAGAACAAACCCCCACCCACTTACAAATCTACAAAGGACTTTGTAACTTCTCAAAAAAACAAGTCTACCTCGACGAGAAAAAATTTTACCTTAAAGCATAAATACCCTACCAAAATAACCCTAAAAATTCTGGAACACTATTAATCATATCCTCCACCCAGGAAACCCCAATACTCCCAACCCCTGTCCAGATAACACTCCTTTTAATATAGCAACCTTACTAAACATCTACTTTATTGACACAATTAGTAAACTTATTCCCATGTTAACTCTTCTAACACCACCCCACTCCCCAGTCCCAACCATAATAACTCCTTTTCACTCAGACCTGTATGTACAAACTACATCAAACACCTCCTCTGTAAACTCAAACCTTGCTCTCCTTCAGTAGACAGCCTACCCACACTCATTCTGAGACATGCTGCAAACTCCAATGCCTACCCAATATCCATCCTCATCAACTGCTTTTTATTTGAATCCACTGTTCCTTCACTATGTAAAAGTTTTTTTATTATACCACTCACAAGGGTGGTAACTCAACTGACTTTGCTAACTATAATCCATAGCTATATTATCCCCGCTGTCTAAGATACTAGATAAATGTGTTTATAAACAAATTATGGACTATCTGCTACTTGAAAACTTACTCACCCCTACCCAGCATGGAATTTGATCCAACCACAGCACCTCTACAGCCCTAAGCTCCATCTCACACTCCATATCTATCACTAGAAATACCAATTAATTGGTCTTCTGCCTCTTCCTTTACCTCTCTAAAGCTTTTGACACTGTCTGTTACACCATCCTTCTCTCCAAACACGCTAAACTTAACCTCTCTTCCTCAACCATCTACTGCTTCTCCAGCTACGTCTCCGACTGACAACAGTCTGTAAAATGGTTTTCCGCTTTATCTCCCTTCCTACCTATCCAAATGACAGTCCCACAAGGATCTATCCTTGGCCCCCTTCTCTTCAACATCTTCACTAAGCACCTCTCTACATCCCGTCCTCATGCTACTCTCATACAATATGCCAATGACTCTACCATCATCTTGACTGCTGATAACATCTCTGATTTACACACTCTCACCCAGAATTCCCTTCAACTCCATTGAAACTTGGATCACTAACAATCAACTCATTCTCAATCACAAAAAGACCAGATTTCTGCTATTCCTACCCAAATCTCTCTCCCACGCTAAAGCTTCCTTCTCTAGCACCTCATCTAACAACATGACAATCAATGTGAAATCCCATACAAAACTTCTAGGGGCCATCATTGATGATCAACTTAAATTTGACCTCCATATTCACCATTTCATTAAGAAAACCCACTTAAAACTTGGACTACTTTACAGAAATAAAAAAGTTCCTCACTAAAGATTCTAGAGTAACACTAGCTCATGCTTATCTTCTCCCCACCCTACTCTGGCTCACAAATCTTAATTAATCTACAGACATCTAAATGACCCAAACTTGAAAGCACCTACAGCAAAGTTGCAATTTTTCCTGCTAACCAATCCCCAAATTCACATCACTGTCTTTCCCTCACTGACTTAAATTGGCCAGAGTTTCCCCATGAACTTTAACTGTCTGTCAGTTATCTATCATTCATTCCATTCTCTACAAACACAATGCCTGCCATAGCAATCTCCTTCCTGGTGACCCTCCATACACCAGATAGATCCCTCAGGAGTTCTAACCTACTCCTCCTTGAAATCTTTAAGCCCCCCCCAAAAAAAAACATTGGCCAAAACTTATAGCTACTCCCCCACCCAAAACTGAAATAAGTTACCCCACGACATCAGAAAAATAGCAACAACACATGAATTCAAAAAGGCTTTAAAACAATATCTTCCCAATTCCTCGACTTGTAACTGCAACTCCTAGCTAATCCCAATAATACAAACAAGGCATGCCTGTACTATACTGATGCTGCTCATTGTTGACTCTACTTCAACTGTTTTGGCGCTGAGTCTGTACTGAGTATCATGTAAAAATCTCTCCCTGTGCTAAACTGTTTTTGTTTCATTTGGATTTAGTATTGATTTTGGATAAATATGTACATAACTGATCTACTGATGCTAGTGGCTGTTTTGTGACATGGCTTGTCTTATAATATCATGCACATTGACTCTCCTCACTGCACTACTTTTGTAAACTCATCGCACAAGCAGTATGCAGGCAATAAGAGCCAGTGAGCCCTGAAATAATCCAGTGTGTGCTTTAAATCAAGCCAACACATCCAGTTCGGTACAATTCAGTACAAGGATGCTTTCTTTATTCAGACAAACAAGAAGGTATAAGCACTTTTATACCACAAATTAAAGCAGGAACTTCATCAGATACAAGGAAATTAAGGAAGTAAACTGTTTTAAATAGGAAATCTTACATGACATCACTTCCTGGATTAGTGAAAACCACTCCCAAGTCTGAAACAGTCTTCTGAAACAAAAGTATGAAACACTACACATAAATGTGTTAGAACAAAACAGTATAAATATCAAAATATACAAATACATATAAAAACTGATTGTGCAAATGTCAACACCCTAAACTATACATTATAAACAAAAGAATAAATATGTAAATATGTGTATATATAAAAATGCGTTTAAGATGCTTTTAAAAAATATATATGTATATAAAAACATGTAAGTAAAATATGCATACAGTTAAAAATCGTTAGGAACAAATGAATAAATTTCATGTACATATATATACAACAGGTATAAAAGGCCATTTAAAAAAAACATTTGTGTACCATATCCATATCTAAAGGGAATGTTTCACCTATCAAGAGCCCTCAATTTAAGCATACTGCTTATGGAAAGGCTGTCACTTAAGCCTGGCCTGTGGGTGGCATCAAGTCGTAATTGCCATAGCAACTCAGCTTTTTCGAGTAAATATGGCCAGGCTGCCCCCCTATTATGTCTTTTTTGGACTTCAAGTACTACAAATTGGAAATGGTGACTGTTGTACTCACTAATGTGTCTAGCAAGTGCATTCACTTCACTAGCATCCCTTATATTCCTAAGGTGCACACTGATCCTATTTTTAAGCTTACATTCCGTCTTCCCCACATAAAAACATGGGTAAAAGGAACATAAAGCACAATAGACCACTCTTTCAGTTAAACAACTACACCTCTCAGGCATTTTTATTTTTGTTCTATTAATTTCACATTCATTGACTTCCAAAATGAAAGGGCAAAATTTACATGCCCCACACTTAATCATCTGACCCTTCCTATAGATTCCATCATTATTACGTTTGAAAATGTTCTTCAAGTTAGAGCCCTTCTTGAAAACACACACAGGTTTTTCTCCTAAAATTTTAAAAAATTCTCTGTCACTACTCAACAAATTCCAATTCTTACACAGAATATCTATAATGGTGTATGCGTCATTTGAGAAGACAGTTGAAAAACTTGTGTGGTAATTAGAGACTTCAGACCCAGAGGAATGGTGCCCCCTATATATTTCCTGGTTATGGACAATTGTTTGGTCATTCACAGCAGTGTCCGTGACTGCTTCAGTTATGTTCAACCCAGTCAAATCGGAATGGTCAGTATTAGGTGTGCCCAAAATTGGTGCAAAATACCCACATTGTCTTTTCTCACTAACCTCCTTCATGATGTTGTCAATTAAATTGGGGGGTAACCTCTTCTCAAGAACATTTCCTTCAGGTTAAGGCATTCTCTGGTAAAATCTATCCAAGTTGTCACCATGCATGCTGCATGCATAAATTGCCCCTTAATAAGTACACATTTCTGAGTGAATGGGTGGCAGCTGTCGAAATGCAGAAAACTATTGGAATAGGTTTCTTTTCTGAAAATTTCAGCCACAAATATCTGTTGTTCCAGTTCTTTTTAACAGAACATCAAGATAGCAAATTTCACATGCATTAGCAATATATGTGAACCTCAAAAAAGAGAATCGGAAATACGTTGATTGTTTCAAAGTACGTTTTTCCCATTCCAACATGATATTGGCATACAGCCCCCCCACATGCTGAACCCATAGCAACCCCTTCCCCCGGATTCACTAATCCTCCATGCAGGACTAATCTAGTCCTGCACGGAAGCGGCAGTTTAAGAGGAGGACAGCAGCATGCCATGCATATTAAGGAAGGCATGCTGCCAGAACACCTAATGCTACACAGAGCGTGGACGAGTGCAGGGGGCGTGTCTGAGAGCAGAGCTCACAGAATAAACATGCCCCTGCAAAGTAGAACAGAAGAATGTGTACATAAAAGAGTGAGACCGCTCATAAGTGTCTGCATATCCCCACCAACAGTCCCCATGTGTTCAACAGCAACAGTACACAGAAAAAAACATGAAGAAACCCTTGTAGTAATTTATTTAAAACTCCGAGTACAGCTAACCGTAGGTGCACGGGTTTGCCCATCGCTTAGCCATGGGTAAAGCAGCATAAAAGGCTGAAGAGGATAACAAGGAAGATAATAGCAAATGAAGCAGCACAGCAACAGCGTAGTGGTCAGAGCATCCGCCTAACGAGGAGGCAGTCCCGGCTCGAGTCCCACTGCAGCACATACCATTTTCCATGTGTAATCTGTATACGAACATTTATGTACATTTTATTGCTGTATAACCTACCAAATAATATTTAAATTTGAACTGGAGTACTGCATGAAATGCACATGTGAAGAGTCAGTACCATAATGAATATGTCAGCATAAGCAGCTGTATACACAGATAAGTAGTAGTAAGCATATGTAAGCAATAGTAAGCGTGTGCAAGTGCGTTTGGGCAGGGTGAAGCACCGCCAACACAGATCAAGCAAAGGAGATGCTAACTGTGCAAACCTGCTCACAACTGCTTGAAAGTGCCTTAAGCACCCCATATCCAATGGCCGGTGTCACGTGTGAGTCTGTGTACACTAATGGAGTCAGTCGTAGGTATCGCAAGGCATACTTGGCACACAAGGTTGGCCGCTATGCACATGAAACACAATATCCAGCAATACCAGTCAACATTACCAGATATATAGATAAAGAATTAGAGGTATGTGTGTTTGTATGAATAGCCATAACTATATAGGTATATACCTCCCCTCTCTGTAGTAAAAATGTATACATACATAGATAGACATATAAATAAACACCCACAAATACAGATATACATATGCAGACACCCATACATCCACATGTCGTTAGATATATATATATATATATATATATATATATATATATATATATATATATATATATCTGTGTGTGCGCGTAGATATACACAGATATATACCTATGATAAGATGCAGCACCCAAGAATGACATATGTTCACAGGCCATGCCAATGGAGGTGAGGGGCCCTAAGCAAGAAATGTGTAACACATAGCATGAACCCCTCCAGCTGGACAGGGGAAACATACAAACAAACCCACAAACAATGTAAACAATCCACTGATCCCAAGACCACAGGCAGGATACAACCAGAGGAGGGATACAGTGGACCCATGAAGTCTAATCTTGGAACAGAGACAGGAACATCCCTTGTGGGACACCCCAAAAATTGTCTTGTTATAGGAGGAATCCCGTGCGATGACCTATCAAGGCAGGGTGTGTACATACCCGGACTACAAGGGTGGGAAAGCCTGATGACCCATGGGTCGAGACAACGTACGAGATGGGTCCCGTGAAGTGGAGAGTGGTCAGTGTGTAGTGGTGTGTTTAGGCCCGATCTGCACCCAGAGTAAGGATGAGTGCTGTAGAGGAGGTGCGGGTGAGGGAACTATGGGTAGGTAATTATGGGTCTAGGCATGCAGGTGTTTGCTGGAGTGGGTCTATACGGACAGTCCTAGGGATGTAAGCAATAGTGTTCATTGGGCAGAGGCACCGCCCAACGAGCAGCCACATCCGCTACAAGTCCCACTTCAGCACAGTCTATTTTACATGGCAAAGGACGGAATAACCAGATGTAGATGTAAATATGTAGAGGTAGGTGTGTGTATATCTACTCATAGCTACATGGAGATATACCTCTCCCTCTCCATACATACATAGACTGAATATATATAAATACCCACATATAGATATATACATATGCAGACACCCATACATCCATATGTCATTATTTATATATATATATATATATATATATATATATATATATATATATATATATATAAGGCATTAACACCTGCATCTTGTCACACCTGCATGTAAGACACAGGTCACGTATATAATAATCTATAAACATACCAGTGTACAATATAAGGCCATTGGGTAGTGTAATAATACTTGTAAGGGAAAGATCACTTCAGTGACTAGGAATGTTGTGAAAACTACTAGGATATGTCAGTTGTTAATTGAACTCTCTCCCACCCCTACCATATGTGCAAAATAACACAATAACACTCCTCAACTGGTATGTGTACACTCCAAACATTTGTTGGGACATATATCCTAATGGTTTATACATATTCACATTTGTTTCTATGCATGTGCCATGTTAAAATACACCCATATTGGTGGCCTGTTGCCATCAATGACACCTGCATGCTCTTGTAATGGCCACAGCTGTTCCATATATGCATGTGTTCTGCTTGCTCTGCAACTGTGTTAAATCAGGTGTGTCGAGTTAAAGGGAATACCTATGCATGCTGTTATAACTAATCCTGAATGCTGTTGACTGTTACTAACCCTATATCTGCCATAAACTGGCGACAACACAGCTCGTATAGGAAGGCCAGTCCCAGCGGACCCACCTGTCCCACCTCAGCTGGCCATGGCACCGGGCACCAGCACATCTGGGGCCCAGCCTGGGACCTCCTCCTCCATGGGCCCTGCACCACCTTCAGGAGGAACCACTGCAGGGGATGGGGCTCACTCCCCCCTCAGAGCAGGCATGGAGGGGAACCTGTCACCTGTCCACAGGTCCAGGCCTTGGTGCATAGGGAGCTCGATCTGGAGTATCGAGAGCGGCTACTCCAGCTTGAGGGCTGAGTGGCGTTATTAGAGGGTGAGCCTGCCCCTCCTACACAGCCCCCAGCACAGCCACCTTTGGGGCCATGAAGGTGCAGTGGTGACTTCCCATGGGTGGGGACCTCAGTCCCACTGTTTTCAGTTGGGGGATCATGGGCTTGCAACTTCCAAACACCCCACCCCATCCAAGGTGTTTTCCCCCCACATGTGTCATATGCCAGCTATTAACCTACCCAACCTCCCTTCACAAATATAACTACTGCCCTCCCCAACATCCCACTCTCACCTGGAAAATAAAAGAAGGGCAATCTGTTCCCACAACAAAATCTCGCCCCATACATAGCTGTCCATTTTGCACACGTGTCCACTGGACACATGTAATCTGGTCTATTTGGCATCACAATGAATATATGTTGTCCTCACCCCTCCCCAGGGCTATGAGGGTCCAAATGTACCTGCAACTATAGTGCATATGGACAGCTGTTGCTGTAGAACAAATGGGCAGCTATGGACCTTTCCTATACCCTTCCTGCACATGCCTAGCTATTTTCCCTACTGTCTTTCCCTCTATGTGCCCCGTTTTTCACCACTGTCCTATCAACCCCTTTTTCTTTCATTTTAAAGAAATTAGCACAGGGATAAGCGGCAATCAGCACTTTTAAGCAGCAGTAAGCGGGTTTGTGCAGGCTTGCGCGGGGGTAAGCTATGCCTACACAGGTTGAGAAATCAGAAGCTGACTGTACAAAACCATAAGCAGAGGTTAGCAGTGCTTACCATCACACACACACGCGCAAACCCGCTGACAACTGCATAAAAGTGCCTTAATCCCTCTGTAGCCAATACCCCTTGTTCTGCCCAGCAACAAAATGAACTGCCTCTCCAAGGCTCGAACCCAGGACCCTGCACTCCATACACAAAATGATTTACCACTAAACCATGGCACATATACATAACCTGTTTTCACAAACATATCATCTAGCACAAGCAGTCAACAGTACATGAAATGTAGTAATATCATAACACACAACCACTTAATGCAAGAATTCTGGACAAAGTGTGCCAAAATGTGGGTACAAGTTTGGATATAGGTCAAATACTGCTCTAAGACACCTAAAATGTTGCTAGTCACAAAGTGATATGTATTAGAACACATATCTTGAAGGAGATGAAGTATGAAACAGAAAAGTGTTGGCACTAGTTACTGACTACAGTCCTGTGATCATCCATGTCAATTGCCAACAGAATGAGGTACAGGCCAAAAGTATGATCTGAACATGCATGGACAGGTATATATCTGGAAATGTAGACAGGTAGACAGCTATATGTATGTGTATATATATATATATATATATATATATATATATATATATATATATATATATATATATATATATATATATATATATATATATGTGTGTGTGTGTGTGTGTATATATATATATATATTTCTATAGGTATATATATATATATAAATATATATACAGATAGAACTG
The DNA here is from genome assembly GCF_019279795.1 of Protopterus annectens. Lineage (NCBI taxonomy): Eukaryota > Metazoa > Chordata > Ceratodontiformes > Protopteridae > Protopterus > Protopterus annectens. The sequence continues at coordinate 1,625,497,012 of NC_056728.1, read as the reverse complement.
TGTATAGCATTACTACATGGGAACAAAGTCCTGAACCACTCACTACAACATAACAGACCATATGCACTGTTAATGGAGGAGGGGGCTCAAATTAGGGATACCTGGTAATTAGTGCTATGTTACCCCCTCACAGCCCTAATGGATATGCTGTGCAATCCAATACCCAGCAAATGCAGTTTTTGGCTACAGGACCCTTCACAACACAGCCACAATGCTTTCACAGTAAGCCAATTTGCCTGTAAATGTCAGAGCAATATCTGTAACATATCATGCAGAAAAGTCATTCTAACGTAGGGAATGTACAATGTGGAAGGGGGTACACATCACAATGGTTCAGATATGCACACGCATCCATACATTGACAAATATGTTCAAGTATATACAAATATCTCTCTCTCTCTATACATATATATATATAGATATGTATATATATATATATATATATATATATATATATATATATATATATATATATATATATATATATATATATATATATATATATATATATATATATATATATATATATATATATATATATATATATATATAGGTACATACACATATACACAGATAAAAGGTATTAGTAGCCATACATATGTAGGAGTAGTGTGGAAGTACTAGGTGCAAAGTATATCCCTCAGCCACAAGCCCTGTAACTGGTACCTGTGAAATGTGTAGTGTGGCAACCATTCCCACAAATGAACATATACCCACTCACAATTCAAAGGACATGACACGACACACAGGTATGCATACACAGACAACCTTTATTTGTGTGCTATACAATAATGTGTGCCATTACTTACAGCGCATAAAGTCTGACATATGTTATCAGTGATGAATGCAAGGCCCACACAAAACAGTAGATGCAAGCAATGTGGATCTATAACATACTATGCTTTCCAGGCCAAGGCCTTCAATTAGTACAACAGTAGACAAAGGTTTTGCCTTCAAGATAGGTAACAATTACTAATGTATTTCAGCAGCCTCCAATTACACCCTGTAGTCAAGCCCTAGGGGGGAATGTATTAGTTGTGGTAATGTCAATGTATCGGTCACATGTATGGACCCTGACCAACATATATTGTGGGAGTCCACGATACAACTGGGATGCTAGCAGTAAATAATGATAGGCCATTACCCAACAACCCCTAACTGTATCACAGCAGGACCAAGCCTGCCATATATGTGGAGGCCAGAGGCAGGCACACAGGGCCATACTTGCAATATTGCTGTTACACATCCTGGAAATTGCTGGTGTTACAGGATTTGATGCAACATACCCTTATGCAGGAATATAACATCAGACACACAAATGGATAGAGCCATGTACTGATAGCATGCAACAGGCAGACTGCCAGTGATATATGTAGGGCAAGACCTGTGCAGTGCACAGACCAAACCAACCAGACAATCCACTGGCCATCATGTGGATAGGCCCATAGCTGAGAGCTATGCAGACAGACTGCATTCCATCTGAAACAACTATGTGCACACAAACACTGCAAGATCAGCAATATACTATGCACATAAGAACACTACTCACTCTGTCTGTAGGTCTGGAACCTCATACGAATGTGTATTTGGCCTCTGTCTGCAATTACTGCTGTAAGAGGTATTGCAACCTGCCATCTGTAACATTGCTGCCCACATACAGGAAGGATGTCCTCCATACTGGAAAGGTTAAGGGGCAACGCCCACATGAGTCAGCATTTTATAGTACTGGATTGCCATGACAGTGGTTATCTGAAGTACTACACAGCAGGCTGCATGCAGTTAGCAACTGTTGCACACTGATTGGTGCAGAGCCCATCACCTGATCATGTGCATCACTTACAAAAGCCATGCTGCAATCCATTCATACCAGCTCAATCACTCTAGTGGAGAGAGAGAGAGGCACACACACACACACACACACACACACACACACACACACACACACACACAAAAGAAAAAAAATGTAAACCTTTAACAACAACAAGCAGTCACAGCTGTCAGGAAAAAAAAACAGGTAAATAAAACATATATGTATGTAATTGAAAGTAGTATGTGGTATAGAATAATAGGAAATATGATGTGGAATATTCATATGTGCCATCTGTAGTTGTCCCTGTAATGAAGTTATGCTGTATAATATGCTTACCAGCAATCTCTCACCATATATACCACTATAATGTAAGTCTGTGTTCATATGTGACACCTGGCTGTGTTGCAGTAAGGCAGAACAGTGCAGCTGTGAATGAAAGACAGTTGCAGAATGTGGACCAGATGTCTGTATGCACCCCACATATAGATAAATATCTGAGTGATATATAATTAGACAAGTATGTCTACAGATATACAGACAGTCATATAGATGTAGGTATATAAACACCCACAAGATATATCTACACATATACATATATATATATATATATATATATATATATATATATATATATATATATATATATATAGTGGCACTGACAATGGCATGCAGGTGAAATAGTCTGTAACAGGCCAGCAGAGATAGTGTCCCCGCAGGGAGCATGGCTACAAACACATAGCACAAAGCATGGCACAAACACATAGCACAAAGCTTGATACAATACAACATTTGTCCCAATGGTAGGCAAACAGCTGATATACCAATTGCATTTTGTAAACGGATTGTTGTAGCTGATATGGTGGGGGGAGACAAAGATGTGTATTAAGAACTATGGTAACCCTGCTGTATGAGTTGCACTGACCTGTTCCCATCTTTATGTCTTCCAGGGAGGATGCCCCACATCCATCTGCCAGCCTACAGTGCTGCCGAGACAGAGGTCATCATATCACATTTGGTACAGCACTATGAACAGCTGTTAAGATGGCTAGTCCATGATGAGCAGGAGAGGACCGCCCTGTGGAATGAACTATTCCACAGGGTCAATGATGTCGGACTGCATAACTCCAGCTATGAGCAGGTCCGGCATCATTGCAGTGACCTGCTTCACCATGTACATTGGCGTGCAGCTGCTGTACGGGGAGACGACCTCACAACAGGGGGGGGCAAGTTATCCATCCACCCCTCTCCCGTGTGGAGAAGCTACTCAGGAGCCTTGTGGCACCTGCCCACCTGCAGCACCAACAACTGGCAGGGTGCATTGTGGAGGTGGGTGCCACCGACACACTGGCTGAGAAGCGTGCAGGTAAGGCCCCAGGGCACATCAGTACACCACTCGTGTGTATGCATCTGCATCTGTACAGGTACAACATGCAAATCTGAGATGTCATATACATAGTCTGTTGCTGTGTAGTAGTAATAAACAGACGTGCTTAAGCTGTAGTATTGTGGACCCCTACTGTAACATAATGCTGCACTCACCCTTTATGAATGCCACAGCTGTGGCCACTGACAACAACATTCTCACACACTTATGTAGGTCCCTCCAGGATACCACCACAGCAGCAGCCTGTAGCCAGTGAGTATGATTCATGTTCATGCATGACAACACACTGTGCATGTAATGGCTATGGGATATTCCATGCACACATCTAACACACCTAGCCATACTGCATGCTGTACACGTTCACATTTTTTGTTGTGAAATGCACTGTGTCACAGTAATCACCATGCTGGGGTATTGGAAGGGTACAAGAGACATATGCAAGATAACTAACATCCTGTCATTGTGCAATGTGTCCACAGGGATGGGACGTATGGCAGGACACATGGCCTACAGTAGGGACATGTGTGAAACAACACCCTCATGGCTGTAACTGCACAAAATCAGGTTATGTAACTGTGGCAGACGTAACCCTGCCCCACAGCAATAGTGACAGCAGTATGTGCACTCCAAGGTATGTGCACATGAGTAGACCTTGCAACCATGCAGAGTTCTGGGACATGTGTAGGGCACCCCCCACAGCCATGGTAAGGTCTGGTGGGTGTCAATGTAATAGTCCTGTATTGGTCATACATGCACTGCTGATGTTGTGCTCTGTAAAGCAGACATCAGGCATTCACAAATTATATCCATTCACATATCATCCCAGGTATGAGGTGCTGTATCACATAGGGGCTGTGAGCATTGGGGCTGACATAACAGACACAGTACTACATAAGCAGCAATGGTTTGTACACCTGTGTGGTATGGTGCACAGTACAAGGCAGGGTGCAGAACAGATCGACAGTAACACTTCGTACATGGGTGCAGTGTTAACAAGGGGAAGGGCCATCACCTACCAACACAGCCCATGCATCACACACATGTATACTGCCGCTGTCATGAGGTCACTATAGTTGCACTGCATACTGTTGAGCTCCAGATGTAATGCATGCTGACAGAAGGGTAATGGGAGCACTGTGTGTACAAAAGGTGTGCAACCCCACATGTAGGTGTGTGTGTGAGGGGTGTTGAATGTGTGTATAAGTGCAATCTGGTGGAGTGTGGTTGATGCATGTCTGATGTGTGTGTACATGTGTGTCTGTGCGGGTGTCCATGTATGCACAGGCGATAGTGGGATTGATCACATAGCAGTACTTCTCCTTGGGATCGTGCTGTAGATGTAGTGACGCATGAGACATCAGGACAGCCTGTCTGATATGTGAACACAGGACAGCTGATAGCATAACAAGGTCTGTAGCACAGAACATGCATTGGGAGGGAAAGTACATACCAGGTATACACATCATAATGCCAGCAGCAGATAGATAACCGGCTACCCACGTATGCAGCACATCTAATGCAATGGGGAATTACCAGACCACATCAGTGAGTGTATCCAGGTATTACTGTTGTCCGCATGATGGGTTGATTGTGCAGCTGATGTTTTATAGACTGATCAAGACTGTAGTATGAGGCTCCGGTGTGTGACATATGTAGTGAATGTAGCAGCCCCAACCATGTAGGGGCCATGTACACCATGACTGGACATACACAGGGTATTACTGGACAACAGCAGTGAGGCCATATACAACCTGCTCCACCAAAGTCAGGGAGGTAATGGAGTAACAGGTCATGTGTTGTGATCACACGTGTAGGCATGGAGAGGTATGGTATGTTAATGGATAGTATTAATGAGTGTATGTTAGCAAGTGCCATGCAGGATGGGGAACATCTGTAACTGAATGTGGGAATGTCTGTAAACCCAGGGTAAGGGAGGTAGTAAGGTGGACTGTCAGTGTTTGTGTGTGTGTGTGTGTGTGTGTGTATGTGTGTGTGTGTCTGTGTGCGTGTGTGTGACTGTGGTGTGACTGTGTGACTGTGTGTGTGTGACTGCAACTGTGTGTGTGTAACTGTGACTGTGTGTGTGTGACTGTGACTGTGTGTGTGACTGTGAGTGTGTGTGTGTGCAAATGTGCATACTGTTATGCAATGTTGTACAGGTCTTAAAGTGTGTGTTTGTTTCTCCCACAGGTGGCGAGGTGGGTCAGGTTCCCTCCTGCATGCAAACTGAGGTAGGTGTCCGATGATGATGATGGTACTGTTGAGGCACAGGTGAGGTTACCAGAGGCTGACACTGCGCCTACATATGTCATCACCCTCCTAGCCACCCCAAGCCCACACACACTTACAGTGCTCCTACAAACCCCATCACACGTGGCCATAGCAGAGGGACAGTTGGTGCCAGTGACCAGGAAAGTGTGGTGTCCATGCCAACTGTCGGGTCACAGTCGAAATAGCCAGATGTCCAGCAGGCCACCACATTGGCAGATGTACCGTGGTGCTCATGGGAGGGCCGCTTGTCATCATGCCCCTGGCAGAGGTGCCACAACTGGTACCACCAGGAGCATGTTTCAGGCTGTAATGGAGGCACAGGCATTTATGGACATGCACACCAGACAGGGCCTGAGGCTGCAGAGGGCTGCTTTCTCATCTGTAAGTGGCACCCTCCATGACATTTCTGCTGCCCTCCGTAAACATATCGAGGTCATGGATAGATGGTGGGGTGAGATGGTGGGCCTCCTCTACCATGGAATGTCCATGCTTGAACATGTGGTGGGAGTGGTGCGACGTCTGTGTAGACGTAGGCCAGAAAAACCAGCAGCTGGTGGTCAACTTGGATGTGCAAGGACATCAAGCTGCTCCCGTATTGGCAGTACCAGCCCCAGCAAACCACTGGGGGTGCTGTCCACATCACACCACAGCAGGCCTCGTGCACATGGCCCTGGTCAGTCCCAGGTGGGACATGGTTCCAGCGGACACCTGTCATCATTGGGGGAGAGTAGCACCTCAAGGTCTGTACCTGCATGTGCCCATGAAACCCCTGGCAGGCACAGTCAGCTTGTCAGTGGCCGGAGGCACTGAACTGCACACCCTGCCAGATATGGTCTGCAGCTGTCCAACAACACCTGTATAGGGCAGCCACATGGCAGAACTGTGTGCATGCATACCCACACACTCTGCAACCATACCTAGGGTGACCCCATACTGACACACATCACCATGCCCCAATCATTGAATCAAACCCCTCACCCACATTCATGGTAATACATGTATGGACCACCCTCAGCCTCTGGCAAACCAGCAACACACCCTGAGCATATGATGATACCTGTGCCACATCCCTGTCATCCATAACATTGATGCAGGGACAGGCTAAAGTGGTTCTGATGTACACAGTGACTGTTATAGAGTGCTGTAATGTACTGCAGTGTAAGATGTTGTCAGGGGTAATGTGTAATGCATACATGTCAGGTAGTGTAGCCATGCAGCTATGATGCATTTCAGCTGTCAGTAACACTGATTGTTATCTCCATAATGTTATCCATTTGTGTTTCCAGATGTACATGTGTCAGCAGGAAGATGGTCTGCAGTCATATTTCACAAGAGTATGGCACTGTGGTGACACCATGGTGACTGCCCATGGGTGGGGACCTCAGTCTCACTGTTGCCACTAGGGGGTTTGTGGGCTTCCAATATCCCAACACCCCTCCCCATCAAGGTGTTCACCCCCCACATGTGTTATATACCACCCCTGTATGCGTCTTCTGTCTCATATCTGTTAACCTACCCAACCTCCCTCCCCAAATATACCTACAACCCCTCCCCAACATCCCACTCCTACCTGAAAAGATAATGGAAGGGGAATATGTTCCCACGAAACAATCTCCCCCCATACTTGGCTGTCCATTTCGCACACGTGTCCACTGGACACAAGTAATCCGGTCTAATTGGCATCACAATGCATTTATGTTGTCCTCACCCCTCTCCCAGGGATTTGAGGGTCCACATCTACCTCCAAATTCAATGTATATGCACAACTGTTGCTGTAGCAGAAATGGGCAGCTATGGACCTTTCCTACACCCTTCCTGCACATGCCTAGCTATTTCCCCTACTGTCTTACCCTCTTTGTGCCCCTTTTTCATCACTTTCCTATCAACCCTTTTTTCCTTTCCTTTTAAAGAGGTTTGTGTGGGGGTAAGTGGGAGTGTTCTGGTCAGCAGCAAAGTAAACTGCCTCTGCAAGGCTCGTACCCAGAACCCTGCACACCATACAAAAAGTGATTTACCACTAAACCATGGCAGATATACATAACCCTGATGTTTCCACAAACATATCATCCAGCCCAGTCATTCAACAGTACAGAGAATGTATTGCAACATATAGATGTATGTGTGTGTCTGAACAGGTACAACATATTGATATATGTAGATATATATATATATGTATATATATATATATATATATATATATATATATATATATATATATATATATATATATATGGGACCCGGACACTTGCGCGAATTTAACTTTCACCGAAAGTCAAATTCACACTATACCGAAATTGCTGTTCATCAAGCAGCAATTTTGGGTATGTGTGAGTGAGGTGCCAGTCGCACTGCAGTGCAGTAAGGGAATATTCCTTTACTCCACTGTAGTGACCTGGAGTGAGAATATTTAAGTAGGGGGCACAGCCCCATTTTGGGATGCAGGGCCAGCCCCTGCAAAAACATTTAATTAGTGTTTTTTTTTTTAACAGTTTAACAGAAGCACTTTTTCAATTAAAGCGCTTTCATTAAACTGTGATCGGTATATATGGATTCGGACACTTGCTTCTTCAAGCATATATATATATATATATATATATATATATATATATATATATAGGAATATATATGAACATATATACATACAAATGCCTACATCTATGGATATATATGCCTACATCTACATGTGTAAATATATACAGCAGGTCATTTATATGTCAGCAGATATATACATGTACATATATACGTGTATACGGACAGACATCTGGTGATAACAATGGGGATATAACAAAAACATATATGTCCTCATGCAATGTTAATGGTGTTGAGATGCCCCACACAATATACATCTGGTACGAATAGGTATACCCCCCCCCAGCCAAGCACATCCCCCCTGTAATACAATAACAAGTGTTGCAGATCCCATAACCAGGACCACGCACGACATGCCCATCCCTAGGATACATATACACAGACAGATATATGCAGATACAGGCATATATATATATATATATACATATATATATATATATATATATATATATATATATATATATATATATATATATATTTATATATACATATATGTAAGTACACATACACACGCAGAGATATGTACAGTAATATACATATGTAGTATGTGCACACAAGTTGAGCAGCCAGTATTCCTACAGTCACCACTTACCAACTGGAGACTGTATGAGCCACCCATACGAATGACATTCATAGCCTCCAACACATACCCACAGAGATATCAAAGGGTATAACACCACACACAGGTGCCCATAAATGAATGTGAAAGCTATATTTGTGTACTATGACAGTTGTATATGCCATGTCATATAGCCGTTTAGACACTGACATCCATATGAACAGTGTAATGCAACTGTGAAACAATTATACTGAGACAGTAGTCTGGAAAGGTTGACACATGTTGCTGTCCAGGCCGAGGCCTCCTAGTAGTAGTACAATAGTAATGACAGACTGGCCCACAGCATACCAGACAATCAACAGTACATAATGCAGATGTATAGGTCAGCAGCCTCTATCTACACTCTGTATACAATCCCTAGGGGGTACAGACCCCAGTTGACACAATGGGATGTATTTGTTACATAACTGACACCATCACAATCACACTGATAAACACAACATTCCATATGGCAGGAGGCAGTAGGCCTGCATTTACCCACAGTGGACTGTATGGTAATGTACATCCAGATACCTTAAGGCAGCTTACCCCAGATACCCACACATGTTGTAACAGCCTAGGATAGTCATGGTGCACCCCCCCTACACTCACTACTACTGGGCCAGATACTACGGTTATGTACACTGCCCTCTGCAGTGCATTAGGGCACACTGGTATTGTGTAGGTGGAGCTCACACATATATGGCCCCAACCCCCCAGTATGTATGGGGAACACAACAACAGTAAAGGGATGGCAGGAATGACAGCATGACATACACACAGCCCTCCACATAACAAACACTGACAGCATGTCACATGTGCAAAGCCAGGTATGTAGATGGTGGACAGAGTCTGGAACACAGGCACATATGTGTACAACTGTTGTCATACAGTAAGCAAGATATGTAAATGTGTACATATCTATATGGATATATGTATAATAATATATACATATATGTTTGCCATATGTCCTGCACATGGAGTGGAGCTCTACCTCAGCCCCAATAGTCCCAACCTATCAGTGCAAGGGGATGTCATGTATGTATTGCAGATATATTTGTAGACTATTGCTACTGTAATAGGGATCATCCTCACAGATATGGTGTGTGTGGGAGGCCACATCTGTTGTGAACATGTACGCCATTGGCTACTGACAGACATCCTAAGGTCATCATAGTACAGTACCACTGCTAGCACAGTAACACCCCTGTGGATTACAGCTGCGATACGCCCAATATATGTGGACAGTCTGACACATGCTGGTCAGTCCAGGGGTATACACAGAACCCCTTTGTGCAAGACATGTGAACCAGGCCTGTCAGTGTGAATGTTAACACCCATGTAGATGGGTATAACATGTAATTACTGGTATACATTTGCCCCATAGGTTATGCATTCATACACACCTGTCTGTCCTGACACATAGTAACCGCTTGTACAGAGGTGCCATGGCCACATACTACCCACTGTTTAGTGACATACATCTGAACAGCATCCCACTGCTTTGTCTGACATACATGACTGTCATGGTGGCCCGGCAGAAGTACATCTGGCAAGTATCTGGACATGTCATCTCACTGGATAAGTACAGTAATGTGCTAGGCATGTTAACAAAGCACAGTGCAAGCTACAGACAGACTGACTCGACACTGGGCTACATCTCCCATGTGGGGATACACATGTACCTGCATAGATAGTAGGCTCTACAGGCATGTCACATCACAGAGTAACAGACACCTGTGTGAAAGTGCATAACTACAACCAATGTGAACCCAGCCACAGCCACATATGGTAAGCTAGCATACTATTACAGTATATGGACTATCTGACCTACACCATCCTCATATGAGCCACTCACACAACACCCCTACATATACTGGGCCACTAGACAGTGTGGTCCGATGCCTGCCTGTGGTATGGGACATGTGTGTGTTCGCCCCTACAAACATGTAAGCTGTTACGGTAACATACCGTGGAGCAGCATGTAACATCAGATAGAACAGGACCAGGAACAATGACATCTACAACAGTCTCTACACAGGCCAAGGTACATATTCACTATACACACACTGCCGACAATTACCAGACCTACACATACATACCTCAGTACTGTACACACAACCACATAATGTCCAGGCTATGTCCTCAATTATAACCCCTACTATACATAACATGTGTAGCAGTCTGATATCTCACTGGTTTGTTATCAGATATGCTGTCAATGACTATGGAGTACAGAACATATGCACCCCTACTGCATGACATATGTACAAAGGTTGACAGAGTTGTGGCTGGAGGCACAAACACAGGGCCAGTATTGACATGTCGCTGTAATATCCTCATACATATACTGTAGTAACAGGGTTTGTTGCACCATATGTACTATGAGGTATGTGACGTCGGTAACTCTCCTGGCTGTCACCATCTACTGACTGCTATCCTTACACTACCTTCTGCATTCCACAGATAGGTGCACCGTAGCTGACACATGAAACCAAAGGCACAACACTGCCCAGTCTGCAGATGGCCCTGCGGATGGGGATCCCTCATATACATGAAACTGACATGGCAGGTATTGTGACATGTATGACAGGCATATCCAGACAAACACTGTTAAACCAACATTACTCCACATGCAGTATAGCAGCACTTACAGTCTGTAGTCAGGTCAGGCACATCCCCCTCCTGTTTGTTGCCCTCTTTCCACAGCGTATGTTGTTAGAGGTAAATCCCCAATCCATCTGAGATGCTGTTTGCCAAACAACAGATTGAGTTCCTGCTCACAGTGACTGTAAAGGGCCAACACCACCATGTTGTTCCTAGGTATTGGAGTGTGTTTCCATGCAATTGGCTATGGGACTGTTACCATAGCCATTCCACATGCAATCATCTATTGGAGGGCTGCAATTCATGCAGAGGCCATCAGATGATCATGAGCATCACTTAAATTACACATGCTGCTGCCTAAGCAGAGCAGGTGTGGGTCTCCAAATCCACCAGAGAGGGAGTGGGGGAGGCAGACAGAGGCAAATGCATGTCAGGGAGGCATGGTAGAGTAAAACAGAAGCACGTTTGTGTCACACACCTACCAGCACAGGGTATCAAACCCCAACAACTATGTAGTGCTAACACAGTTCGATGCAGTTATTGGACATCTGCAACAGGGATATGGTAGATATATGGTAGGTGACATACACATGCCTGTCTGCATGAACAGCTGCCAGCGTCAACACAAGCACACTCACACAGGGACTCATGCACATTGATACACTTGGCAGGGTCAGGAGTGCAACTCATCACTACTGGGATTGCCACAACACATCGATGTGCAGGTATCACATACCCACATGGGTCATACGGAGGTCATATGGGCATAGAGCATGATGAAATGTCAGACATCAAACAGCATGCTTCAGTATGCCCTGGAGGGCTGTAGTGAGTGTGGATGTGGTCAGATGCACCATACAACACACACACGGACACACAGTGTGCCAGTCCTGATATGCATGGGTGCATGTCTGCACGGGTGTGTGGTGGTTAACTGTGCCAGCAGGCTGTACAAGGATAGGGGATGAGTATACCCTGGCATCAGGCCACATGATGATAGTCTGCATTGTGCCTCAGGCCTGTAATTTCTGCATTTTCCCACACAGGTGGGTATTGCATCCCCCATCCAGTCACCTGTGTGACTATTGTGTGTGGCCAATGCTGTGCATCGCTTGCCATGTATATGTTCCTTACTCCATGACATGGATGGTGGCTGGGATGTGCACACCTCCCACATGGATGTACAATGACATGTGGAAATGTACCTGGGGTGTCTGGCCCATGTTGTGAAAACAGATTATCATCGGATGTGCCAGTCTTGCCCACCTGTGGTAGGAACTGGTAATGGGCAGCAGGTTAACCCTGCACCTACATTGATAGCATGCTAACAGCATTCCCTGATGTCAGTGTCATCTGTCCATACAGGGCATGTTATCAGGCATGGTATGTCCGTTGGGAGTCGCATGTGAAGGCACCACGGGTGGTGCAGGTGTCCATTTGGGAACATGGTGGAGGTACACTCTCTGCATGTACGTGCATATTGGACAGATGGGCAGGGTGACATGCCCTCTGTAGCCCACTGCTATCACTGCAGAGTTACTATCAGTGGCCAATATGCAGTATACTACCAACATATTGGCTGTTGCCTAGGCATGTGTGTGTGTGTTCTGGGTAATAGTGGGGTTGCTACCTGTGATTGGCTGGCCTTGATGTCACATGTCTGGGTATGGCTTTGCACCCCAACCTCTCAGCTAAATTACATCTGTTAACCCTGTATGGCTGACATGGTGATATATAGTAGGGCCACCATAAAAGAATTGAGCAAAACCCCATCCACATTGGCCAAAGGTGTCACACACTCACATCCACCTCTACACAGGAAGCGAGTTACATACACACACACACACACACACACACACACACACACACACACACACACACACACACACACACACACACACACACACCTGTCATGTCTGGGAGTAAAACCCCTACCTAACTAGTTTATTACACTCCAGCATTACGCAGTTATAGTGCGCGCCACATACATTATTGGAATACTTCTTCCCCAAAGGTGGAACCCTGTATGACATCAGCAGGGTTACCAAAGTAGGACATTTCAACTGTGCTGTGAGTGACTAGCCTAAAATGCATTGCTCCCTACTTAGACAGTGAGACACACACAAAACATCCACAACTGACATGTGTGGGTATAGAATCCCTGACCGAGGTCTATATCACACTACAGCATGGGGCTGTTATAGGATGCACCACAGGGATTGCTGATAACTTGTCTCCCCAAAGCTTTATTTCACAATGGATGACATCAGCAGGATTGCCACAATAGGGCATTTGAAATATACTGCAAGTGAGTAGCCTATAATGCATTGTTCCATACACACACATTGAAACACACACAAATTATCCAGAACTGCCACGGGTGGGGATGGAACCCTACCACAGTTCTAAATCACATTACAGCAGTACGCGACAGGATAAGCAACGGAGATTACTGGCCTACACTCTTCCCAGAGGTGTATGTCTAGGTGAGTGACATCAGCAGCCTTGCCATGGTTGAATATATGAATTGTACGGAGTGTGAGTAGCCTAAAAAACATTGCCCTCTACTCAGTCAGACACACACAGATTCACTCACTAACACACACACACAGTTGTCAGGTCTGGGGTTAGAACACCTACCTAACTTCTTTATCACACTACAGCAGTACACAGTTACAGAACATGCTACAGAGATTACTGGGTATGACTTTCCCAGAGGTGTATGTCTAGGTGAGTGACATCAGCAGGCTTGCCAAAGTTGAGTATATGAATTGTATGGAGTGTGAGTAGCCTAAAAAGCATTGCTCTCTACTCAGTCAGATGCACACACACACACAGTTGCCATGTCTGGGGTTAGAACACCTACCTAACTACGTTATCACACTACAGCAGTATGCAGTTACAGGACACAGCATGTAGATTACTGGGCTATTACTTTCCCAGAGGTGTATTTCTAGCTGAGTGACATCAGCAGGCTTGCCAAAGGTAAGTATATGAATTGTACAGAATGTGAGTAGCCTAAAAAGCATTGCTCTCTACTCAGTCAGACACACACACACAGATTCACACACAGTTGCCAGGTCTGGGGTGAGAACACCTACCTTGCTACTTTATCACACTACAGCAGTATGCAGTTACAGGACGTGCTATGGAGATTACTGGGCTATGACTTTCCCAGAGGTGTATTCCTAGGTGAGTGACATCAGTGGCCTTGCCAAAGTTAAGTATATGAATTGTACGGAGCTTGAGTATCCTAAAAAGCATTGCTCTCTACACACTCAGAGACAGACACACACACAAACACACACTCACACAGTTGCCAAGTCTGGGGTTTGAACTACTACCTAACTGGTTTATCACTACAGCAGTACACAGTTATGGGACGCACCATGAAGATTCCTGAACTACGGCTCTCACAAAGGTGTATTTCACATTGGTTGACCTCAGCAGGCTTGTCATAATATTACTATGGGGTGGGCGGTGTGTGCATGGGCCATAACCCATTCATGTAGGAGTTGACATGCCACATGCGGGCACACACGAGGTCATATGTCGCAGGTACATGTATACAGCTACTAGATGACTACTTCCATGTACAGTCATGTTGCACAGCTGGCACGAGCACCACATAGTCTGTCATGCTGACAGATGCTGATGGCTAGTATCTGCAGTGAGTGACATCTGCACCTCATGTGTTTGTGGGCTTTTGGCTGTGTGCTGGGTGGGACAGTCCCAGATGGGTCCTTGTCATGGTGACTCTCTTCCACACATCTATGTCCATCTACCTTTGGCTTATTATAGTGTGTTGTCCTTACATATATGTCTGTATTCCTATCCACTGTGTGTGAAAGGCAGGAGTGGTGCATACTGATGTGTGTCTGCACTAAGAACTGTGACTGACAGATATGCCTGGTCCACTGGTGTTTGCAGACATGGCCTTCATGTGTTTAAGTGTGTGAGCATGCCCAGTATGACCTTTCAGTATGTTGTTGACTGACATTGCCTTCATTCCTCTAAGTATGTGAGCATGCCCAGTATGGACATCTGTATTGCATGTGTGGAGCATTTCCAGGTTGTTTGTACTGCAGTGCTAGCTTTTGTGTTGTACACCGACAGGTAGCATGCTGTGTCTGCAGGGTATCCATCAGTCATTTGGCATGTACTGTTGTTACATTTCTGCATAGTGGGGGGGGACACCTGACTGTTTCTACATTTCTACACAGGAGTGGGGGGGCACACCTGACTGTTACTATAAGTGTACGTAGGATGGGGGGGCACACCTGACACCTCTACACATTTGCTAGGACTGTACTGGTATGTCGGGAACTCCATTTCAGTCTGTAGTCTTACCTATCGTGCTGGCTAGAGGCATACCAGTGTACTACAGATCCTAGCTTTCACTGCCTACATATTAGTTTCTGACTTCCTAGCCTTCACATCTTACATCCAACTCCCTGGCCTGCTGTAGTCTGTCTGTGTAGGCCTGGGAGTGGTTACACATAGGGCTCATTCAGATGCCATAGTGCAGCATTTGTTTGTGTTTGTCTACACCTATCCTGCTGGTGGTAACAGTTGTTGGGTACGTGACCCCCCCAAATGGCATGTGTGAGTCACTTACCTTGTGGGTGTCCCAGTATTGAGGGTGGTGCTGCAAGGCTGCCTATGTCGGATGCACAGAGTACACTCCCTATACATGGTTGAGCACAAGTAGTGTCATGTATGGCATCCCTTTTACTGTATGTGTGAGTCAGAGAGAGGTGACATTCCCTGGGTCCCTACTGTGTCAGTGCATGTGCTATGCGTTGCCTCTTTGCCAAGGCCAGGGCATACTGGGCATGCCTCATTCTGCCTACTGGGGCAGGCTCAGGTTGTTCCTCCTCCAAGTCACTCTGTGCCTGTGCAGACCTTGGCAATGGTGGGGGGCTGTGTGGCCCTGCCCTATGCTCTTCTTGCTGCAGCTGTTTCTGCAGGATCATATTGTGTAGCATGGCACATACAAGGACAATCTGGGTACATGTAGTTGGTGAGTACTGCAAGGCTCCACCAGATGTGTCCAGACACCAGAACCATGACTTGAGCATCCCAAACACATGCTCTATTATCATTTGTATTTGTGCGTGTGCCTCATTATGGAGTTCTTGTTCAGGTGTGGGTGCATTTCTGATGGGTGTCATCAGCCATGGCTCCAGTGCATATCCAGCATCCCCCACTATGTGACTATGTGGGATGTCCCCATTGGCAAATCTGTGGTACAGCTGCATCATATGCCAGATGTGGGAATCGTGGTAGCTTCCAGGGCTGCCAGCACACACATTCATTATTATGCCCTGGGCATCGCACATGACCTGGCATTTGATGGAGGGGAAGCCCTTGCGGTTGATGTAGACCCTACCCCAGTCACCGGGTGGTGCTTTGATGCCTATGTGCGTGCAGTCTATTGCACCCACTACCACAGGGTATTCTGCTATTTGATGGAAGAGACGCATATTGCTGGCCAAAGCCTCACGGGTGATGGGGAGACATACGTACTCACTGACATGTGCTGACATGGCATCCAGGAACTGGTGGAGTACCCTGGATGCTGATGCCTGTGATATCCCCATCATATCCCCAGTTGGCCTTTGGAAGGTACCTGTAGCTACTATTCGTAGGCCTGCACATAACTTGGTATCCACTGGGATGGGTTCCCCTCTGTTAGTTCTGTGTGTGAGGCGTGGCCGGCACAGCTCAACAATCTGCTGTAGGAGGCCCCTGTCCACCCTATAGCACTCCAATATCTCCAGCTCATGTAGCCCTTGGTAGGTTACCCTGGGTCTGTACACTCTTCTCCATCTCCTCACTGTGGGTTGCTCAGCAGCATTCACATCCTCACCACCCTCAGCCTCTTGCACATGCTGGTTTATGATAGCAAAAACAGCCCCTAACATTATTTCTTTTGCTTTCATTTTCTAAAATTTCCCCATTTGTATACACCGGTGGTGCAGAGTTATTGGGAATAACAAGGGGGAAAGGTGTTTGCATAGTTTATAGTGGTGTGCTGGGCTGGGCTGCTGCCTGTGTGATTGGCTGTTTCTGATACATTTCACCTATCAGCGAAGCTAGTTCTCCTTGATTACCTTCCTACTGCTGTTTTTCCTTCCCATTGCCTCCCTATTTAAGCCTGTGTGCACGCCGCACAAACAGAGTGCTCAAATGTGCACAGAGCTGCTATTTCCTGGTTTAACTTCCTTTCTCTTCCTGTGAAACCCAGTGTGTGGCATGTACACATGCTTACACTTTATAAGGAGTGCTAGGCAGTTTGGACACACCTCTAGCTTAGCTGTACTTAGCTAGGAGCAGTCCCGAGCCACAGGGCTCCAATCTACTTACAGTATGCCTGACATGCACCCCAATGATGTCACCTATATCCTAGTCTTGCACCCAGCTATTTCTACTCTTACACTCTTGGGACCTGCCTCACAACCTGGAGAAATCTGGGATTCACTTTCCTTCCCCTCATTTGCATAGGATTGCCTGCTAATGCATAGTTACATGTCCCACACTGAGCTTCCCCCTTTAGCAACCATTACTCAATGGCCAGGTTGTTTTATGCCTGCCATTGACTTGCATGGCAGAATACTGCTTTTAGTTAGAATGTTCATTATAAGTTTATTTTTTATATATTCTCTCCGATCCCATTTGCATGTCGCTGCCCTATGCTTAAACAGACGAGATCAGCGAAAAAAAAATAAAAGTTGCTTTTTTTTAGTTTTGAAACAGTTTGCAATGCCAATGGCCTTATACTTGGTCATTGGCATGCTTCCTCAATGATATGCAGCCTTTATTTTGAGCTGTCATAGCTCCGTTTTGTAGTTTGCAGAAATGTACTTGGTTACTAACCGAGTACATTTCTGCAGACTGCACTCATCCTGACAGCTGCCAGCTTCCTGGATCACAAATTACCCTCATTTGTATGGTTTTCACCTGCAAATGATGGTAATTTGCATACAGGAGCTCGGTCCATGCAGGATTAGCCAAAGAGCTCATGTGCACTTCCTGGGAGCTCATTCCTGGATTGCACATCGGCCGTATTGCCAAAAATAGCTCTTAGACTAATCCTGCACACTATAAAAGGCTTCATAAATTTGGGGGCTTGTGTTTGTAAATAATACTGATTGTCGTCAAGATAAAGTTGCTTCTCAGCACCATATCCAAAATCTGTTCGTACATATTGATTTTGTCCTGGGGTATTCCCTTAGAAAACAAATAATCACAAAACCATTCCACCCCAATGCAATGTGGGATGACAGAATATAAATCTACTACATCAATTGTAATAAATAAAAAGTCGGACCTAAAACAAGTGTTACTGATTTTCCTTAAGAAGTCGCAGGAATCAATACATAGGTGGGGCTCATCCAAAAGTAACTTCTTCAGTTCAGTATCCAGAAATTTAGCTAAGGGGTGCATGATTGATCCCCGGGCATCATTCCCTTTAGATATGGATATGGTACAAAAATGTTTTTTTTTAATGGCCTACATACCTGTTGTATGTATATGTACATGAAATTTATTCATTTGTTCCTAATGGATTTTTAAGTGTATGCATATTTTACTTATATGTTTTTATATACATACATATTTTTTTAAAAGCATCTTAAAAGCATTTTTATATATACACATATTTACATATTTATTCTTGTGTTTATAATATATAGTTTAGGGTGTTGACATTTGCACTCAGTTTTTATATGTATTTTTATATTTTGATATTTATACTGTTTTGTTCTAACACATTTATGTGTAGTGTTTCAGACTTTTGTTTCAGAAGACTGTTTCAGACTTGGGAGTGGTTTTCACTAATCCAAGAAGTGATGTCATGTAAGATTTCCTATTTAAAACAGTTTACTTCCTTAATTTCCTTGTATCTGATGAAGTTCCTGCTTTAATTTTTGGTACGAAAACACTTATACCTTCTTGTTTGTCTCAATAAAGAAAGCATCCTTGCACTGAATTGTACTGAACTGGACGTGTTGGCTTGATTTAAAGCATACATTGGATTATTTCAGGGCTCACTGGCTCTTATTGCTTACATAGTGCTTGTGCGATGATTTTCTTGGTGGTTTGTGCATTTTTTCGTCTTTTACTAGTATTCTGGATTGTCACAGCAGATGGAGGTGGAGCAACAAAACCCTGGACTGGATTCCAATCATGAAAATGAATCTATGCAAACTCGAAGCAGTTCAGGTGAGCTTACTGTTCTCATCCAACAGCTCAATCAATGGATGGAACGCCTGGACAATTTTCACTTTCGCAGATGTCACTTCACCATTTTCCAAGTACATCTAACACAATGTACGTCTACTGAGGGCATTGGAAACCTGAATATTAACAACAACAGCATTTTGTCAGCACATCTGAGTTCTGGACCTTCATTAAACACCACAGGGGCCATTGTGAATGCAAACGGAACTGCAACAATCACTATCTCTAATAATGTAAGTGTTAACAGCAAACATAATCTGTCGGAATGGCGTAAAAGTAATTCAAGTTTTAATCAGAACCAGAGTACAGTGACTTAATGACCGGCTTTCAGATTTAGATCATATTTTACTGAAAATGAAAAAATTGCAGATGGACTATGCATACTTTAGTTAGTGTTTTAAGTTAAAAATAGTAACCAAAGGCCTGCGTGTCTGGCGTTTCCGACTGAACTAGTTGCTAATTCTGGTTTCCACAATGAACTTTTGGCCTTTTTTGATAAATGGGGTCTAGAATGCATGGAAATGGTGGTAAAACATAATGAAATTAGTATTGTTTAACTGAGTCAGGAATTAAGACTTTGGATGAACGTATTACTAATGACCCTGGGGTCAGCACTAACAGGTTTGACTACAACAGGATTTTCAGTTCTATTGATGAACAAATGACTGTTATCAAAAACAGAAAAATTAAAAAGCTCATCAGGGATGAGAGGGACTATGCCAACCATGTGGCTTATCAACCCCCACCCCCCCTTCACAAGAATGGCATCTAAAGAAACCCCTACATCTAACCAATGATGTTGCAACTAATATGGACATTGAACTTGATTCAATGGATGAACATTTTTTAGGGGAAGAAAACTTTCCCCAATTGAGACGGTTAGAATGCCTCATGAATCAGCAGGGAGGGTACAAACTTTCAGAACAATCATTTTCAAGCCCCTGCACAGAGAGGCAATGGCCGAGTGAACAGGGGAAACAACTATCGTCCATGGAGGGGGAGGAGACAATAGAGACTGATATTTCATCAGTCTATACCTGACATTGTTCGAGGGGAAAGTTCCCCAACTTTACATATTGACCTCAACAGTACTGGAGACTTTAAAGTTTACAATTATACTGACATTTCCTTGAATGTAACTACTTGTGACCTCTTGGCAAAAGGTTTTATGTTTGTTCCTAGTCAATACTTAAACACTGTGAATACACTGGTTGATTTAAAACTTTATGTGAGGAAATTGAATTTACAGGTTTTGTTTCAAGGTGTTGAACTGGTACGTCAACCACTAAAGGTATCCAGTTCTTACAATCCCCCAACCTATCCTATCTTAGCATCCTTTGAGGGAGTTTGTGAACTCGATATTAGAAATCTGGCTAACAGGTTTAGAAACAATAGTTTCAGTAGTATTTAACTAAAGAAGAGAGAGATGAGCTTAATTGTTTAAAACAACTACATGGCATCAGAATAATGAAACCAGATAAAGGGGGTGGGGCTGTCATTATGAGAACTGATGACTATATCAACAAAATGAAATCTATCTTGGAGACAGATACTTCCTGTGAAAGTTCCTTAAATGAGTTAAATGGCACATATAATAGAATAAGGGGGTACATCCATGACTTATTTATTGATGGTCTCATTTCAATCTAAGAACTACACTATCTGACAATGGAATTTCCAATTACACCCACAACTTTTGGTTTGCCGAAACTCCAAAAAAACATTCAACAACCACCCATGTGTCCTATTGTTGATGCCTGGGGATCAATCATGCACCACTTAGCTAAATTTCTGGATACTGAACTGAAGAAGTTACTTTTGGATGAACCCAACCTATGTATTGATTCCTGGGACTTCTTAAGGAAAATCAATAGCACTTGTGTTAGGTCCGACTTTTTATTTATTACAATTGATGTAGTAGATTTATATTCTGTCATCCCACATTGCATCGGGGTGGAATGGTTTTGTGATTATTTGTTTTCTAAGGGAATACCCCATGACATAATCAATATGTGCAAACAGATTTTGGATATGGTGCTGAGAAGCAACTGTATCTTGTTCGACAATCAGTATTATTTACAAACACAAGGGATTGCTATGGGTTCAGCATGTGGGGGGCTGTATGCCAATATCATCATGTTGGAATGGGAAAAATGTACTTTGAAACAATCAACATATTTCCAATTCTGTAATACTTACATGAGGTATTTGGATGACATGTTTATTTTATGGGAAGGCCCTAGAGACCAAATTGTTGAATTCATTAACTATATTAACAAATCAACCTCTTTTTTGAGGTTCACATATAGTGTTAATGCATGTGAAATTTCCTATCTTGATGTTCTGTTAAAGAAAGATCTGGAACAACAGAGATTTGTGGCTGAAATTTTCAGAAAAGAAACATAGTCCAATAGTTTCCTGCATTTCGACAGTTGCCACCCATTCACTCAGAAACATGCAATTATTAAGAGTCAATTTGTGCGTGCAGCACACATGGTGAAAACTTGGATAGCTTTTACCAGAGAATGCCTTAACTTGAAGGAAATGTTCTTGAGAAGAGGTTACCCCCCCACCAATTTAATTAACAACATCATGAAGGAGGTTAGTGAGAAAAGACAATGTGGGTATTTTGCACCAATTTTGGCCACCCCTAATACTGACCATCATGATTTGAGTGAGTTTAACATAACTGAAACAGTCACAGACACTGTTGTGAATAACCAAACAATTGTCCATAACCAGGAAATATATAGGGGGCAACATTCCTCTGGGTCTGAAGTAACTAATTACCACACGGGTTTTTAAACTGTCTTCTCAAATGACGCATACACCATTAAAGATATTCTGTGTAAGAATTGGAATTTGTTTAGTGACAGAGAATTTTTTAAAATCTTAGGATAAAAACCTGTGTGTGTTTTCAAGAAGGGCCCTAACTTGAAGAACATTTTCAAACGTAATAATGATGGAATCTATAAGAAGGGTCAGATGATTTAAGTGTGGGGCATGTAAATTTTGCCCTTTATTTTGGAAGTCAGTGAATGTGAAATTAATAGAACAAAAATAAAAATACCTGAGAGGTGTAGTTGTTTAACTGAAAGAGTGGTCTATTGTGCTTTATATTCCTTTTTCCCATGTGTTTATGTGGGGAAGATGGGACATAAGCTAAAAAATAGGATTAGCGAGCACCTTAGGAATATAAGGGATGCTAGTGAAGTGAATGTACTTGCTAGACACATTAGTGAGTACAACAATCACCAGTTCAAATTTGTAGTACTTGAAGTCCAAAAAAGACATAATAGGGGGGCAGCCTGGCCATATTTACTCGAAAAAGCTGAGTTGCTATGGCAATTATGACTTGATGCCACCCACTGGCCAGGCTTAAATGACAGCCTTTCCATAAGCAGTCTGCTTAAATTGAGGGCTCTTGATAGGTGAAACATTCCCTTTAGATATGGATATGGTACAAACATGTTTTTTTTAAATGGCCTTCATACCTGTTGTATGTATATATACATGAAATGTATTCATTTGTTCCTAATGGATTTTTAACTGTATGCATATTTTACTTATATGTGTTTATACACACACACACACACACACATATATATATATATATATATATATATATATATATTTAAAAGCATCTTAAAAGCATTTTATATATACACATATTTACATATTTATTCTTGTGTTTATAATATATAATTTAGGATGTTGACATTTGCACAATCATTGTTTATATGTATTTTTATATTTTGATATTTATACTGTTTGTGCTGACACATTTGTGTGTAGTGTTTCACACTTCTGTTTCAGAAGACTGTTTCAGACTTGGGAGTGCTTTTCACTAATCCAGGAAGTGATGTCATGTAAGATTTCCTATTTAAAACGGTTTACTTTCTTAATTTCCTTTTATCTGATGAAGTTCCTGCTTTAATTTTTGGAACGAAAGCTCTTATACCTTCTTGTTTGTCTGAATAAAGAAAGCATCCTTGTACTGAACTGGAGGTGTTGGCTTGATTTAAAGCACACATTGGATTATTTCAGGGCTCACTGGCTCTTATTGCCTGCATACTGCTTGTGCGGTGATTTTCTTGGTGGTTTGCGCATTTTTTCGTCTTTTACTTTTGTAAACTGCACATAGGCCTACTGCTGCTTACTGTGTTACTTACTACATGCTACTCTCTGTATGTACTTTACATGACTGTTTGTATGTTGTTAAACATTAGAGGGAATGTGGAGCTTTACTCCCCGGGCCTCCGCTGAAAAGGGCTTTCGCTCAGTTGGCCACACTCTGTCAACAAATGTCAAATAAATAAATAAATAATAAAATATAATTACACCGTCTTCCACTTCCTACTTTCTCCTTCTTAATTTCTCCACCCCTGGCCACATTTACTATAAACTAACTTTGTATATATATTTCCATGTTTGCATTCTAGTTGTAAATACCTTCCTTCATGAGTACTGATAACTGTCACTTAGCAGACAAAATAATTTGGAATTGTATTGTTTCCAACATAATGTAAAAGGAGGTCTCCCCTTTCCAGTTAAACAGTAACAGCTATGAAGAATTTAAGAAAAAATATGGAATTTCCAAGAATTTATATCTCAAATGATTCCTACCATTATAATCGTCCACCAAGCCATAAAACAAACCCCTGAAAAATGCACTAATAGCAGAGGGCCAACATACTGAAAAGCATAATAATGTGGCAAGACTGTTGCACTGGGGATTATGCAAAATTTACAGTACTGAAGTAGCTAAGAAGCACTGGAAACATGAGACACAAACCATTATAGAAAATGATGAAGTTTATATCACATGGAATCACCCATTGCCAACAGTTCAAAAACAGATACAAGAAAACCAAATATAGCAGTCGATGAAAAAAAGATAAAAGTAGCATTGATGAATGAAATTGCTACACCCAGTGATTACAGTGTCTTGCAAACAGAGAGACACAAAGGATTTGCAGGCAGAAATGAGGGCAATGAGGAAGAAGGATACCCAGACAGTTCTAGTAGTAGTAAGAGCAATGGATCTCATAAAAAAGAATTTGCAGTCATATTTAGATATGTTACCAATACATATAATTCCATATGAACTGCAGAAGGAGTCAGTTCTGGGCACATTGCAGGTGCTATGAAGAGCATTTTTGGCTAATAGCAAAGACTGAAACAATACTAATATACTAATTACATGAACTTTAATCATACTTTGACTTAGAAATGGGGTCCATCCCCGTCATGGTATTAGAAACCCAAAGGACGTTGAGAAATTAAATCAAGCAAAACCAATTTCCTGCCATGCTATGTGACCCCAAATTCCATGTTGTCATCTTTACCTGCACTGATATTCTATTTATTAACTTTAGATCATTTAGACCTGTCTCTGAGAAATGTATTAGAATTTTGGCATGAGGTATGCTCCTTTCCAATCTCCCTTGACACATGTTGTTGTTTCCTCAGAAAACAACGTAGGCCCATTATTTCCCTGATGAAGGATAAGTAGTTTGACTGGGTACCACCATGATAACTTAAAATATTTCCGCTTAAGAGATTTTTATCAGGGACAGAAATTCCTTCCTTTTCTGTAAAACATTTACAGAATAGATAATTCAAAAAACAAAAGAGCTGCTAGACAAGGTGGATGGTTCAGAAAACTGGAAGAGAAGAAATAATGTAAAAATATCTGGTGTGCCTAAGGAAATGGTATGAGAAAATATGGTTAATTTCCTCACCAGCTGGATTCCAAAAGCATTAAACCTTCAGGAAGGCTTATCATATATATATAGAGAGAGAGAGTCTGTAGATGTCTCACAAAATCCACAGCTAAAGAAGGAGTTCTCCCCAGGTCTATAACTGTTAAATTCATCTCTCAACTAGTTAAAGAACTGTTATAATAACTGCTTTTGCAAATTCAGCTCTGAAAATTGTTAGTTCTGTCATCAGATTTCATAATGACTATTCATTGAAAGTAATGGCAAAAAGGAATGCTTGCTTAGCACTGCTAAAATCACTAAAATTTGGTTTAAGTTCCAAGTTTATTTCCAGTAAGATTAAGAATCTTTCTAACAGAAGGAGAAAACCCTGGTCTTCAGAAAGGGCTACCACTTTTTCCAAAGCTTTAGGTATATCAACAGCAAAAGCAAAATTTGATTCAGCTGTACTACATTTCAAATGTTGAACAATAGGTGCAGGTACCCCACAACAATCGAAGCCAACCAGTCTCAGAGTTAAATGAACATCTTTATTCAGTAAAGAAAGTAGTACGCGCTTTCACGTCTACAAAGGATGCTTCTTCAGACTTAAATAAAACATAAAGACTTCAGGTCACTTAAATACTCAAAACAATGACTTCATCAGCCAATAGGAACACATTCTTAATTAAATTATTTAAAGTCATATACAATTCAATAACATATAAAAAACATATTAGTAAAAAATTTAATTTTTTTTTTTTTTTTTTTAAATTAAAAAAAGTACACAAATAACATTAGTGCTTCAAAGCTCGGTCTAATCGAAAGGGTCTGATACTAACCCTGTCATTTAGACCGTGACCTGTGTCAGCTTGCAATCTAATAATCCATTTACTTTCTTCCTTCTCTGTAAAATTACCAATGTTACCTAGCCTCATTGTAGTGTGGATGAGTTCCAAGGCTGAAAATTCAAAAGTCTGTGTAATATCATGCAGCAGTACATGCTTAGCTAAGGCATTAGTGTCATTCTCCCTATTTATGGCATATAGGTGTTCTCTTATTCTTTCCCTTAGGGTCCTGTTGGTCTTACCTACGTAGAATGTATTACATTTATGGCAGACTGCAATATATACCAAATTATGTGTTCTGCGGTCTGCATAGTGGTCAAAATTAATGATCACACTAGTATCTGGATGTTTAAAACTGTCCTTACTTGAAATAAACGGACATTGATTGCAACTACAACAGGGAAAGGTACCTCTCCTGATGGATAAGGTCTCTTCTTTTGGCCGTCTCTCATAACAGAGCATTCTCTTTAGAGATTTGGTGTTCTTATAACTAAATCTAGGGCTGGGACCCACTAATGCCTTAAGTCTCTCATCTATCTGTAAAATACTCCAATTTTTCCTAATCACATCTGTGATGGTTCTGTCCCTATTAGTATAGGTCATAATCATCCTCTTATAACTATCCACTGACCTCTCTTGTTTAGAGCGCTCCTCTCTATTCCTCTTGATATAAGGAAGAGCCATATCACTATGTTCTACTTGTTGCAGAGCTGAGAGATCTGTTCCCTTGTACCCTCTGGAACTCAAATCCTTATGTAAATCAGCTATAGTTGTATCAAAAGCCAAATCATCACTCATTAAACGAGAGCAACGTGTAGCTTGATTTTTTACTATGTTCTTATGCACATGGGGTGGGTGCATGCTGTCACAGTGTAGAAAAGCATTCTTCCTACATGGTTTCCTATAAATATCAGTATCCAGTGTCCCATCATGTTTCTTCAATGTAACATCTAGAAAGTGAATCTTATCACATGATCTCTCTCCTGATAATCTCAAGAATGTGGTAGTGTTATTGATATAAACCAGAAACTCATCTAAAGTTTCAGGGTTTCCTCTCCAAACTAAAAAAAGGTAATCTACAAACCTTTTATAAAATTTAATGTGTTCAGAGTATACATCATGTGCCGAAATATACGTAGATTCCCAATAAGCTAGTACCAGATTTGCATATGAATTGGCACATGACGTACCCATAGCAACTCCCATCGTTTGTAAAAAATATTTGCTATCATATAAAAAAACAGTATTCTCAAGTACTAGCTCCATTGACATAGTGATCTTCATAATTCTGTCAGTAGTAAGGCCCTTATTAAGAAGGAATAATCTTAAAAACTCTATTCCTGTGCTATTAGATATATTAGTAAATAAGAACTGAACATCTAAAGTAACCATAATATCAGTATCTGTGTATATATTATCTAATGCACTCTCCGCTAAGGATTCTAAAAACTGCTGCGTGTCTTTCAAAATAGATGGAGTGGAGTCTACTACTTGCCTCAACTGCTTCTCAATGTAAATTGAGATACTTTCAGTGAGCCACCCCCTCCCTGAGACAATTGGTCTAAAGGGGGGTGTTTGCAAAGTCTTGTGTACCTTAGGAAGACCTCTAATAACAGGCACTAATGGTTTTTCAATTAGAAAATACTTATAAAGTTCATTATCAATTATATTACACATCAGCATATCATAGAGTTCAGCATGTACATTACTAATAATTCTATTCAACTCAAACATACGCATTGCTTTATAAGTATCTACTTGAGATAGCATATCATTCATTGTTGACTTGTAATAATCACTATCTAGTATCACAATAGCTCCACCCTTATCTGCAGGTCTTATTACAATTGCTTCATTGTTTTGTAGTGCCTTTAAAGCTGCTGATTCCATAGCATTCAGATTATAAAATTCTGATTTAAACTCACGTTGCTTGTATAATTCATAAAAATCATTAATACAAACTTTCTCAAAACTCTCAATAAGATGATGTAACTCAACTTCTTAAAGCTATAAACAGGGGCTCTTCTATGTGTAGAGCCATTGCTAAAATATAAGTCTAAAGCCAGTCCTCTTGTGAAGCTTTTAAGTTCTACTATTAAATTACGAATATCCATGCCTTGTGAAGGAACAAATGATAAGCCCCTATTCAAAACTTTCCTTTCAATGTTAGTTAAAGAATAACAAGACAGATTAATTACCAGTTCATTGAAGTCATTATGGAGGGTTTCTTGTAGCCCTCTGGTGCTTCACTTGACTGCTTGCGTTTCTTCCCTTTGTATTGAGGGTTCCAGCCCTTCTGTCTCACCACCTGGTAACATAAAGGGAATGATAGGCAAGTGGTTTCATGATTACCATGTCCTATTTCTTTCTCACCGGAAAAAAAATTGTTTTCTTCCTTACGACAGGACCCATATCAAATGATATAGTTTGTGCATTGTCATTGACAATAGATTCAATGTGTTCCTCCTGTCGTAGGGCCACTACAGATTGATGTAACATCACTGGTCTTCTCTTTTGCTTCAGTACTAAGCATTTCCCTTCGTGAATTATTCCCCATAGGATCACCATCAATTTTTTACTAATATGTTTTTTATATGTTATTGAATTGTATATGACTTTAAATAATTTGATTAAGAATGTGTTCCTATTGGCTGATCAAGTCATTGTTTTGAGTATTTAAGTGACCTGAAGTCTTTATGTTTTATTTAAGTCTGAAGAAGCGTCCTTTGTAGACGTGAAAGCGCTTACTACTTTCTTTACTGAATAAAGATGTTCATTTAACTCTGAGACTGGTTGGCTTCGATTGTTGTGGGGTACCTGCACCTATTGTTCAGCAGTTGAAACTTTCTTTGGGTCTTTGCAGGTACTTTATCCCTAGAGAACTCTTTTTTGGATTACATTTCAAATGTGTTTATTTATGTATTGACATTTGATTACGGGGAAAGTCCGACTGGCTAGGAGTACATTTTCAGTGGAAGCCTGGGGTGAAAAGCTCCAAAGTATTACAAAACATTTTAAGAACAGTAATTGTACAATCTCAGTTAGGGGTTGCCACAGCAGAATACCTATGCACTCATGATTGGCAGTGGAGTTTTACGGTGTCGAGTTGCCAGCCAAGTGCCCAACCTTCCACAGAAGGCACACACATGCACGCACTCATGCCTAGGGCCAATTTAGAGTATCCAATCCACCTACAGCATGTCTTTGGGATATGGGAGGAAATCGGAGCACCAGGAGGAAATCCACACGACCACAGGGAGGACATGCAGACTCCACACAGAAGGCACCCCAGCAAAGGATCAAACCGGAGAACCTCTTGCTGTGAGGCGGCAATGCTAACTGATGTACCACCATGGCCGCCTACACTCAAAGTGGAAAATAATACTAGGAAAATCTTTTTAATTCTTTTAGCTAAAATTGATATACAATTTTTACACTGATGTTTTTTAAGGCTATGGGTTCTATAGTTTAGGGGCCTGAATGAGGAATGTTAGGTTTAGGAATTAATATACACCTGGAAAGATTCATAGAGATATAGATATAGATACAGATATAGATAACTAACTCTTCAATACCATTATTCAGTATAAACACAGCAATTTGAAATGTGTGACATGCATTTGAGCAAATAACTTACAAATGTCTATTCTGCTCGTATCTGAACCTGGTTATTTGTCTGCTTTTAAAACTTTAATTCTATTACTTTGTGGCTATAAATAGAAACTTCTATAAGATGAACATGTTCAGGCAGAGAGGTTGGAAATTAGATATATTCCCCCAAAAAATAAAAAATAGTTACATTGAAAAGAGTCAAAGCAATATAGATCATAAAAATGATTTATAAATGTTTTAAATATCACTTGATTATATGAGTCTTTAGACTACCTTTTTGACTGTGATATAATTCATGCATTTTGCAATTTTATTTAATCTCACATCTGGTGAGGTGGGTTTGAGCATTCAGTATAATATATATAAAAGTTTGCTTCTGGCCTGGATAATTGTGAACAATATAATACATTAAATGTATGCACACATGTTCATTTCCTCATCATCAACATTTTTAAAATGTTCTACTTCTAGGAAAAATCAACTACCTTTGAACATTCCAATGTAGGTACATTTTTTTATAGAAAGAAGCATTATTGCTTAGGAAGCCACTGGTTATAGTTTAAGCAATAACCCATGCTTAGGTGTGGGTAATGCTGGATTTACCCATGGTTGGTGTGGTTTGGTAACGAGGGTGAAGCCCGAGCGGCCAAACAAAGACAACCGTGGATAAATCCAGCATTACCCACACACAGAAGTGGGTTATTGCTATTATACAATGACATTATTTAAGAAAAAAATACTTTTCTTAAATAATGGTATTGTATAATGCCTCCTTGCTGCCCTTCCACAGCTGTCCAGTATTCTGCGGCAGTTCTGATGTACTGCGCATGCATATGGTTATGCAGTACATCAGAGCTGAGTATGGAAGTAACAGAGAAAGGAAGACCTCCGTTGCTTTTTAAAAGGTGCCTTGCTATGTTAAAAGAGTTTAACATGGTGAGATAGCTTTAAAAAAAGCAATGGAGATCTTCCTTTCTCTGTTGCTTTTTTTAAAGCTGTCTCGGTATGTTAAACAAGTTTAACATAGCGAGACAGCTTTAAAAAAAGCAACGGAGAAAGGAAGATCTCTGTTGCTTTTTTTTTTAAGATATTTCACTATGTTAAACTCGTTTAACATAGTGAGATAACAGCAACGGAGCTCTTCCGTTCCCCGTTGCTGTCCAACACAAAAAAAAAAAAAAAAAGAGACATATACTAATGGAAAAAGTCCGTGCGACCAGACCTTTTTCCATTAGTATAAGTCTGATTTACAACAGGCACACTGACCAATCAGCGTGCACGTTTTGGAATATTAATGGGGGGTCGCTGTATAATTTGAATGTTACCCATTTAATGTCATTAGAAATGGAGAATCAGTTATCTCTGGTGTTGAGAAATCAAGCTGTTCTAAAAACTATGTGTGAAATTGCTCAAGCTGATATACAGCTAAACAGATTTGCCTCAATGAAAGTCTGGATTTAATTTAGCTAACTCAAAAATCAGGTTAGCTAGCAGACGGTAGGAAAAGAATCTAAAACTAATCCTAACTATTTTACATAAAATCTAATAACGAAGAGTATATCGTGGAAAAGTTAACAAATGAGTAAGATTTATGAAGAGAAAATAAGAATGTGAATTTTCCATCAAAAATCTCCAATAACTCCAGAACATCTTTTATTTTTTAAAAAAATATATATTCAGAACCCCACCTTCTCTTCAAAGAATGATTTAAACCTTAATTCCAGTTTCTGGCTATGATAGTATAATGTTTAGAAAATCTATGTATAAGAAGAATCAAACCAGACATAGAGACATACAGATTATGGGGAATATAAATTAAACAAAAAACAAAGGCTCATACATCATTTTATATTTATTAAGAACATGTAATTGTAATAACAAATGGGGTAAGCATCTCAAATTCTAATTTCCATATCATATAAGTAATGTATCCTGACCACATGCCAAATGTGTATAACACATACATAAAACAGAAAACACAGTCCAGTGATTATTAAATGGCAAATATAGAAAACTACATTTCAAAATAAATCTGCTAGATAGTGCTTTCGTTTTTATATTTTAGACTTCTTCAGACGGTTTCATTTCTTCTCAGTAAGATTACATAGCTAAAGAATTAAATCATATGTTACAAGTACAACCAATCATGACAAAGTTAAGAAATAAGTATATGAACACAGTGTAGAATGTGTAAGGCTGCAAAGTAAATTTTTGTATTAAAACCTGCATTGTTATTGTAATGGTACAAAGCAATAATATGTTTACTCCATCTCTTGTTAATGTCATCCCAATGATCGTGTGGCATATATATTCTTGTATGACAGCATTTTTTGAAGGACTGTTATAAAATATATATAAAATAGCTTCTCATTTGAAGGAGTTATGCCGTTAACTATCCACAACAACAAATTCAGCATCATAGTACTCTGTATATACCTATCCTGACAAATCACAACTACTAGTGAAATGAGTATCACAGATGAAACTACTATAATGTATACTTTCTCCTTAGAATCAAAGACATTCCCAACAGCTTGATCAATAACCAATTAATATAATATAATTTATAATGCAATCTATGATCCCTTCCTGTGCTCCAGAGATGTAACCAAATACCTGACTAGTCCAAACAAAATTAAACATTTCTAATCATAAACACTACTATGATTGCAAAAATGCACATATCCCACTAGTCAAAAAAAGACAAGACTTTCCTTTCTCTGAGATCCCCCTCCTAAAAATACAAACTGCTTTCCAGTAATGGCCAATTCAGTCTGCAGACAGACACCATGCAGTCAAGATAAGGCAAAAACAAAAGAGACACTCCACAGCATTTACAATAAAAGGGTATGATACCCACTAGTCAACACAAATGTGAGGAATTTGTGAACCTTGACATCAGCTATATTAGCAAAAAATAAACATTTTTGTAAAAAAATATAAGGTACAACTTAAATTTTACCAACAGCTGAAATAACCAGTCCCATAAAAAATCTTCCTAAACATTTTCTCTGAAAAAATGAGCCACCAGTTTTGAACAAGAATTAGGCACAACCCTGCTCTTAATTTTACCCAACGGATAAGTAAAAAAGAGTAAACTCCTTGTATGTATTATGAGGAACAATAATGTTATAAGTATTTCACTTTATAAAGCTGACAATGGTAGCTGCTGACTTATACAGAATTTTAAACAGATGAATAGATAAAAAAGTCATGTAATATTTTCTCCAAAAACTGCAAAAGAGTTTGAAGGTGTATTATGATGCTTCCTTACTCTATTGAGATACATTGTAACTAAAAAAAATTGGCCAGGAAATGTACTATGTAGAAGACGCTCTTTCTAATTGAAGTTTGAAAAAAAATCAGATAGAAGTTCACTCGTTTGCTTCATCTCAGCAGGAGATCTTGCAATAATATTCTAAAGTTTCATCTAAAATGAGCATATCTTCTTACCTCTTACATACATTCATAATAGAGGTCATGTATTAGAAACTTAAAAGTTGAATGCAAACTGGCTCAGGTGTTTGAGAAATCAAACAAGTGTAAGTTACATCCACAGAGACCACTCACCAGCGTAATCCCTCAGAGTTCTGGGCATGGACATCTCCTGTTTGGCATCTACTTTTCTGAAGTTAAATCCAGTACCAAACGGCTCTGGATGACTAAGTTTGCAGATGACTGCAAGCTAGGAGCAGTTGTTGAATCCCCAGATGACTTTGCATTTCTGCAGGAAGGTTTCTCACAAACACATAACTGGTGCCAAAATCATGGACTAAAACTAAATGCCCAAAAATGCATTATCACATCCTTTGAGAAGTCATCCACTCCCAGAAGCTACCACATTGACAATACATCCCTAAGAGTTGACCCAGTTGTTCGGGATTTGGGAAGTTATGTGGACAGTGAAATAGCATTCCATCAACATGTGTCCATTGCCATAAGAATGTCCTATATTGTACAGCTTATAAACAAAGGAATTGTGTCTAGATCCATTGTCCCCCTTTGCTCAGCCCTCATTGGACCAATCACTGAGTGTAATGCCCCCAATAATGTGCCCAGACACATGCAACAACTAGAATACCCACAGAAATATCTTACTAAAAGTACTTAAGGCCTAAACTGTATATCTTACAGGGACCGACTGAAACCCTATCACTACACTCAGGAACCAAACGACTGCTAAGAGGTGACCTGTGTCTGGCATACAAGGCATCCTCAGACCCAATACTGAAGAATTTACTACACATCAGCAAGTCAAATTGCATCAGAAATACTCAGTCTAGTGATATAAACTTTTTTCTGCAACATCAACAGAACATTTGGAAGGGTATGTATATCTCACAGATGATACCACTGCTCTGGAACAGACTCCCCATCCAATAAAACATCTCTGTCCTTATTCCAGTGCAACTTGAATCTATGGATGGAAACAGAAAATTTCCCGCATGACTGCCCCCTGTACAACTAATAGGTTCATAGGTAGGTACTAGGCTATTGGCCCTAGGGCCTATATAAGCCTAGCCAAATGGTACCCTGGCTTTTGCCACCCAATAAAATTCTTTTCCTGTGCCCCTGTCGAGCAGAGCCATAGAAGTGATCCCCGGGTGAATTTCCTATCTCCCATCCAATCATCAAGATTTTTCTTGAAGAGTGTTAATGAAGAGCTTTGTTTGATATAGATAGGTAGCTTGTTTCCAGAGTATGGGAAGTCTCTGGGACAGGAATCTATCCCTGCAGCATGATCTGTTTATTGTGGTGACAAGATTTAGGTCCCTAGAGCATGTAGCTCGGAGGGATTGGGATTTCTTTAAGTGCAGCATGTCCAGCAGCTCTGGGTTTGACATAGCTTTGTATGTCAGGCAGTGATTACCTCTGAGTAGGCGATATGTGATGGAGTAAAGCTGGAGTTTTTTGAGACGGTCTGCGTGGGGCATCTGTTTGAGGCCGGTAATCCTCTCTGTGAGGTATTTCTGTGGCCTTTCCAGTTGTTGTAGATGTCTTGTGAGGTACAAACCAAAAGGGGTGTTGTACTCTATAATGGGTCTAATGAGTGACAAGTAGAGAGGAACAATGACCTCTTTTTTCCTGGATGAGAAACCTTTTGTGATGACATGTGCCAAATAGATGGATTTCCTGACTACTGTGGCGATGTAATTATCAAAGGAGAGACTACTGTCCACCTGTGTCCCAAGGTCTCTTATCACACTTTCAGTGTTAAGTAGACTACCACCTATGTGGTAGTTCATGGGTACAGAGTTTTTACCAAAGGGGATGACAACGCACTTTTTGGCATTGAGCTTGAGACCATGGCTTTGACACCAGGTATCTGTCTCAGTGAGGCCCGTTTGTAGGATGTCCACATCGTTAGGAGTTTTGATTATGGCTCCTAGTTTGCAGTCATCTGCGAACTTCATTAGCCAAAAACCTTCTGTGTTAGCCTGTACTTCAGAGAAGTAGTTATCAAACAGGAGAGGACCCAGGACTGAACCCTGTGGTACTCCACTTGTCACTGGTCTGAAGTTGGATTTGGATTCTGCTACTTTCATAATGTGGGTTCTGTCAGTGAGCCAGTTGGAAACCCATCTTGTGACACAGGGATTTATATCTATTTTAATGAGTTTATCTATAATTCCAAAGTGGGGGATGGTGTTGAAAGCCTTGGCAAGATCTATATAGTCTGTGTGAACCACCGTACCCTCATCTACGGCTTCAAAGAAGTCTATTAGGTTTAGGAGACATGATCTGCCTTTTACAAACCTGAACCGGGTAGGATCCATTGTTTATAAGTTCCATGATGATACATTCCATAGCCTTGCAGACCAGGCTCGTCAGGCTAATGGGTTGGTAGTTCCCAGGGTCTGTGGTGGCTCCCCCTTTGTGGAGTGGGATAACCATTGCTGTGCACCATTCAGTGGGCACAAAGCCTGAGGTGAGGCTATGATTGAACATGGTACTTAGATGGGGTGCCACTTTGTTCTGTAGTTCATGTAGAACGTAGCCTGGGATGTTGTCAGGTCTCATGGATGCTGTGTTCTTGGCTTTGGAGAGTGTGTTTTTTACCTGTGCAGCCATGATTACAGGAACTTTGCATTCTTCCGGTATAGAGATGGGCCCTTTAGGGGATGAGAGGGGGTAAAGTTAGCACTGAACCTATCTGCCAAGATGTTGGCAATATCAGTTGGTACTGTATATTTAGTGCCATTGTGCTGTATCGCAGAGCAGATCTGAGTGTTGCCATTGAGATTCTTGACATAACTATAGAATGCGTTGTGGCTGTCTTTAGAATCAGTGGTGATATTGTTTTTATAAATAGCTTTGGAGGATTTTATGAGGGATTTCAGCTTCTTACTGAGGGTGGCCAGGGAGTTCCTCCAAAAATGGGATTTTACTCTGTTTTGCAACAGTTTCTTTCTGTTGTAGAGTTTGTTTATGTCAGGGGACCACAAGATTGGCTTCTTTTTTTTTGGAGGATAGCATCCTGGTTCTGTTAGGGACTGCACGATCCATGCACTCATGTAAGTGCTTATAAAGTGCATTTGTGTAGGATTCAGCAGTCGTATCTCTATTGTCCATCAGCATGGGTGTCGTGAAGTTTGCCACTTGTGTCTTAAGAAGTGTGAAGTTGGCACTGGAGAAATTTTTTATGGTGGCTTCCCTAATGGGGGGTGGGGGTGGGATGTGGATGTCTAGGGTGATTCGCTTGTGGTCAGATCTGACCAACGAGAAATTGACCTCTGGTGTGGAACACCGGTTGCCCATGTTGGTAATGACCAGGTCTAGGATATTGCTGCCCCTAGTGGGGGTGTGGATAAATTGATCCAAGGCATTGGAATTTATGAATTCCAGAAAACGTTGAGCACAAGAGTTGATACATGAGTAGTTTTCCCAGTTAATGGTGGGGTAGTTGAAATCACCCATTACTAGGGTGTTAGGTTGTTCCCTACTATTTTCCAGTGTATCAAGAAATGAGGAGTGGGAATCCTGGGGCATGGTGGGGGATCTGTAGCAAGCTACAATTTGGATTGCGACTTGCCCAGAGTTAGTTGCACTTGGATAATCTCAGATGCATTATGCTGAGCAACTAGCCTGGAGGTGTGGATACCCTTAATGAATATGGACACGCCTCCACCTTTAGTGCTTCGGTCCAGGTTAGGTGGCCGAAAGGTGTTGTATGAATTATAGCCTGGTAATGCAGGGGTGCTCTCTGGAGCCTTGAACCAGGTCTCTGTCTCCGCACAAACGTCAATGTTCTCCATTTTAAGGAGTGCTTGTACTTGTTGTGGAGTGACCTGAGTGCATGCGTTATGTGGTGGATCCTGGCACCTGACAGGCAGCTGACAGTAACTTTCTCTTTGTTTAGCCTGGTGAGTGGAACATCAGTGTGCCTGATGTCAGAGTTACCTATGACTAGAGTATTGGGTACGTTGTTAAACCTTATGGGCTGAGATCGAGTGGCACACTGAGTTTGTGGGCTATGTGTCATTTGGGTTGTGTTGGGGGTGGAGGTCAGAGTCAGCAGCTAAATGCTTTATCCCATGCATGGGTCCCCTCAAATTATCTATGGAATGAGTTGAGTTTTTCTTACTAGGGGTAATATATAATTATCAACCATGGGATGGGTAAGGTAATCTAACAGAAAATGGGATAGGTTAATTCAATCATAAAAAGGGAAATTGGCTAGGCTTAAAATGTCTCACAAGGGCAGCTAGCTTAGTACTTACCTATGAACCTATGAGAACCACTCAAGAATATAAAAGATCAGTGGGCCCTTTCAATCTAAATTAAGTCTTTAGATTTGAGCTTGAGATTAATGTCTGAGAATAATTCTTAAAATGATCCAGTTAGGTTGCTTCTAGTTATGATTCTGGTTCACCTTCAACAAACAAATTATTTTGGTGAAAACAAGCAAAAAAAAAAAAAACACCAGCAAAGCACATGAAAGAGTCACATTGTCAGAGTTTATTAATATGTAGCATTTTGTCTTTGAACACATTAAAATTTTTTTTTCAGAACAAAATTGCATAAACACACCAAGAACATTTATAGCAATCAAAAATCATGAAGACGCATGACATGTTAAAAAAAACTTACAAACATATAATGAAAATGATTGATAACAGTGATGCCTAAAATAAAACCAAAAATATAAATTATCTCAATGGTCTCAGTTTAAAATCACTTTTTATGCAAAGGTAATATTTTCGTCATGTTGGGTGGCTGGCATCTAATCTCAGTTGCTGTAACCATTCTCTATGCTCTACTTCAGACTTAATGTAACTCCCTCTAATACTAAAGCATTTAAGACAACTACAACACAAACTAGGTTTTAAGATAACATTACTCTCATCTATTTTTGACTGAATACAAATGTTCATAAATTCTTTGTTGTATTCTTCTATTTTTTCAACTTAAAATGAATGACATATCACAAATGTCAATTGTGAAGATATGTGAAGGCTGCCAGCCTAACTAGATTTTGTAGATAATTCTGTAATTTGTAAATATTAATGTAAGCCACATGCTTGTTCTTTTCGTTAAATGTTTCAAAAATGTAACCACATTGCACTCTGCTGGAGGAAAGCTGTTAAGTCAAGCATTGTATAATTATTTGATCTCAAACTCAGAGCCGAGATGTCTGGATGAAGGAACTCTTGCTATTGTTTTGAAACCAGTGTTAATTGCTAGAATTTGCATGTATAATGACTTTTACTGATGCAGCTTCCTGACCGGGTTCAAGATCAAAAGGGCTGTTACACTTTGGGTATCCGTTAGCCTGGGAACCACAGGGAAATGACATAATCTGAAATGAGTCACTAGTACTGTGTTATCATTTAAGGACAGAAAGACTCAGAGCATTTTGGCATTTGTCTTGAGAACATCCATCTTACCAGCACTCCCTGTGCTCTATATGTAAGTTTATTTTAGAACTGTGTTTACTCTTAGATATAGCTAGGAAATAGGATGACTAGACTAGTTTTTTTTTCGGTAGTGATATCAGAACTATTCTACTGTATTATTTTAAGCATTTTCCTGTGAACTCTGAAATCTTGACTAGCACTGTGTAGTAAGAAGTATTGTCTTGTCTTCTTATTATTTATTATTAAATATTTTTAAACCTTTCAACTGTGGCTGTTTTATGTAGAGATAATTTAAGCTCTAGAGTACATTGCATGCATATAGTGATACTGTGCAAGCCACCCCAAATAAGCCTTGCTGTTCAGTCATACTTACCAGTTGAATAATAATATTGCACAGTAATAATTCAACACACCTTAATAAGAAGGGCCTTATTAGTAGCTGGAATTAGTGGTTGGTGGCAGTGATTACTGCCGGGTCTATATTAGAATCTCGAAGGTTTAATGCTTCGAATCACTAAAGATCGAACTTTAGTGATCGAAACATTAAACCATCAAAATTCTAGTAGACATTATTAAAAAAAAAAAAAAAAAAGTAAAGGGTGTTTAGGCCTACCCAAGTAGCTGACACACACACTTTGGGGTATGAGTTATATACAAACACACAGACACTCCTGGGGAAGGCTGGCACAGGTTCTCCAGCTATGCCCCTTCTGTCCAGGCTATAAAGTAGTAATGGGTCTATATTATAATCTCGAAAGTATAATAGTTCGAATGCATAAACATCAACTGTATGCATCGAACTATTAAACAATCAAACCCCGATAAAAATATTTTTAACCCCCCCCCCCAAAAATAATAACGAGAGTAGGCAGGGGGGCAAGCCCCACTGAACCCTCCCACACCCCCTGCTACTTAAATATACCAACTCTGAGATTGCACTTCAATGGAGTATGGTGTGGAAAGGGAAGATTTCCCTTTCCTACACTGTAGCATGATCTCGGAGTTGGTATATTTAAGTAGCAGGGGGTGTGGGGGGCGCAGCCTCCCGTGCCTACACTCGTTAGTTTTTTGGGAGGGTTTTAAAAATATTTTTATTGAGGTTCAATTGTTTAATAGTTTGATGCATACAGTTCAATGTTTATACATTCGAACTATTAAACTTTCAAGATTATAATATAGACCCATTATTACCTTACAATCTGGACACAAAGGGCATAGCTGGAGAACCTGTTCCAGCCTTCCCCAGGAGTGTCTGAGTGTTTGTATATAACTCATATCCCAAAGTGTGTGTCAGCTACTTGGGTAGGGACAAGAAGCACTGGTTGGATAGAGAGGGTGTTGGAAGTTTTAGCTTGACCACTACGCTGAGATCTGGACCCTATAGCTGTGCCAGTGGGGAGTCTCATTGGGGATCTGGAGAGAAAGGGAGAAACCAGCCCCAGGCTGACTGTGATCTCTGTGTCCTCTTAAGGGAAATTGTACTTTACTGTGTGTATATTTGTTATCCACCCCTATGTGAACATCCCTCATTGGTGTTGGTAGTGAGGATTGAGGCTCCTTGACTGCTGGGCCAGTGCACGCGTGTCACATATTAATTTATCCCCCCCCCCCAGGAGAACTCAAGCTAGATTTTCAAGTGACCCCTGAGAAACGTTGCTTGACAGGGTTAGGTCTATTTGAATATACCTTACCCCATTCCTTGTCTTGAGAGCCCATCTGTGTTGACATTGCTAATCCCACTCCAGTGCTGCACTGACATATCATATGCTTGCAACCCTAGGCTCCATCTTAGCAACTTGGCATTTTGCTGGCTGACTCTGTTTAACCATGTTGGGATTTGTGATCTGTCACTACAGTGAATTTTCTTCCATACAGATAAGGCTGTAGTGCCCACAGTATGGCTAGACATTCCTTTTCTACAGCTGCATAGCATTCCTCCCTGCGTTGGAGCCTACAACTGAGATAAATCACTGGGTGTTCTTCTCCCTATGAAGAAATCTGTCTATGTACAGCCCCCACCCCATGGTTCAAAGCATCCACCTGCACAACAAATTATTTGCTGTAATCTGGACTGGCTAACACAGGGGGTCCTCCCAAAGCTTCTTTAAGCTTCTGGAATGCCTGCTCACATGCTGGGGTCCACACTACCTTATCTGGCCTGTTATTCCTTGTCAGGTCTGTGAGGGAAGCACCTATGGTACTATAACTGGGGACAAACTTTCTCTAGTACCTTGCTGTCCTTAAGAATGCCCTCAGCTGCTATTTGTTAACAGGTGCAGGCCATGCCTGAATGGCTTCCACTTTGGCAGGTTGTGGCCTGATATCACCATGCCCAGTCTATGTCCCAGGTAGGAGACCTCTGCCATACCCACCTGACATTTGCTCAGCTTAATGGTCATCCCTGCCTTCTGTAGTCTGCCCAGCACCTCCCTGACATGTTGAAGGTGCTCTTGCCAGGAATGGCTGTAGACAGCAATATCATCTAGGTAAGCAAGGGCAAACCCTCCTGCTCCTTCTAGGATATGACCTACCAGCCTCTGGAAAGTTTCTGGGGCATTTTTCATCCCAAAGGGCATCTTTGTGAACTCATACAAGTGAAAAGGAGTCACAAAGGCTGACCTCTCTCTAGCACTGGGAGTCAAGGGCACCTGCCAGTAACCTTTGGTAAGATCAATGGTTGTAAGATACTTAGCCCCACCCAGCTGCTCTAGGGCCTCATCTGTCCTAGGCATGGGGTAAGCATCTGACTCTGTGTGACTATTTAATTTCCTGTAGTTCACACAGAACCTGGTGCTGCCATCCTTCTTTGGCATCAGCACCACTGTGGAGGCCCAGGGACCGTTGGACTCTTGCATTACCCGTAGTTCCAACATTTCCTGTATCTCCTCCATCAGAGTCTGTTTGGCTCTCTCAGGCATCCTATAAGGGGCCTGCCTAATAGGCCTTTAGGGTCCTGTATCCACCTGGTGCTGCACCAGGTGGGTGCACCCTGGTTTTCCAGTGAACATGTCCCCAAACTCCTGTAAAACTGCTCGGATTTCTTGAACCTGGGTAGGAGATAGCTGCTGGGACATTGCTACCCCTTCCACTGAGGTGTCAGTCCGAGCCTCACTGAGGAGATCAGTCACTAGATCTCCCTCAGACTCCTCCTGCAATCCACTGCAAATGCTCAGCACAAGGGCCTCCCTATCATGGTAAGGTTTCATCATGTTAACATGGTACAATTTGTGACCTTGCCTCCTGCCTAGCAGTTCTACCATGTAGTTAACATCACTTACCTTTCTTATCACCTTGTAGGGTCCCTCCCAAGCTGCTTGCAGCTTGCTGTGTCTGACAGCAATGAAAACCATTACCTGCTGCCCTACAGAATACTCTCTAGCTCGAGCATTCCTGTCATATCATTCCTTTTTCTGTTGTTGGGCTTCTGCCAGGTTCTCCTGGGCCAAGCCCATGAGTTCCCTGAGCCTTGTCCTGAGGTTTAGGACATATGCCGCAACAGACTCCTTGTGAGATTCGCACTCACCTTCCCACCCATCACAAATTAAATCTAGAGGTCCTCCCACCCTATGCCCCTACAGCAACTCAAAGGGTGAAAAACCTGTGGATTCCTGAGGAACCTCTCTGTAAGCAAACAACAGATGGGGCAAATATTTGTCCCACTCCCTCTTAAACTGGTCTGCAAATGCCCGTAGCATGGACTTGAGTGAAGAGTTTAACCTCTCAACAAGACCATTAGTCTGGGGATGGTAGAGGGTGGTCTTCAGGTGCTTCACCCCACAGTATTTCCACAGACAAGCCAGCAGCTCTGACATGAAATTGGCAGCTCTGTCAGTCTGTATTTCTTTTGGGAAACCTACCCTGCTGAAAATCTCTAACAAAGCATTTGCCACCTTTTCTGCCTCAATGGAGGACAAAGCCACTGCCTCAGGGTATCTTGTAGCATAATCTACTACCACTAGGATATATTTTTTCCCTGTGGAACTTGGGGTACTCAGAGGCCCCACAATATCCAGAGTTACCCTCTGAAATGGCTGCTCAATCACAGGCAAAGGCATCAGAGGGGCTCTTACCTTGTCTCCTACCTTGCTGACATTTTGACACTGCTCACAGGTCCTGCAGTACCCTGTTACATCTCTGGAAATTCCAGGCCAATAAAAGTTCTGCATAATATGTCTCTTTGTACGTTTTATGCCCATATGACCTGCAAAGGGAATATCATGGGCTATGGCTAGAAGCGCCAGACAGTAGGCTTTAGGCACTACCAACTGTTGTACCCTATCACCTTCTAGCCCTCTCTCAGGGGTCCACTATCTATACAGTAACCATTTGTCCCAGTATACAGATTTCCCTTACCTTGAGAATCAGGTGCCTCCCTAGTTACCTGCCTCAGGCCTTGCAATGTAGGGTATGAGAGCTGAGCCTGTCTCAGTTTTCTCTTTGTAACCCTTCCCAGCTCCCCTTCCACAGGAAGTCTGGCATCCTCTGACAACGGTGCCTCACTGTCAGCCTGGGTACTACTACTCTCCTCTACGTTGCAGTCACTCTGTCCAAGGGAACATCAGCACCCACAAGCAGCTGTGGCTCACCTTCAGTCTCACTGCTACATAGTAGCTCCCTCCCTGAAGTAACCACCTCACCAGTCCTGACTGCAAGTATGCAGTCTGTCTGGGTCTGCCCCAGGCTACCAGACCCACATGCTTGTCTCAAAGCCTGACTGCATGTAACTGCATTAACACATAGTACTGCCTCATCAAAACCATTCCTTATCATGACATCTGCAGGATGGTAGTTCGGTACCCCTGTTGTCTCAAGACAACTTACTATTGGCATTTTGTCTTTCCCACTTACTGTCCCTCTTACCTTTTCTTCCCCACCTTGGCTCCATGGACATCTGTATGCCACATGTCCCACTGGTTGCATTCACAACATTTAACCCTATGTCCTGGACATGTACCTGGACTAGTGGCTTCCCCTGCTACTGGCAGATTCTGCTGAGGCAGTCTAGGCTGCCCACCAAGGGTTCCTTTAGACCCATGAGAAGTACTGGGGGTCCCTTTCCTGCGCAGAATGCCCTGCTTGCTTGGTATAGGTCTCCCTTCTTCCCCAACTCATCTGAAGTAGCACACTGTCTATCAGCTAACCAGATCCTCATGTCCTCAGGCAAAGTGCTAAAAGTGGTGAACTGACATCCACTCACCCACCTATGAAAATAAGTGCTCAGTTCAGCAACATATTTATACACACTTTCATTTGCCTTGTGTCTATGCTTACAAAACTTTTTCCTATAA
Organism: Protopterus annectens; assembly: GCF_019279795.1. Lineage (NCBI taxonomy): Eukaryota > Metazoa > Chordata > Ceratodontiformes > Protopteridae > Protopterus > Protopterus annectens. The sequence continues at coordinate 1,625,453,201 of NC_056728.1, read as the reverse complement.
GTTTCAGGTGTTAGCTTAAAAATTCTAACAAGCAATTCTTAACAGCAGTATAATGAAAACAGTCAACATCAGACATTTTGGACAAAACATTTACAGCTTTACCATAGAGTAAGGGGGTCAGGAACCATAGCCAGAGCCTTTGGTCAACCTCATACTGTTTACATACCCTCTCAAACATATGAATGAAACTATCGGAATTATCCCCCTCTGTAAATTGCGAAAGAAATTTACTGACCTTTTGTGCTTCTGGGGTCCGGTTACTGCCTTCCCCATTACCTCCATGACTCTGGCAAAGAGTCAGCATCTCCTTTTCATGCTGCCTCTGCCTTTCCTTCTCCTCAGCTTCCAGGCATAGCAGTTTCTCATTCTCCTCAGCCTGTAGATGTCTCAGTCTCTCTGCTACTTCTGTTTCTAAATGCCCGGCCTCCAACTCAAGTCTATTTAGCTCCAAATGGATTTTTAAATCCTCTGCAGAAAGGTTGAGCTGTCCGTTCTCTGTGTGTTGTACACCTCCACTGCCAGTCTAATCATCCTCCTGATTGCTGTTTTCTGATGCAGCTGTGACCAAAGCTGCAATCATGTCTGCCTTAGTCAGGTTTCCATGCACAAGTCCCCTAGCCTGGCATATCTCAGCTAGCTGGCTCCTTGTCAGCTTACTGTACTCCTCTGCTGACATGCTTGCCCACTTTCCCTGACTAAGCTAACAAAATAAATAAAACAATTGTGATCTGAACTCTGAGTATTCACTGTATGGCTGATTTGGAGTACAAAAACACCTTCAGAGATCACTGTACACAAGCTACAGGAATTCACACTACCCACACCACTACAAGCCAATTAGTATTTGCCAACCAATTAATATGTGGTGTGCACTGGCCCAGCAATCAAGGAGCCTCAGTCCTCACCACCAACACCAGTGAGGGGTGTCCATATAGGGGAGGATAACAAATACACACACAGTAAAGTACAATTTCCCTTAAGAGCACAGAGACCACAGTCAGTCTGGGGCTGGTTTTTCCCTTTCTCTCCAGATCAATAAGAAGATTCCCCACTGGCACAGCTATAAGTTCCAGATCTCAGCCTAGTGGTCAAGCTAAAATCTCCTGCACCCTCTCTGTCCAACCAGTGCTTCGTGTCACTGCCCAAGTAGCTGACTCACATGCACTTTTAGATATGAGTTATATACAAACACACAAACACTCCTGGGGAAGGCTGGCACGGGTTCTCCAGCTATGCCTCTTTTGTCCAGGCTATAAGGTAGTAATCACCACCACCAACCACTAATACCAACTACTAATAAGGCCCTTATCAAAGGGTGTCCAATTATTACTGTGCAATATTATTAGCCAACAAGTAAGTGTGACTGAACAGCAAGGCTTATTTGGGGCGTATTTGGACAGTATCATTATATGCATGCAATGTACTCTAGAGCTTAAATTATCTCTACATAAAACAACCACAGTTGAAAGGTTTAAAAATATAACAATACTTCTTACTACACAGTGCTAGTCAAGAGTTCAGAGAAACAATGTGCAGGGTTTGAGTCTCACAAGGGATAATTGGATAGGCTTAAAATGGCCCTCAAGGGTAGTTAGCCTAGTACTAATCTATGAATCTATAATCTATGAACCACAGGAAATGCTTAAAATAATACAGTAGAATAGTTCTGACATCAATACAGAAAAAAACAATTAGTCTAATCTTCCTATTTCCTAGCTATATCTAAGAGAAAACACAGTTCTAAAATAAACTCACATATAGAGCACAGGCAGTGCTGGTGGGATGGATGTTCTCAAGACAAATACCAAAATGTCCTTAAACTGATAACACAGTACTAGTGACTCATTTTCCTCTGGTTCCCAGGCTAATAGAAACACAGTGTAACAGTCCTTTTGATCTTGCATCTGGTTAGGAAACTACAGCAATAAAAGACATTATACATGCAAATTCTAGCAATTAACTCTGGTCTGAAGACAATAGTAAGAATTCCTTCATCCAGACATCTTGGCTCTGAGTTTGATATCAAAGAATTATACAATCTTGACCTATCAGCTTTCCTCCAGCAGAGTGCAATGTGGTTACATTTTTGAAGTTCAACATTTAACAAAGAGAACAAGCATGTGGCTTACATTAATATTTAGAAATTACAGAATTATCTACAAAATCCTATCTAGCTAGGCTGGCAGCCTTCACATATCTTCACAGCAATATAAACAGCAAAGCAGTTTTTGCATGAAAAATGAGCAGGTATGAGAAGAGTGTTGTTCAAAGGAACTAAGTTTTTGTATGGACCCTCCAAAATAAAATCACATTAAGCATGGTCTTCATATTAAACCATTATCTTTGTTACTAATTTCTCTTATTTCATTACTCCAAAAATGCATTCAAATGTATTCCTCTCTTATTTACAAAGCTTAGACATTGCCACCCACATCTAATAAAAGTCATGGTTACCCAAAACAAATTTACAGTTGCTATTCACAATATTCTTGACACCAGCACTACCAAGATTGTAAGTATGAAAAAAGCTAAATGAGAATTGGATGCACTGGCAATAGAATCAGTTGGATCTCTGTTCTGTCCATGTATTAAAATAAGACAAATTCATTCTTTCCTAACAAGGTTAACTACCTCATTTTCCAACAAGTTTGCATAAGCTCTGATAACAAGTCCTTTTGGAGGGTCTTACATAGACTCAGTACAGTTGAATAGAACCCCCTCTTTATATTGTCATTTGTGATACATGTGGTTTGTTTTATGTTGCAAAAATAAACTTAAGATTACAACAAAGAATTTATGAACATTTGCAATCATTCAGAAAGATGAGAATGATTCTCTCTTCAAACATAGTCTTTGTTGTAATGGTTTTAATAAAATTCTGTTTGCAGTATTCAGTAATGTTTCCTTTAGTATCAGTGGGGGTGATGTAAAGTCTACATTAGAATATAGAGAATTATTATGGTAACTGACACATCACCCACCATGATTAAATAATTATATCTGTATAAAAAGTTATCTTAAACTGAGATCATTGAGATGATTTGCACCTGTAGATTTATTATAACATTACTGTTATCAAGGACTTTCATTATACAGTCATGTCAGCTTTTTAGCATATCGAGGGTCACATGATTTTTATTGCTATATATGTTTTATTTATTAACTTATTTATTTGCTTGTTTGCTTGCATTTAGTTAGCAGAGAGGTCATGCAAGAGCTCTTTTCAGAGGAGGCCTTGTGAGAAAAGCTCCAAAAAAGTATATTTAGTGAAAGAAAAGGTAGAGAGATAATACCAAACACTTTCTGAGTACTAATAATATTTGAATTATTGTGATTACAGATTCAACATGGACAGGAAAGTTTTATATATAAGTAATTAATATCAAAAGTTACAGCAGTAAAACATAACAGACTATAGCTGAAGATGAAATGCATCCATTGTGAATAGGGTGTCACTGCAATAACATACAGTAAGGAGGTAATCTGAAAATAGTTGCAGGAATATTCTCAAAAGAAATTTTTAGTGAGAAAAGTATATTGACTACAAATATGCGGATACAAGTAGACACATAAGGAGAAGTTAGATAAAGCAGTATCAGCACACATATTTATTGGGATGGAATGAAAAGGTACATTGAAATACACTATAATAATGTTAGCAAGCAACAGGACATAAGGAAAAACTGGTTTAAGAGATTGGATAGGGATTATAGCTGAATTTACAACAAGATTAAACTATACGTGATATAATATAGAGCTACGTGTGTGACAAGTAGAGTTGTCATAGAAGGAAAAGTCAAACAAGGGGGATTGCAGTAAAGAAGGAAAATGTTAGGGTAAGCCAGTTGCAGAACAGTGGGAATAGGAGCAGAAGCATAGCAAGGGTGGGGCGAAGGGAGCCAACCTGAGTATAAGGTATTAGGAGGAGTGATCAGAGAGTGCAGTTCCTACATTCCTTTCAGTACTGACATTTAGAAAAGCACTCCAACACTTCTTATTTGGGAAGATGCTGTAAATGATTTTCTTTTTTTTCTTTCTTTTTTCTTTCTCTTGAATTGAAGAGCTGAAGAAAAGGGAGAGCCAGATAATGCTCTGAAAACAGTAGCGTTAAATGCTGGTAAATATCCAAGGTAACAGAAAAGAAGATCGCAGCAATACCACCAGAAAATATAATGAGAAAATAAAAATACCACCAAGAAAAGGCCACTGAAAGGAGAGAAAAATCCAAGTTTAATAAAACACTTAGCACCTCGGCATAAACGTCTTCCAAGAGTAAAACACACTAAGCAAAATCAGTTTAAATACTTTCATTTTCATTGATACAATTATCAAAATCATCCCCCAATTAAACAATAATACAAATAAATTATTTAAATCACATATTTCCAATTACACTCCTTGTTAATCCCAAAGGGCTCCAAAATACCATACTTTAAAATAAAAAGTGTTTCTTTCTTAAGCAGTTTTTCTTTTAAGCTAACATGTTCTCCAAAGCAAACTTCAACATTCTCCAGAACACAGCCTTTTAACTCATAAGGGTTGGAATTATGATGATGTAAAAAATGAGTACCTAATGGGCTTTCCTGTTTTTTATTTTTAATATCCCTCACATGTTCTTGTAGTCGAATTCTGAAACTTATATAGGTTTCCCCAATGTAAAACAGGTTGCAGGTACACTTCAACACATACACGAAAACTGCCAAACAAACTATTGAAATAGAAAACCCCGAAGGAAGCTAGTGCAGATGTGATGAAATAATCCAATAACCAAGCGATAGCTGTAAGAACCGTAATGTTAGCACTTTTATTAAACAAGAACTTTCGGTAGGTTAAATAACCAACCTTCCTCAGACAAAACAATTACTGACAAGGAGAAGGAAGTTTAAATACTTGTAATCCCTCCCAATTAATAAACTTTTAATTGATATCCACCTTCAATTAAAGAACTCCTTGTCCCTATTAATGTGCATTACAAATAAAAACATTTTTTGTATATATAAAAACACCATTATTAAGAACACCATTGTTTAAAAACAACCTCTTTAAAATTTGAATTTCATCATTACATACAAATTATGTAAGCGGTTTTAATTATTGATTAAATAATATACAGTTGATGCAACCGCTTTTAAAAGATCAAAAAGCCATTTCTGCTTAATTTAGGTTATATAAACCTATATGTGTACACTAGAGTGGTGCCAAACTCCAATCACCATGCAAAGCAAAACTAGCCCCCCACCCCTCAAATAAAAACAACTAACTCATATTTGGGGCGTGTATACCTAAACACGGTGTCAGTGTGGCACCAAAGCCTACGGATAGCTTAACCAAAACACCATCTCACTAAAAATAAGAACTATGGCTTTATTGTATACACCGTGTTTAGGTATACACGCCCCAAATATGAGTTAGTTGTTTTTATTTGAGGGGTGGGGGGCTAGTTTTGCTTTGCATGGTGATTGGAGTTTGGCACCACTCTAGTGTACACATATAGGTTTATATAACCTAAATTAAGCAGAAATGGCTTTTTGATCTTTTAAAAGCGGTTGCATCAACTGTATATTATTTAATCAATAATTAAAACCGCTTACATAATTTGTATGTAATGATGAAATTCAAATTTTAAAGAGGTTGTTTTTAAACAATGGTGTTCTTAATAATGGTGTTTTTATATATATACAAAAAATGTTTTTATTTGTAATGTACATTAATAGGGACAAGGAGTTCTTTAATTGAAGGCGGATATCAATTAAAAGTTTATTAATTGGGAGGGATTACAAGTATTTAAACTTCCTTCTCCTTGTCAGTAATTGTTTTGTCTGAGGAAGGTTGGTTATTTAACCTACCGAAAGTTCTTGTTTAATAAAAGTGCTAACATTACGGTTCTTACAGCTATCGCTTGGTTATTGGATTATTTCATCACATCTGCACACACTTCAACACATAGACAATTCCTTCCATACAAGTATAATGATGCCTCGGGACAAATCTAACTTTTGTTGACATATGGAAAAAAATTAACAATGTTTACAACCTGAACATTTATTGCAACGAGTGAGCAGTACCCTTCTTAACTGTAATATTTATATTCATGCTAGTTCGTGGGGGACAGAAATGGTTATGTACCACCATATCCCCTAAATTTCTAGCTCTTTTGTAAGAAATTTTAACTCGTTTAGGCAGCAAATGGCATAAATCTTTGTCCTTTAGAAACATTGGCCAAAACTGTTTAGCACTCTTTACAATCTTATCAGTAAGTATATTGAAAGTAGTAACAAAATAAACCTCTCTTTGGTTGTTTTTATCCAGAGGTCCATTTTCCTATCTTTAAGAACACGTCTCACATCATTATTTAAACCAGAAATACTTTTGTCCCTATCATATCCACCCCTCACTTCCATTATTTTAAGTTTAGCCTCTGCAACCTCTTCCACACTATAACCATAATTATATTATAATAATTATAAGCTTCCACTATTTCTTTATTGAATACCTCATCATTGCTACACAGTCTATGAATTTTCAAGAGCTCATTATAGGGTAATATGAATAATAAATGTCCAGGATAACAGCTGTTACCATATAAAAATTGATTTCTTTGATCAAACATATTATATAAATCTGTTTTAAAACCATTCAACTTAATATCCAAAAAAATTACCTTAGGACTTAACTGTATTTCATCAAATTTAAAACCCATGTTGTTGATTTGTAAATCATTAACAAATGTACCAGCATATTCAACTCGACCTTTACACAAAATAATCAGGTCATCAATAAATCTCAAATATAAAACAACACTGGACTTATAAAAACTGTGGGGGATATATATTATCCATCTCAAATTTGGCCATAACTAGGTTGGCATACATGGAGGCAAACGCAGCCCCCATAGCCATTCCCTGTAGCTGGTGAAAAATTTCTCCATCAAATGTAAAGAAATTATTAGTAAGACAAAAGATCACCAACTCAATAAGAAAATGTGACATGGGTGAATCACCCAAAAAATAAAATAAAGCCTGTAATCCTATCTCATGTTTTATGTTCATGTGGAGACTTTTTAACATCCATTCATAGCCAGAACATAGAATCATTCCATTGAAAACTCTGGCTTTTATTCAGAAAGTCCTGGCTATCCCTAACATAAGAAGGAATACCCAAAACATACTTTTTCAGATATTCATGTAATAGATTGCTAATAGGCCTCAAAAACTATTTTTCTGCAGAGACTATAGGTCTTCCACTAAGATTTTCTAAACCCTTATGAGTTTTAGGGACCCAATAAAACACTGCTATCCTACTATTATCTACTTGAAACTTTTTGGTCACATCATTTGATGAAAAGTAACCCAATCGATTCCCCTTATTACGTAGTAATAGATATTCATCAACTGCTTTTAAATAATCAGAAATGTCACATTTTCTATAAATATCTGTGTTGTTAAGATGAGAATAACAAATATCCAAATACTGGGTATACTGCAAAATTACAATTTGGTTCCCCTTGTCAGAAAGCTTCACCACTACATTCTTATTATCACAAAACTCACAAAATTCCAACCACTGTTGTTTACTCAGATTGTAACAAATACCTGATTTGTTGTTAATACATGTGTTATAAAGTTGTTCTACTTCAAAATGTAGAATAGAAATGTATCCTTGTATACTGGTATTAGTAAATGGAGGAATAAAGTGACTCTTTACCTGAATAGTACTAGTACCCAAGTTATCATATGCATTATTTTCCTGTTTATCTAAATTATCTATTACTGAAGAACAGGAAAAAAGGAGTCTCTATAACAGCAGGAGGTCCCAGTCTCTAAGTATCATATTACAATACTCCTGCAGTATCTTGACTTTGTGTACCATTACTTTGTTGAAGATGCTGTAGAACAGAAACACTAATTTTAAGTCATTTTAAGATGACTTTTGTTTTCTGAGTTATTTCCCTATCAAAGTTATCTGATCAGTATTTCTAATTAATCTCTGAATTTCTAAGGTGATGGGGGGTTCAAGTCTGATTGATTTCACTCCTCAGATGAATTCCACAGAAAGAGTTTGCAAATCATCTCAAAGAGAAATGTAGTCCTTACATGCACATATACACAGGCACGCAAACACACACACACAACACACACACACACACACACACACACACACACACACACACACACACACACACACACACACATGCGCGTGCAGGTTACTTTTGTTGTACCTTTTGTTGTAGCCTTCTTTATTGCCTTTCAAGACCTCTGCACTTCTGGAGATGGGAAGAATCCCTGGTTATCTTAATTTTTTGCAGAACTTGTCAGAAATGTTTTGCAGATCACTGAAAGCAATGGCATTATAGTCAACAAACACTAGTCAGTTGCCTTCCAACTGTCTTGTTTTAAATGCTCTTCCTCAGAATAGCACACTGAGGCATAACTCTCCACTGTCAAGAATTATGCAGAATGTTTTTGATTTTCATCATATTTTTGCCCTGTCCATCATAAAATGTTTTTCTGATAAGCTGCAGAGGATTACAGTCAGTCAATAATGCTAGGTATTAGAGTGTCATGATTCTTATTGTTCAGAAAATGAATGCTGATACAAAATTTGATGTTCTATTTACTTCTTAAGAGCATTAGAATAATACTTAAAAAGTTGTCCCTGATTTTGGCCCTTAAATTTGGTTTTGTCCAGAATTCTCAAGCAAAGATGTTGAAAAGTATGAATGAAGGAAGATATGGGATTATATCTTGTCTTCATTCCCACTGAGGAATGATTCAAAAATGCTTTGAAGCTTACCTCAGATAATATGGCAGTACATGCGCACACACAGGTGCAAAGACAGACACACTCAGAAACGTATTATTTATTGCAACACTCCTACTTATTTGTATTGCTCTTCATACCCAGTAGACCACCTTTGTGTTTACGGGGGGCGATGGGGTGCATAAGTTATGCCTGATTACCATGACTACAACAGAAAACTTTAAAAATAATGAGGAGCACTGCAAGTAATACTTTGGTCTAAATACACCACTTTTCTCCCATCTGTGTGGGCATGTGTGTGTGGTGTGTGCTGTGTGCCTTTGTGCACGCATGTGCATGTACACATGCATGTTTGTATGTGTACATGTATGTGCATCTGTACTGTGACCCATGCTCCTATACACACCCGTGTGTGTGTGTGTGTGTGTGTGTGTGTGTGTGTGTGTGTGGTGGGTGAGCATGTAATCCATGACGTATACTTTCACAGACATACTAGTCTAGAAACAATAATTGATAAATAACAGTTTCAGTACACATATTCTCACAATGAATGTACTCAAGCTGTTCTGTTCACTAGCAGATATGACAATACAAAAAGAACAATCTTTTGCAGAGTGTAAGCACTTCACCCCAAACTCTATTTTATTGTGTTATTCCTAGTCTGAGGTCTCTGCACCTTGGAGAAAGAGTGATCAATAATGGGAAGTATAATGCTTGCCTCTCTTTTTCTGAGGAGGACCTACCTCAGATCATCCAAAATTCACTAATAAGCAAGCAGCTAAAACTTCACTCTGTAGAGGAAGGAGCAGGAAAACATGAGTATAATGACAAACTGAGCCAGTATGTTCAGAAAATTGTGTATTAAGCTTGAATGTTCCAAGCACGTGTCTATAAGCTGATGTGTGTATACCTCTGCAGTGGGACTAGTTGCCTTGACTCCCACAGATAAACTTTATAAAATGTTTTGAAAGTTGCATTACTGCAAGACACAGAGCACAGAAAATAATCCGTATAAGCACTCACACATACAGACACACACACACATATATGCAAATGTGCACAAATGTACACATATACACACAGCCACATGCTGCTTTCCTTGCACATGCCTGTGTTTTCTTTCCTTGCTTTTTGTGTGCAGATTAGGAAAGGGGAGTTGCTAGGTTGCCTTCATTCCCCTAGAAATAATCTTCAGAAATGCTTTGCTAATCACTACAAACAAAGCAGTACATGCACAAAATAGTTCAGGCTGTTTCTAATTAATTTTCTCCTCCACTGCATTAGCATTGGCACATGGCAGACTACCTTCAGTCTCACAGAGAAATTTTCTAAAGTATTTGTACATTAATGCAGACAGCGTGGCATGCACACACTCCTTTGCTTCTTGTCATCTTTGTCTTTATTTATTACCATTTTCACCTGCTGCCCTTTTAGGAGTGAGGAGTATGCCTGACTACCTCTATTCCCTTGAAAGAACTTTTAAGAAATGTTTTACAGATCACTGTAATAAATATGGCAGTGCACACTCATAGGTACCTTTTTTGCATTTTCCCAACTCACCTACTTCACAGAAAGAGGGTTATACCTGACTGTCTTCAGTCCCATGCAAAAGCTTGAACAACACACACACACACACACACACACACACACACACACACACACACACACACACACACACACACACACCAATGTACATGCAGCCACACTCTTTATTTATTTTATGTATATGTTCACAGCCCCACACACACACCAACATAATGGGCCGGATTCATGATGGCTTGCACGGAGTCTAAGAGTAGTGTAAGACTCCATGCAGCCTTTGCGATCCAGGAACAGCCCAAAGTCCGTGTAAGAGACAAGCTAAAACGGCTCTTACACGGAGTGGGCATGGATAAGCTAATCACCTCACTTGCAGCCAAATAGCATGCAAATGAGGATGATTGTTGATCCATGAAGCCCAGAACAGCCCATGTAAGAGCAATTTTAGCTGCAGAAATGTACTCAGTTGACAACTGAGTACGTTCCTGCAAAAACTGCAATGGAGCCATGTCAGCTCCAAATAAAGGGTGCATATGTGTCAGACAGCATGCCAATGGCCAAATATGTGGCCATTGGCAAAGTAACCTGATGCAAATATATTAAAAATATAATTTTTTTTTCGGCGATTGCCGATGTTTAAACCCAGCGAGCCTCGCAAATGGGCTGCGCTGTATAAAACATAAAACAAGGTTTTAAACCCACAAATGTGGGTTTTATGCAATACATGGAATGTCAATGCAGGGACCAGCAGACCAAAACCAACATGGCCACCGTGTAGTGGTTGCTAAGGGGGGAAGCCGAGTCTAAGAGATGTAACTAAGCATTAGTAGGCAATCTGATGCAAATGAGTGTTAGGATACTGAATTCCACTGTCACACAGCAAATGAGCACAGTCTGAGTAGTGTAAGAGTTACAGAAGGGGAGGAACAGAGTAGGAGATAGGTGACATCACAGGGGGAAATGGTAGAAAGAAATGCAGTTCATTGGAGGTCAGAGTTACATGACAGATGTCAGACAGATATCATGGAAAGAGGTGTGCCACTAAATAAGCATGAGAAAGTCAAGAAATGGAAGGTGTACACTGTTGCCTACACCAAAGTTTCTTGCTGGGTGTGTATAAGACGCATGCGCGCCATGAAGCCGAGTAAGGCAGTGTGCACGTGTAAGGCAGACTGAGCATGTGGGAGCGTGTTGGGAGATGTTTAACACTGTTTGTGGGCGCACGCTGCGTTTTAACCCGAATAAGCAGATTCTGAACCGTGTAAGCATGGGTGTGCGCGTGTAAGCCACTGTGAGTGTGTTTCTGCTGGTTTGCACATGGCTCCTCCCTGAGGAAACAGAGAGGAAAAGGGAAGCAACAGATTTAGTAGGAAGCTAGCAGGGAATACTGCTGGAGCTAGCAGGTGAAAACAATTAGACGCAGGCAATTACCCAGGCAGAATAGTAGCCCAGCCCAGCACTTAAAACTCTGCAAACAGCAGTGCAGGATGTTTCTCTCAAGAGACACTGCAAGACAGGAGTTAAGTTATCAGAAGTGAAAACTGAAAAAGCTGAACTCAGAGCAGAAATGTTAGGGGCTGCCATAGCTGTCATAATGAGACATAGGCGACTTGCTGTGGATGGTGACAATGCAGATGGTGCCAGACAACCCACAGTGAGGAGACGGAGAAGAGTGTACAGGCCCAGGGTCACCTACCACGGGTTACATGAGCTGGAGATAGTAGAGCACTATAGAGTGGACAGAGACCTCCTGCAGCAAATAGTGGAGCTGTGCAGGCCACACCTCACACACAGAACCAACAGAGGGGAACCCATCCCAGTGGAAACCAAGGTATGTGTTGGCCTAAGAATACTAGCAACAGGTACCTTCCAGAGACCAACTGGTGATATGATGGGGATATCACAGGCATCAGCCTCCAGGGTACTGCACCAGTTTCTGGATGCCATGTCAGCACATGTCGGTGACCATGTATATTTCCCCAATGCCCGTGAGGTATTGGCCAGCAATATGCGTCTCTTCCAGCAAATAGCGGAATACCCTAAGGTAGTGGGTGCAATAGACTGCACGCACATACGCATCAAAGCACCAGCCAGTGAGCGGGGTAGGGCATACATCAACCTCAAGGGCTTCCCCTCCATCAACTGCCAGGTCGTGTGTGATGCCCAGGGCATAATAATGAATGTGTGTGCTGGCTGTCTTGGGAGCTACCATGATTCCCACATCTGGCATTTGACGCAGCTGTACCAGATATTTGCCAATGGGGACATCCCGCACGGACACCTAGTGGGGGATGCAGGTTATGCACTGGAGCCGTGGCTGATGACACCCATCAGAAACGCACACACACCTGAACAGGAACGCCATAATGAGGCACACGCACAAACACGTAATGTAATAGAGCATGTGTTTGGGCTGCTCAAGTCACAGTTCCGGTGTCTGGACACATCTGGTGGAGCCTTGCAGTACACAACAACTACATGTACCCAAATTGTCATGGTATGTGCTATGCTACATAATATGATCTTGCGAAAACAGCTGCAGCAGGACCAGCATAGGGCCGGGCCAAACAGCCCCCCACCATTGCCAAGGCCATCACAGGCAGAGCATGACTCGGAGGAGGAACAACCTGAGCCTGCCCCAGTAGGCAGAAGGAGGCGTGCCCAGTATGCCCTGGCCTTGGCAAAGAGGCAACGATAGCACATACACTGGCTCAGTAGGAACCCTGGGAATGATACCCCTCTGACTCACTCATATAGTAACAGGGATGCCTAACATGACACAACCTGCTCTCAAACATGTACAGGGAAGTGTAATATGCATCCGACAGAGGCAGCCCTGCAGCACCACCTGAGGCATGAATGCTATGTGTTAAGTAATGTAACACCATGTACTATATGCACACCTGAGGACCCTGACTAACATCCTCCCTCACCAAGCATCATGCCACAACATGACAATGAGATGATCAAGTGCAATAATTGACTGAAGTATCGCAGTTAGTCAAAGGGGATCTAATGTGTGCCAGTCTGGGATGACATGCTGAGCATGACATGATGCACCACCTGCTAGGACTGGCATGCACCTATCAGTGCAGGCCGTATGGATACTGGCAAAGGCTGTTGTTACCCACAGTGTGCCCTGAATAGGTAAGGCTCAAAACACAAACCTATCTCCATAGGTATCAGAAGGGATAAGAATAAGATAAGGGATAAGTCAAACAGCAAGATGCATGCAGTCTAAACTCACCCAGTATGGAGAATGTTGATATCTGCGCTGTAACAGAAAACTGAGTCAAGGCTCACAACAGCACCCTAACACTACAAGGTTACACCTCATACTGTGCTGTACAGCCTCAAAACATGGAACAAGCTACAAAAGGAGGGTGACTAGCAAGAATTGTCAAGGATAACCACACCCCATGTTGGTACCACAACAAAAAGCAGCATGGACTAGCCATGGTCAAGTAACAGTGGCTAAAACTGCCCCCCAGTTTATAGCCTGCTACAGACTACTGTCCCAAAACCAGGAACTGCACCTGGCCTATGCTGGAATACATGAATATATCAAGTCCTCCAAACCACATTATATTGGGTGACTGAAAATACCCAGACATAGACTGGGAGCATTATACTAGCTCCAACAGTGTAGGACAAAAGTTCATAGAATCCATAAACCAAAAGGCCCAGGAACAACGTACCACTCCCACAAGAGGGGTAAGCATACTGGATGTGATAATCAGCAACATGGGTACTGGATGGCAAGATGAAAAGTGTATTGCTCACTGGTAAGACCAGACCATAGAGTAATCACACTGGATATACAAATCCTGACTACAGTCCCTGGCCAGAAAACCACAGTGGAAAACATGTGTAAAGCAATATTTGCACTCCTCCAAACTGATGTGGAATCCATTAAAGGTCCTGTGCAGGTGCAAAATATGGCCCACACCTCAGAACCTGTAATACAGCCATTCCATGAACACTTCCAGGAATGCTTGGATTATGCAATCCTAAATTAAAACAAGACACAATGCCATACATGCAGGAATCTGGCATGGTGGACACCAGCCATAACCAAACCATGCAAGAGAATGAGGAAGCTACTACATGATAGAGCAAACATAAACAATGAAGTAATCACTGATCAGTAGTATGGCAATAAAATCTGTCCACACATACAATCCACTAAGGCCAGCCACAACAAGTTGAATCTGTGAATCCTGAGGCAATGTTACACCTGCCCCAAGTACACAGACAACCCCAACTCCACCCAAGAAATATAAATATATGTGAGAGATGCAACCATCTATCCAAACTGGAGGCTGAGCTCCCTCAACTCAGTACTCCCAAAACTAGTCAGGAGGAGAAGGTAACCACACACACCACAAATACAGTCCCACATAGACCTATCACAACTGCAAACCAAACACATGAACACAGAAAAACATTCCCGGAGGCACAAATTACAAACACAGCACACCAACAGAGGCCTCTAAAGCAGACACCCAATCAAACAACCTCCAAACATAGCACATGCAACACATAGTACACAAAGCTGGTGTGCCAAACAGTCACAGGCCAGAAGGAGAAACAACATGCCTGATACAGTTGTAATAGGTGACTCCATAGTCAGACACACTGCTGTCCCGCACACCAGACTGAACAAGGGAAAGGGTACAGTAAGCTGCCTGTAGGCTGCCACAACACGCCACATAACAGAAGTATGCAGGTCACTCCAAAGCAAGTAGAAATATGATGCAGTCATAGTCCATGCTGGTGTGACTGACCTGAGATGTACCTCCCTAGACTACATGAAAAGAGACATAGATGAGCTCTCTGATTGTGTAGTCCAGGCCGGTATGACACTCACCGTTTGCAGCATCCTACCCTTACCAAGAATAATGCCACAGTACAAACACGGAATGATCAGTCATAGCAAGTGGCACACTTACTGGTGTCATTCCAAGGGGATCCAATGTCTGTCTGCTTGGGATGTCATGCTTGACAAGCCACGCAGCTGTTCTTGGGATGGCTTGCACCTGTTACCCCTGGGCATCTGGATATTGGATAAGGCCTTTGCCACCTCCATAGAGCCTTTTGTAGGCAAGGCTGAAAAGACTGACCCACCACCATAGAAAACATAAGTGGAAAGAAACATAAGGGTAATGCTGACCAATGCCAGATGTGTAAACCCCAATATGCATGCTCCCAAGGCCATCCCCAGTATGGAGAACATCGATGTCTGTGCAGTGACAGAAACCTGCTGCAAGCCTCCTGACAGCACACCAGCACTACCAGGTTATACCACATATCATGTGTCATGGCCCCAAAACCTGGAACAAAACATAAAAGGAGGGTGAGTATCCATATTCAGCACAGACACCCATACGTCCAGGTAACTGACAATGCACAAGGCATTGGAGTCCACCCATGTGCAACTAACTGTAGGCAAGACTGCTGTACAGTCTGTAGCATGCTACAGACCACACTCTCACACACAGGAACCCCACCCAGCCGTCCTGAAGACACTGGACAGTATGAATGTCCCACCAAATACCAAACAAGGTACCACAAATTACCACATAGGTGGTAAACCATTATGTATGGAAGGGGTAACCAGGGACCTAGGGACACAAGTGGACAGTAACCTGTTATGTGACACCCACATTGCCAATGTGGCTAGGAAGACTGTCTACATTTGACACTGTATCAGGAAAGGATTCACATCTACGTCAACAGAGGTCATTGTGCCCCTATACTGTTCTCTTATCACACCCATAATCTAGTACAATGCCTTATATGGGATGTACCTTACCTGACACCTGCAGCAGTTAGAAAGACCTCAAAGGTACCTCACCAAGAGGATAAAGGGTCTCAAATATATGTCATACGCTGCCTGGCTGTAGACACCCCAGCTGAATGCAGTCACATACTGCCTACACAGAGGCATTGCATGCCTGTTGTAGAAGGCCATGCCCAACACAGGAGTAATGGACATGCTCCACCCCAGAAAACTCAAAGCCATCGGAGCTGTGAGAGTGAGAGATGTCAACCTCAACAAATAATGAAATAGGATGTGCTGGTGGGACAGATACATAATCCAGAGGCTCCCCACACACTGGACCAGAATCCCACTCCATGTTAGGCAGAGCCCCTCACTGACACTCTTCAACAGGAATCTTGCCAAGTGGATGGATGATTGTAGAGTTACACTGGGGTCTTCACTGTGTCATGTCCAGACAGAGGCACAGCAAAGCAAATCATAAATGGCCATAATATTCACATAGCAAGGGGTGGCAAAAGCCACACACACTCTGGCTAGGCTAACAAATGCCCTAGGGTGGATAGCCTAGTATGAACCTATGAAGATACAAATTGTACAGGACACTAAGGATAATCCCAAGGCTTTCACAACTGATGGTAGGAACCATGTTGGGAATTCACAGATATGCTCTGAATCACACAAATATCACAAACACACACACATATTGCCAACATACATCCTGACAGGTGCAGTTCAAACCCCCCCCCCCCGCTGCAGAATATCTATCCCAGCAGACTGTTGGCCCCTGACATTGCAGATGCTGAGGTAACAGCCAGCATCTACAAAGCAAAACACACAGCAGCAATGGTATGAGATGGTGTCCTGGGCTTAGTGCAACATGGACTCCAAGATGAATGGAATGCCAAATCACACTACTGCTCAATGTCAGCCTTACCACAGAATATGTACCCAAAGAGCAGTGTACAACAACAGTGGTCCTTCTCAACAAAGGTGTTGCCTGAATGAATACTGAAAACTATTACCCCAGAATCCTGAGAAGCTCGGTCTGCACAGCTATGGAAAGGATCAGCATGTACCACAGACATAAAGATATTGGGGACCTACTGACACCGGACCCTACCCAGTGTGGCTTTCTTAAGTGCAGATCCTGCCCCTAAACATGTTTGACTCAATTGAAACAGTCATTAAGGTCATTGATGAGGGCAATGTGGTCCACACAGCGTAGCTGGACCTTGCAAAGGCTTCTATACAATACCCTACGTGTTCATTATAGATAAGCTCACCAGCTTAAATATAAACCCCTATGTCAGTAGAGGGGTTACAAACCAGACCAAGGACAGAACAGACATGGTCAGACATGCTGCAGCCATGTCAGACTACAAACCAGATATAACTGGCATCCCACAAGGCTTTGTCCTGGGATCTCCCTTGTCTGGTATATATGTCCCATAGGTACAGGCAAACATGGAAGGACTGTGTCGAAACATGTTTGCAGAGGACTACAAACTGCTCACCACATATGATCCACCAGCTGACACAAGCATCCCACAAAAGGGCCACATAGAAACAGACAACTGGTGCCATAGCCATGTCAGCAAGCTAATTGCAGAAAAGTGTATAGTCAACCCCCATGGATATACAGTAAGTGCCCACCAATTACTACATAGGTGTTAACCCATTATGTAGTTAACATGTAATGAGAGACCTGGGGACACAAGGTGATAGATATCCTGCATTGGACAAACATGTGCTGTAGTGTTTACAGAAACATACCATATACCCACCTAATCATGAAGGTTGTCAGATCTAGATAAGGGAGGTCACTGTGGCTCTGCAGTCATCCTTCATCAGCGTACAATTGACTACAATAGCCCCTGTGGGATGTACCTCAGCAGACACCTCCATCAACCGTAAAGTCCCCAACAGTACCTCACCAGGAGTATCAAAGAGCTTGCACAGATGCCATGTGTTGCCTGTGTTGCTGGTATCAATAAACATGCTGCACCTTGTACAATCTGAATGGCAGTGAGCTATGCACATGAGACACCTGAACCCCAGCACTGACTTACATAGGACAAGCTGTACTGCATGATCCATAACACAGAAGCCACCCCCACCCATGAGTGAACTCCCAGTACAGGCTACCCATAGAGTCACTTATCAATCTTCCTCAATAGGAATCTTGATGAGTGGATAGGAGATGGTAGCTTTATCCTGGGTATCACTGTCATGTCACAGGTAGACAGAGGCACAGTATACTAACCATGACATATGTCATGGCAAACTCCACTTACAATGTGTGTTGAAGGACAAACACACTCTCCAACTAGCATTAGACATGGACTAGGCACATCGCTAGTGTTTGCAAATGTACACCTATGTTGTGGAATACACTACCAATGTTGGACAAGCCTGGTTTAAGTAGTTCATATCTGAACAGAATGCAACATGGTCAGATGTACACAACTGGCCCCCTAACCAGGCTGTTGTGCTCACTATCGAAATGTAAAGCAGTGATAGCACTAAAGCCCAGGATACTGTCCACCACAGTCAAAGTACTACCAGTACACTATACAGTACTACAGTGTTAGGTCAGTGTGAAAGGATGTTGACAACTGTATGCAAAGTATCCCATGCAAACACTGCAGGCACAGTATAATCCTGTTGTGTTCACACACAAAGCAGTTGTACAGTAACTACACAACATGACACACAACACACAACCATAAACGGGTGATATTTGTTGAAGTTCACACTCATCCACAAATGTGGTGGGCTGCAGAGTCCAGCATATGGAATGCTCACACTGGGCACGCTCACACACCTTGATAAATGAGACATATGTCAGACAACATGCCATGGGAAGGCTGAACTGGGCATGCTCACACACTTAGGCCAAATCTCAGTTTAGCAGTTGGACACACATATCTGGTATTTGTACGTGTTATTCCAGGAACCAACCACATTACAGCATTCTGCCCAGTGCACACAGTTAAATGACTACAGAGACATACGTGATATAGTGGATCCCTCCCATATGCAAACATCTTCCACAGATGCACAAGTTGTTCATACAAACAGGGAATGCTATGGCAATAAAGATGTGCAAACAGTCTATTGGCAACAAATAATGTGCATTTGACAATTAAACATATGGGTGTAGAGGTCAACACTAGGCTGTTTGCCCTAGGGAATGACAGCTTAGCCAGAGTGTGCTTGGTGTCTGCCTCCCCACAGGATGCACATTCCCCTTTCTAAACACATAGCAGGAGAAGGGAAACCTCCCAGTAATGCGAATAGCGTAGTCCGCTAATGCGTTCGTCACAAGTGTCATAACATAGCTAGGTAGGGGTTTTAATCCTGCAAATGCTTAGTGTGTGTATGAGTGGGGTTGGTGTGTGTGTAAGTCTGTGGGAGAGAAATGTCCCTTTTGGCAACTGGGAAAACACACTACAGGATGCACATTCCCCTTTCTAAACACCGATGATGTCAGCACTCTATAAGTACAGCAGGAGAAGAGAAACCTTCCAGTAATGCGAATAGCGCGCTCTGCTAATGCGTCCGTCTCAAATGTCATAACATAGTTAGGTAGGGGTTTGAATCCTGCAAATGGCAAGTGGGTGTGTTTGTCTGCGGGGGGTTAGTGTGTGTGAGGGAAATGTCCCTTTTGGCAACTAGGAGAACAGACTACAGGATGCACATTCCCCTTTCTAAACACTGATGATGTCAGCACTCTATAAGTATAGCAGGAGAAGAGAAACCTTCCAGTAATGCGAATAGCACACTCTGCTAATGTGTCCATCTCGAGTGTCATAACATAGTCAGATAGGGATTTGAATCCTGCAAATTGCAAGTGTGTGTTTTTGGCTGAGGGGGGTTAGTGTGTGTGAGGACAATGTCCCTTTTGGCAACTAGGTGAACAGACTACAGGATGCACATTTCCCTTTCTAAACACTGATGATGTCAGCACCCTATAAGTAAAGCAAGAGAAGAAAAACCTCCCAGTAATGCGAATAACGCACTCTGCTAATGCATCCGTCTCAAGTGTCATAATATAGTTAGGTAGGGGTTTGAATCCTGCAAATGGCAAGTGTGTGTGTTTGGCTGAGGGGGGTTAGTGTGTGTGCAATTGTGTGTGAGGGAAATGTCACTTTTGGCAACTAGGAGAACAGACTACAGGATGCACATTTCCCTTTCTAAACACTGATGATGTCAGCACCCTATAAGTACAGCAAGAGAAAGGAAGCCTCCCAGTAATGCGAATAGCACACTCTGCTAATGTGTCCGTCTCAAGTGTCATAACATAGTCAGATAGGGGTTTGAATCCTGAAAATGTGTGTTTCTGGCTGAGGGGGGTTAGTGTGTGTGAGGAGAATGTCCCTTTTGGCAACTAGGTGAACAGACTACAGGATGCACATTCCCCTTTCTAAACACTGTTCAGCTGAAGGCCATGGCTCTGGCACAAGTTGTCTGTTTCTATGATGCCCCTTTGGAAGATGCTTGTGTCGGCTGGAGAGTCGATTATGGTGGCCAGTTCGCAGTCATCTGCATATTTGGTCAGCCACAGTCCGTCCATGTTGGCCTGTACCTCCAATAAATATACACCAAACAAGAGAGGTCCCAGGCCTGAGCCTTGTGGGACACAACTCGTAACTGGTTTGGAGTCTGGCATGGTTCCAGCAATTCTAACCATGTGGGTTCTGTCCTTGAGCCACTGTGCAATCCATCTAGTGACATAGGGGCTTATATTTAAGCTGGTGAGCTTCTCTAGAATGCCCAAGTGGGGTATTGTTGTGAAGGCTTTTGCGAGGTCCAGGTAGGCTGTGTGAACCACCTTCCTCACAATGGCCTTGGTGACTGTTTCAAAGAAATCAACCAGGTTAAACCTGGTAGTGCTGGTGTGCTCTCAGTAGCCCTGAACCAGGCATCTGTTACTGCACAGATATCGATGTTCTCCATGCCAAGGAGTGTTTTGGGTGCATGCATCTGGAGGTTTAGACTTCTGGCGCTGGGTAGCATTACTCTTAGTTTCTTATCCCTTGTGATACCTATGAAGGTGGGTTTGTCATTTGAGCCTTGCCTAACATAGGCACTATGGGGTAGCAAGAGCCTTTGCCAATATCTGAAAGCCCAGGGGTGACAGGTGCAGGCTGTCCCTAGCGAAGCAGGTAGTTCAACAGAAGATGAATATGTGAAGGTGTAGTGCCTGTGATTAGTTAGCAGTAGCATATATGACTGCTCACGTGGACACATGCCAGGTAAGTCATATGCACTGTGTCACAGGCAATGTACATGTGAACAGGACAAACAGTGACATCCTGTCAAGTGGGACATGGACATACATATAGTAAGCTATGCAGATGGCACTAGAAGTCCACAGAAGCTCTATAACCATGCATTGCAGGTGTGATCAGTATTCCAAGGTAATTGCAAGCAAACATGCATGCAAACAAAGCTACAGTAAACAGGGCTGCATGTAGTCCATTGTACAACAAACAAGCTGTACCAGTTCCAGTAGGTAACACTGCAAATATGCAGGCACTATGCACATGTACATGGAAATACACGGGTCAGATGGCTAGGGTCCAGTCTCAGTGCACACAAGTGTACAGACCATGTACTGTCAGGATGTACAATAACTGGATGGAAACCCATGTGCTCATACCTGCAGTAATACACATGTCAATAACAGACACTGAGCCTTCACCAGTGGTTCCATACTTAGTAGGATGTATGCTACCTGGCCTGCCACCACAGTATCCCCTGACATATATGGGGACCTCCTCCTGTGACAGTTAGTTTTGTGTGTTGGGGCTGTCTAGCATGGTATGAGATGTGAGCATGCAGTGCTAGGGTGCTCCTGTGTGTCCTGTACCAGTCGTAGTACTGCACACATATCAACATCCTCAAACATCTGCATTGCAGAGTCCAGTGTGGGCAACATGCCACTTGCAATTTACATGTCCATCATTGCGATACTACATTCATTACCTTATCCCCTGTGCTACCTATGTATGTAGCCTTCTGTTGACATCATTACCACCAGTATGCCAACATGTGCAGATGATACACTATGGTACTTACCATGGGTGTAGACAACAGGACATGACAATCACACACTTACTGCATCAGGCATGCTGTGATATACCCACAATTAATTCAGCACACAGTACTGTTAACAACATGATACTATTACTACACATCTATGTGGTCACCCTGTGCATCAGCAACATGTTAACCTGTACCTGCACAGTTGTTACAGATTGCAGGAGGTGGCACAGTTTCATCATATGCACAGGGTGTGAACTTGGTATGCCTGAGTCAGCCACCGATACCACCAATTGACATGTATGTGTGTTGGTGAGGGACAGCAGTAGAAGGTGGGGCAATGTTGATGCAGTGTGTGCATGTATGTGGTAGCCCTAGGTGTTGTCAATTCGCATGTGTGTATGGATGCACACAGTTCCACCTCATGGCTGCCATATACTGGTGTTTGTGGACAGCCACAGACTGTACCTGCCAGGTCATACAGATCAGTGTCTCTGGCCACGGACACGGTACCTGTGCCTTGCAGGGGTGCTACGGACCGTAAGCAGTACCAACCCAGACTGGGTACTGTCATCAGAAGCAGGTGTTCATTGACTGGACACAGATCCCTGTCGGGCCCGGCCAGAGCCACGTGCATGTGGTCTCCTGGGGCGGTCTGATGACAGCACAGACCCAGCATTGCTGGGGCTGCTGCTGGCACTATGGGGGCGGCCGCGGCCCTGTCATCCGTGATGACTGCCAGCTGCTGCTGTTGCTGGCATACGGCCACGTCGACGCCTCAACCGCCCACCATCGTCCTGGCTCATGGACATGTAGTCGTGCAACCGCCCAATATGTCCCCACAATGTCTGTCTATGACATCGGTGAAATCACGGATGGCAGCCGCAATGTCACGCATACTGTCAGTCATGGCTGTGCGACATGCTGTCAGCTCCCTCAGACCCTGTCTGGTGTACCGTTCCATACGTGACTGTGCCTGCATGACAGCCCGAAACATAGCTGGGGTTGTAAGACCTCTGTGGGCTCACCTGACAGGGGCAGTACGCCCACGGATGCTCCCACGAGAACCCCTGGACATCTGTCTGTGTGGTACCATCTCTGGGCCATGCCCATGGCTGCTGTGTGGGGAGGCATGTGCCACAGATACCACATTACCCTGGTCAATGCCCACTGTATGCTGTCCATCACCCAGGGACATTGGTGACAAAGGTGTATTGGCAGGATAACTGTCAATGCGATTGATGGGGGTCGACAGCTGTACTGTCAATCGGCTGACCAATGGCGGACCCTGGCATACTTTCCTGTGCCATTACACAGATGTCATCATTATCAGTACCCACCGCATCTGATTCAGGTTCCCTGCTACATGACACCAGAGCAGCAACAGAACCTGTGGGAGGGAAACAGGCAACCCCTTTTCAACAAAACAAAACCCCCAACCCCGTGCACAACCCCCGGGGGCACAACCCCATGCACAGCACACACACAACACAACCCCGCACAGGGCCCCCACAGCACACACATGCACACATGCATGGCACATGCACATGCCAGCAACAGCACGGGCACAACCCCATGCACACATGCACAACAGCACGAGCCAAATACATGCACACAGGGCCAAAATGCAACAAACAATGCCATTCACAATTTCCCTACTGAGGGGTGTTCAACCCCACACACCCTTGATACCCTTTAATGAGCCAAAGTAATATTTTTCCCCTTGGATTTTAATAAATACCGCAGATGCCATTTATCCAAAGGGCCTGCAAAAAAATTCAAGGGCAACTTCCTTATGGTGATACGGAGAACAAACCCTTCAGCTCGTGAAAATCACTTACATTTTATCTATGGTCAGTACCAAACCCAAAAACACCTAACCCTGCTTAAGTGTAAAGCCCAATACTACTATTTTTTCATTTTTGGTTTTGGGCCCGCCCCCTTTGCATGTTCCCGGTTGGTGTTCGGGCTGGAGCAATTCAAGTAGTCCTCCAGTCTGGTATGGGGGCAACCACTGGGGAATTTGCCTTTCCCGTATTATGTTGTTTAAAAAGTATTTGCTATGCCTTCTGCCTTTCATTTACCCGAGACAAAGGTTCCACAGTGACCCCATTTCCCTTAAAAAGTATTTATATCCCCCGCCTTTCCCTCTCTGCTGTGAAGTGGTTCCTTTGGGTTACCGAGAGAAAACTGAAATGAAATATAGTACCCAAGGACAACTAAAGCCCCTTTATGACAATATCACAATGTAGTCCTTTTTGGTCAAACCGATGGGGTTGAGCCCGTTGCCAAAATACCTACTCCATAACAACACCAAACCCAGGTAAAACATTCAGAAAGCACCTCCAGGGTTTATTAGTAATTTTTAACACACTTAGCCCAACCATTGCCCATCAATATCCCACCCCCCACCAAAGCTTTCCCAAAATTGGGAACACTCAAATAACATGTTAACCTTTCAGCCCCGCCTGGCAGATCCCACAATTTACCCTAAAAATTTTAAGACATCCAAAACATGGATATGCAAACCCAGGAAAACCCAAAGGGGCAATCCTGTCTTGACCCCGCCATGACAGATTGTAAAAAAGGGCCCAAGACAACAAATTCCTAAGGAGGGAAACCAGCAATAAAATCTTTTCCAAACATACAAAATAGGAAATTTAGGGAAACAAAGGGGCATTGTAAACCCGCCTTTTGTTGTGTCCTGTCGCCATACCCCTATTAGTACCAAAACCCTATTTCACCCCAAATTACAATTTTGGGGAGGATCATGGTGTCCTTCCCCAAATAACATGTTTTCCTGAACTTACCAATGTCCCGTAACCCCCCCGGACACAAATACACAAGGGCGATGGTACCCCATTGGTAAAAATCTGACAGAGAAACAACATATAAATAAATACTATACTATGTTGTACTGGACACGGTGGGTTCCCTCCATGGAAGGTTGACATCCATACAATACAAACCCTTTTTCAATCTACTACATTTCACCTGGATCATGGCTGAGGGTTCGCTCCTACCCTTTGTGGTTTGGGGACCTCCTGTGGGGTCTTATGGCATTTACTTCTATAAGGGGGGAAAATTCATGGGATTTGCTTTTAAAATGGGGTGGTTTATTGGGGTTTTTTCTGGGTAGGAACTTTCCCAATGTGACTCTATTGTGATGGCACATTTGGTTTGGGTGGGGTTTGGGGGTTATTGTTGTTTTTGTCAGTGTTTAATTAATAAATTTTCCATGTAACTTTGGGGATAAAGGTACTTTGTGGTGTTGTCAACTGCATTAATTTTTCATTGTTCCGTTGAATTCCGTTCCATATTGAGCTGTAAGTAGGCCAATTTATGGTTGGTACCCGAACCTTCGTTGCAACCATCCCAAATCATGTTCGGTATCCAGGGGAAAGGCCTGGAAATTTTGGGCCCATTTTAAAAATCCTGTTACCCTAAAAGTGTGGGACAATTCCCAAAGTGGAGGGATATTTTGGGAAAAATTTTATTATTTTTTTGGATTTACAACCATATTGTTTGTTGTTTTATAAAATTGGCTCATCAATGTCTAATAAAAAGACAATTTAGAATTATAGGCTAAATGGTTTGTGCATGGAAAATATTTATTTGCCTATAATTAATTATATTGTAATAAAAAATTAAAATTTTACATAAATTTTTTTCCAAAAATTCACGAAAACAATTAATTTTACAGTATGAAAAGGAAATTTTTGAAGTAAATTTTCTGGAAAGAATAATTTCCACCAAAAAAGACTTCAAAAAATTGATTGGTCCTCAATTATTTCTAGCTGAGAAAAGACTGTTAGGACAAGCAATGTACCTTAAACATTACCAGTAGTGGACAAAGAGTCAAAACATATGGCAAGTAACATTTATAGGGTATATGGAAACAGGCTATATTTTCTAAGAAAACCACTAGATCTGCATTTTTATTAGTTTTGTGACATGCTGGGTATGGTCTCTCCAATGGTTATGTTACACAGAAACTCATGTACAGATACTATATGAGCAGATGTACATATGGCAGTGATCTGGTCTGTGAATAACATGGCCTACCATCCTCTTCCATTCTGTCAGCTCTGATATTCACAACTAATTATCTGTCAATCATATACAGAGATTGCAGAGATTATACACTGTGATATTTTCATGCAATATATTTCAACTGACTATTATAAAGGCTAACTTCTGTCATGAATTATTAAACAGGCACATAACTAAGATACTGTGAATATGTGCTGGTATGAAGCAGGAACATTCACACTATCTGTACAACATTCATAATCACAATTAATACAAATTGTGTTGCCTAGTTTTATACAGGATTCAACATGTCCACAGGACAACCAGACAAATAAGGTCTGTATAACTTCAAAATACAACAGGAAAAGATCAGACAGCACTACCTGTATCTGTTGTGTAGAGGGGACCATAAAAATAGTTATGGAGTCAGATATGGCAATCCTTAATGTAAGACATCAGTTCTCTGGGGGGGGGGGGGGATAGGACAATGGGCCAGTGTCACTGTTGTCTCACATTTACAATTGGCTGAGCCAAGCACAAGGCAGGACAGAGTGAAATGGAGCAAGCTACCACCAGGAGTAGCCTTCTGGGTTTTGCACTGAGATGAGAGAATTCTTCATGTCCCTGCCTGGAGGTGAAGCAGCATGTATTAACCCTGGAGGAAGTTTAGATATCAGTGTGGGAATCCCCCGGCCCTCACACCTTCATATTTCCACTGGGTGATAGGACGCATTAGAGCTATGTAGCAGTGGTTAGTCTATACTGTTCTTAGTGCAGGCTTATCAAGTTTTTACGATGCATGCTTATCTTTAACGAGACCACAACAAAACAGCAGATGTGCAGGAATGCTGTCTATGTACAGACTTCTACCACTCAAACTTCATTAGATCTGGTAAGTGTGTTATGTGGCTATATGAAGAGCATGTCATATTAATTTTAAAAAGAATGTTTAACTGATTCTGTTTTATTAAGAATTATAGGTTATATGGAAGTTGTGTTTGTCTTCCTAGAGCATTCAAAAATAGAATTAGTATTAGCTACTCTACTTTTGTCGGGGGTTCCATAAGATAAGGGATTTTATATAATGTTCAGCAAAAAAAAAAGAACTGGGGTACTATTTAATCATATTGAATTTATGACTTCTTTTACAGTTGTTTTATATTTAAAAAAGTCATTGCAATTAAAAAGAAGATACAATGCTAGGGATAGCTTTATGGGAGAGTATAAACAGTATTTAGAAAGTTTAGTGGTGAATGAAAACAAAATATGTGAGAAGAATATTACTAAGTACAATTATGGAAGGAGAGTCTAGTGGCATAACTGATGGATATGGCAATTAATGGATTATAATGGCAGTGGTTTGAGTGATCTTTTATGGCTGTATTGTTCTAAAAGGGTAATTCTGTTGTTATTGCTTAGCAAGTTAATATAATCAGGAAGGTAAATCCAAAAGAACATGTGCATTTATGTCTGGTCCAAAAAAAAAGTGTGTGTGTAAGGGGGTAGAAGGCCCATATTTTGAAACTACCCAGGGCCCAAGGAGCACTTAAAACTCCACTAACCCAAACCCAAACCCAGTGTCACTGTAAAGGTGTTGTACTGCCCAGCATAGTGCAACTTTCCAGGAAACAAAACAGCCCAAAATATTTACACATACTGAACTGTAAAATAATGTCCTGTAAATGTATATAGTACAGACAAGCACTACACCGCACCATGCTTCTCCTGTTCCAAACACAGTGATGATATAAATCTGCCACCGATGTGAGTGGATCCTATACAGGATCCCATCATCACAGAAATATCGTAGCGATGATGCTTATCTCATCCACCTCAAACTATAACTTGAGGAGCCAATCCAGAAGAGAACCC
The DNA here is from genome assembly GCF_019279795.1 of Protopterus annectens. Classification (NCBI taxonomy): domain Eukaryota; kingdom Metazoa; phylum Chordata; order Ceratodontiformes; family Protopteridae; genus Protopterus; species Protopterus annectens. The sequence goes on along the minus strand of NC_056728.1, from coordinate 1,625,425,165 downwards.
ACAATCCAAACTGCCACAACCAAACTACACAGTTCTGACTACAGCCTTTCAGTCTTCACTCCCACTCTACAGTATTTTATCCCTTTGTATCTCACAGAAATTTTCAGTTGCTCTACATTCCAACCCCAACTCAAACAGTTAATTCACACACAACATATCAGGACATATTACATATGCAAACTGACCAATCACTCCATACCTATACTGCACCTCTGATTCTCAATATCACTGCTAGGTTCACTTATGTCACCTGTGATTATCAGTGATATAAATATGTACGTCACCCAGGCTCCAAAGTACACTAAATCCTCCACTTTATTTCTCTTCTGCTGCATTTCTGACTTATGTGCTAATATTTACATGATGGAATGTAACTTGCTGCATTATCACTATCTGTATGACACAACACAATGTGCCAAGCTGGACTGATTGCATAACCAGCTAACTGCACTTTAGGAATGTCAGAAGCCCACTATTAGGCTATATGTAATAGGATAAAGGATAGTGAAGCCACAGGCTGAAAAAGGTGAAGCCATGAAAATTTGACCAATGGCAACCACTCAAAAGTAAGTTAAAGCTAACTTAGTCCAGATGAGCTATTATCAGAACTTATACTGCTCCTGACTTCTCCAAACAGTTCCTTAAATCCTTAATGCATCCTAAATCATTAACAGTCAGTGAAAAAAAGCAGAATAATGATTTTAAAAAGTATTAAAAATGAAATAAAACCATCACTTCCTATTCTTTAACACATATAATTAGAATAACTCTTGTATTATACAACACTACCATCTACTGGCCATACTGTAAATATACGAAAGTTTAGCTGTTCTTAGCTTAAGCATTGGTGCCAAAGAGACCATATCATTTAAGCCAGGGAACTTGTTGGCCTCAAAAACAATCTGCTAATACAGTTCCCTATATTCCAATCTAGTCCCCCATGGCCCACTTCTTAATAGGGTTGCCACCTCTCACTGTGGCTAAAACTGGAGTAAGGCCACACCCCTGGCATCACCAGTAACCCCACCCAGTCGCCCTTTCTCCCGCCCACACCATATCCATTTTGTGACATCATTGTGACATCACCTAGTGAAGCACGCCCACTTTTTCTGTTCCTAATGCCTGACTTCGGCTGATTTACTATGCTTTTCAGTAAAAAAGGATAGTAAATCAGCCAACTTGCAAACTCTGATATTCTGTTTCCTTTTTTGAAACAGAATATCTGAGCTTGTACAGTGTTTTCTGGACTACTGAAGAATCAATATGATTTCCGGATAGTATGGAAAAAAAATGGAGGGGTGGTAACCCTACTTTTTAAATCCATAAGAACTGATTCAACTACAAAAAAGTTAAAATCCGCACCCACTCAAACCAGTGTGCGCTTGTATAATGCATTATTTAAATTATCTTTCTTTATATCATATCTATGCTCATACATTCTTAATCTAAACTTTCTTTCAGTTTTTCCTATATAGAATGCATCACATTTGTTGCATAAAGCGATGTAAACAACTCCACCAGTGTTACAATTAGTATAACCTTTACTTTTGATAAAGCTCTCTCTACCAGTTAAATATAAAACATCACCCTCCTTTACGTATGAGCACTGAGGACAACTACCACATTTATAAGTGCGTATCTTCCCTTGTTTTATAACTGTATGTTCAAACCTTTTATTCTCCAAAACAATTTTGATATTAAAACCCTTTCTATAAATCCACTTAAGAGGTCTCTCAAAAATTACATTTAAGTATGAGATATTGGCAAATTTCGCCCATTCTTTCTCTATTATATTTCTAGCCAACCCAGCATCTCCATCATAGGTAATGACCAAGGCACCCTCATAGGCCTTGTTACTTGATTCGTTAATTGTACTATTCTGACCCATACACCCAGTACCTTTCCCTAATAGGTGAGCAAACCTAGTTCTTCTCCCTTCCAAGATCTCATCATAAACTTCCATCAATAAATTCTCCAGATACCCTCTTGCTTTGAACATACTCATTAAAATTGACACTCATCCCTAAAGTCCTCATCCTCTAAAGTCATTCTACTCAGCCAAACAAATTGGCCCTTCACTAAACCTCTTTTTTGGTAAAAAGGATGAACACTTGTATAATATAAATATGAATCAAGTTTTGTTGAAAACGAAAATGCAGTGAAACATTAAATGTTCGTGTATTTTACTATTACAACATTTTAAGTGTCACTATTAAAGCTGGTTCTGAGTTGTGGTTGATCCTTCAGGAGTGCCTTTTTGACTGTGGTTACTGGTTTCAGTGTTTGGACACTTTATCCACTTTGTTTCATTGTTTACAGTTTTTATATTGTCAGACTATGATTGAGAACTACATAAAGATAATCAAATGGAGAAGAACACATGAGCTATGTAAAGGCAGTATGCATCACACTCAACACAGAGATGAACATCAGAAGAGTATACCCAATATTGCTATTAGCAGTGAGAAATAGAAAAGTAAGGAAGAAAGTGAAGATTTTTTTTATTAATTTTATCTGTTTACATATTTACACTATTTTACTGTTTGGCTCCTTAGTTTTAGTTTTAAGCAATTCTCCAAAGGAGAAAGTGTTTTAGAGGTTTACTACCTAGGAGCTTGTCTGGCACTGATATTTAAATTAGGCTTTATCTGCATAGTAGAAACATTTATTATATGTTATTATATGTTTAATTAAACAAAATACCCTATTCCTGTGAAAATTAAAACAGACGGATCCAGTACTGGGTGAACTAGGCAGCTGCCTAGAGCCCATGTTAGCTTGGGGGGGGGGTCCTATCGTTGTTTAAAAAAAAACTTCCACAAATAAAACTAGCCCCACCACCTCACAGGAGAAGACAGCATGGTTTAGGACCTCGTGGAAGACTTCTAGAAGATAAAATAAGCTGTAAAACTGTAGGGCTTTAGGACCTTGTGAAAGACTTCTATACGATAAAATAAGGACCTTGTGGAAGACTTCTATAACGCAGGAGACTTTATGCAAGGCAAAGCCCCAGTAAAGCAACCAGAGCAGCCATGTGTGTTTTGTGTGTATGTGTGTAATCCACCAGTACGAGGGGAGCTATAGTTAAGTGACTTTGCTCAGAGTCAAACCTGAACCTTAATTCTTAGCAAGCAAGTGCTTTAAACCACCAGACCAACTGCCAGGGTTCCATTACTCTAATTTAATTTAGTTTTTGTTTTGTTTTTGTAAATCACTGAGGATTACAGTCTGTCAATATCAGTAACAGAGTTTTATAGTTGTGTTGTTTAGTGTCAGTGATGCAACAAGCAGCATGCTTGCCTTTGGTTCACAAGGGTATGGGTTCTCTTCTCACACCAGGTAGATCAATTGCTGACACTACCTTACAGCATAAGTGCGTGTGCGTGTGCGTGTGCTGCATTCCTTTGGATGAGATGCCTAGTAACTAAGCACTTGTTATTGGTTTGCCAGTCATTCTGTATTGCATATCACCAGTGCACCTTTTTTATTGTAAGATAGACAATTTATTCTTGAATGGCAGCAGGCCAGGTACTGAATTTGTAGATGAACCATTGAAATGTAAAGTTGTTTGGCACCAGCAATCTCTTCATTAGTTACAGTTACCTCTAATGTAGAATTATTCAGATGACTGTTAATTCTGCAGAGATTGTACATCTTGACTGCTACTTGTGGATTATAATGACAGCAGTTTAAATGGCCTTTTATAGTTGAAATGTCCTGAAACGGGTAATTTTGTTATTATTGGTTTATATGTTTTGTTTCACTGCTTACTGGAACAATGCTAAAAATTACACAAGTGATACTGTATTAAACAAGGTAGATAATTTAATTTTCAGGAAGGTGAATCAAAGAACACATGAATTTATGCATTGTTCTAAAAATGTGTGCAGTTTGAAAACAGACCAAAGGTACACTTAATCTGCTACTGGCCAGATGCATTTTTTATGAATGTGGGTTTCAATGCAGTTTCAATGAAAGTGAGTTTCAAGGACAGATAAGTTTACTGTTGCTCATGCCAAGTCGGTTTTCTTTGTGAGACTGTCTTGTTTTGTTTATCACATGGTTATCAGTGCTTGTGTTATAAAATCCAAAATAAAGGTTTTAAATTAAATCCAAATATATGTAATCATTGTAGAAGTAAAGAAGAATATAGGATACATACTGACATGTTTGAACAGTATTAATGGTAAGTGGGGGGGGGGGGAGAGAAAGAAAGACAAGTAATAGGGCACTGGAATGGCTGAAGTGGGGGGGGTGAGCCATTACCCTGCCTAGAGCCCCAGTTGAGAATGATCCAGCTCTGATTTTAACTACCCCTCTATAGACTGGGAAATATACATTGCCTCATACTCACAGGCACAATTACTTTTTAACACAAATACCCTTGACCAGACAGTACACACACCTGACAGAGTTTCAAACATACTGGACCTGGTACTCACCAATATGGGAGAGAGCTGCATCCCTACCCCTACCCCAGTATCATGTCCTGACTGGTGAGGTTGGACTGCAAAGCTGTCTCCTTCAAAATAAAAATCAACATGATAACCCCAGAAAACCCTGCAACAGTTAGGAACTATTCCAATGTAAACTACTCCAAATTAAGTGACAGTTTATCAAAATTCAGTGGCTCTCCCACAACTCTCACAACAACATATGTGGAATTGCTCACAGAGACCCTCCACAACTATGTAAATGGCAGTATAGAGGCTGATGTCCATACTATAAGTAAGCCTAAAACAAACTTTAAAAATAAACCACACTGGTGGAATCCTAACCTTAATAGGATATACAACAAAAGGAAAAAAGTCATGGCTAAAATCAGAAAGAACAAGTCCCATAATATTAACAGCTCTCTAATTAAATTAAACAGGAAACTAAGAGGACTGATCAAGTCCAACAAGATTATGAGATCAAGACAGCCTCACAGGCTAAAGACATCCATAAGACCTTCTACAGCTATGCCCAAAGTCTCAGACAGCACAAATCAGTGTGTGCCAAGCTTGTGGTTAATGGTGCCACTTCACTAAGCAGAGAGACATAGCGAATGTGATGGCTGACAAATTCAGCTCAAACATCATCCCCACTCCCCCCAACTCCCTCCAAGAAATACCTACTAGCATAACTCTCCCAACTATTAGCAGGGAACAGGACCTGGCGGCACTCGCTAAGGCCAGAAACATAACCTCAGTGGGCCCTGACAATATCCCTGGATGCCTACTAAATAGCTGGAAACATGATCTATCAGGACCACTTGAGTCACTTTTTGAATGTAACCTCAAAACAAGCTTTGCACCATGAGAATGGAAGACTGCAGCGGTTATCCCACTTCACAAAGGTGAACCATCAACTAACCCTGGAAACTACAGACCTATTAGTCTGACTAGACTAATATGCAGACATGGAACAAATTTTCATGGAAATGATCAACAAAGACATAGGCAACCTTCAGACACTGGATCCAACACAGTCTGTCTTTGCCAAGGAAAGATCATACCTACTAAACCTGGTGTTCTTTGAGAAGGTCACCAAGAGACTAGTTGGCATAATGGTTAAGGTCTTTGCCTACCATGTTCAAAATACAAGGTTTTTTCCTGACTTCTGGCCAATGTCTGTTTGGAGTTTGCATGTTCTTCCTGTGTATCTGTGGGGTTCCTCCCACTTATGAAAAACATGCTGTGTTTCCATCCCAAACTCACCAAAAAAAAAGAGCTGCAAGCAGCAGCACAGACTCTATATGGTGCTCTATAGGGGGAAGAGTTGTATAAACCAACCACTTTGGGCATGTACTGCGGTGCACAGTATCCCCAAGATAGCTTGAAATTTGTGCTTATATTCTGCTCCTGGTAAGAGAAGGACAGACAGCATTGATTCTTGACTGTTTCTGGTTGGACAATGAGTGTCTGTGCTTAAAATTCCTGATTGGTCTAGTTGCTATTCAAGGCATCTACCAGTAAAAGGCTACAACACATCTACAGACCCTGGCATCATCTAGGACAAGACTCTGAATCACCAGACAGGCTGTGGTCTGCTTCACATCTTGGGATTGGTGCTAATGTTTTGCTTCTGGTGAGAGAAGCAGCAAAGGAGCATTATCCCATCAGTACTAGTAGTAGCCAGGCAGTAGCCATTCATGTGACTCCCCTCTTTTCATCATTCTTGACAACTAATTCTTTGTTTTCAGTAAGTATTGCTTGATTTGTTTCTAACTTCAGAATATCTGCATAAATACTTCATCCCTAAATTTTCAGGGTCTACGTATTAGTTCCCTTCAAGTGTTTACCAGTGTTCTGCACAGACTCAGATACCTTGAGTGACATTTTCCTGTAAAAGCACGATTGAAATTTCTCCAAAATCTAGTTGCACACAGGTCTAGTTTGCAGTGACAAGCACTGTCCCCATAGTTGCAAACCAGATACTCCTGACATTGACTGATATTCTCGCTTCTCTGTCTAATCAACAAAAAAGGGTCTGTTGCAACGGATATGAACTTTCCCACTGGCTCTGTTACCAGCTTGGTGGCTACGGACATCCTGAGGCAATGTAGAAATTGCCTCATGTTTACTGACAACCAGTGAATTCTAAAACAAATTGATATGGTATGTGAGAGACATATTTACAAAATGTCACTGGAGGCACAGCTCTCACATAAAAGTACTCCTAATGTCAACAAGGTTGTCAGTAGTAAACATGCTGCACCCATCACACACAATTCAAAGCAGACATATCAACCCACATATGCTGAGGCACTTAAATGTAACCTTCCTAAACCACAAAGACCTCCTAGATGAAGTACACATAACAAATACACTCAGAAGCCCCTCAAAACAACACCTACACCAACACGTAGAGCTACATCTCATGCAGCCTCTACCTCTAAGCCCATAAGGCAAGCCACCATAAAATCCAACATTCTAGTCATTGGAGACTCCATCTTGAGACACATTGATGTCTCTCTCACCAGGCTGAGTAAGGCGAAAGTCATGGTCAGTTACTTATCAGGGGCTAGGATCCACCACATTACGCACGCACTCAGGTCATTGGACCCCAAGTACCATTATGACTCAGTCATAGTCCATGTGGGAGTAAATGACCTGAGGTGTACCTCCCTAGACTATGTGAAGAGAGACATCATGGAGCTCCCAGAATATATGTCTCAGGCTTGTATGAGCTTAGCACTGAGCAGTATTTTACCTTCTCCAAGGATGATGCCAAAACACAAACAAAAGATGATTGACTTCAATAACTGGCATAGTTTATAGTGTCATTCTAAGTGGTGCAATACTTGTCAGCATGAAAGGAGATAGTCAACAGACCATGCTACTTTGCCAGGGATGGTCTGCACCTCTCTTCTCTAGGCTTTTGAATATTAGCTAAACATTGTCTTCACCCATAGTGCCTTTTTTAGGCAATGCCAAACTATAAATACTTCTGACATAGCAAATCAAAACCAAGAAAATCTAAAGGTATTACTGCTCAATGCTAGGAGTCTAAACAAAAAAACTCCACTCCCTAGAAGCTCTCTTCATCCTAAGGAATGCTGATGTCTGTGAGGTCAATGAGACATGGTTTAAAGCCGCGGAGAGCACACCAACAGTACAAGGTTATAATGCCTTCCACACATTCAGACCAGCTACTTCACAGACAGGGACTGAAGGTGGAGGTGTCTCTATTTACATAAAAAATAAATATACTTCAAGGCTGGTCAAACAGGACTATGCATTTGAGCTGCTCCATGTTCAAATCACCATAGGCAAAATCCAATACCACTTCCTTGCAAGCTCTAGCTCCCCCTCTATGACCCAGGAAACCCATATATTTAAACGTATTAGAAACACTAACCATCCAACCCAATACCATATTCATGGGAGACTTTGATTACCCCACTATTAACTGGGAATCTTCTATGACACCAAACACACAGGAACAGAGATTCCTGGACTTTGTAAACACAATCTCCCTGGGACAGATAGTCAATACACCAACCAGAGGTGCAACCATACTGGATCTGGTTCTCACTAATATGGGAGAGTGTTGCACCCCCTCGTGTAATGTCTTCCCTGGTAAGGCCAGACCACAAAATGGTCTCTTTTGAAGAAAAAACAAAATCTGGACCCCCAGCTAAACCTGGAGTATTCCGGAACTACTCTAATGCTAACCTCCTGCTATTAAGTGATAATCTGGCAAACGTTCAAGCCCCCACAAACCATGAGAACACTGCTGCCTATATGCAGACCTGTTCACAGAAACCCTGTACAAGCATGTTAATAGCTGCATAGAGGCAGCTGTACCCACCTGGAAGAAGTACAGAACTAACTCAAAAAACAAGCCACATTAGTGCAATCACAAAATCAGAATATATAGCAAACATCCTGGCTGAAAAATTAAACTCCAGCTTTAACCCTCTCTCCCCCTCAACCTTCCATCAGGAAATACCATCAAAAATAACTCCCCCTTCTATCACTAGGGAACAGGCCCTTAATGCTCTCTCTAAGACCAAGAACACTGCATCAATAGGCCCAGAAAATATCCCAGGATGCCTTCTAAATAGCATGAAACATGATCTACAAGGGAGTCTAGAAGTACTATTTAACTGTAGCCTCCAAACAGGCTTCATGCCTCAATAACGGAGAACAGCAACAGTCATCCCTCTGCACAAAGCTGGCTCATCTATAGACCCTGGAAACTACAGACCCATAAGTCTCACTAGTCTTATATGTGAAGCCATGTAAAGAATTATCATGGAAATGATTTACAGAGATATAGTTAACATCCAGACACTGGACCCAACCCAGTTTGGTTTTGTCAAGGGCAGATCATGCCTCCTCAACCTGGTGAACTTCTTTGAGAAGGTAACCAAAGCAATGGATGAGGGAAAATGGTTCAAACTGCCTGCCTTAACCTGGTCAAGGCATTTGACACAATGCCCCACTCAGGCATTGTTGACAAACTGAAGAGGTTAGGTACAGATTTGTATGTCCCCCAAACATCTCTAATGCCCAAGTGAGAATGCCCAAGTGAGAACTGCTCTCTCCAAAGCAAAAAACACAGCATCCATGGGACCTGATGGTGTCCCCGGCTGTGTGCTCCATGAACTCAATGAGGAATTAAACCCACAGCTAGGACAGCTGTTTAATCATAGTCTCATCTCTGGAAACGTACCCAGGGAGTGGCGCACTGCAACTGTGGTCCCACTTCACAAAGGTGGTGCCTCCACCGACCCTGGAAATTACCGGCCCATAAGCTTGACAAGCCTTATCTGCAAAGCCATGGAGAGGATCATAATGGACCTCATAAATAAAGACATAGGGAATTTGCAGACTTTGGATCCAACCCAGTTTGGCTTTGTCAAAGGCAGATCATGCCTTTTAAACTTGGTTGACTTTTTCGAAACAGTCACCAAAGCCATTGATGAGGGAAAGGCAGTCCATACAGCCTACCTCGATCTGGCGAAGGCCTTCGATACAATACCCCACTCGGGTATCATTGAAAAACTCATCAGCTTAAATGTTAACCCATACATCACAAGACGGGTTGCAAACTGGCTGAGTGACAGAACCCACAGGGTCAGAGTTGCTGGTGCCATGTCAGACTCAAAGCCTGTCACAAGCGGTGTCCCACAGGGCTCAGTCCTGGGCCCACTCTTGTTTGGCATCTACTTTTCCGAAGTACAAGCAAACACAGGAGGGTTATGGCTGACAAAGTTTGCAGATGACTGCAAACTGGGCGCCATAGTCGAAAACACATCTGACACAGATATCCTTCAGAAGGGTCTCACAGAAACGGATAACTGGTGCCAGAGCCATGGCCTAAAGTTAAATGCCAAAAAATGCATAGTCATACCCTTCGAAAAACAAGGTTACCCCTAGCTACCATATAGGTGGCAATCCACTGAGCACAGAAGAAGTTATCAGGGACCTGGGGACCCAGGTTGACAGTAGCCTGTCATTCGACACCCATGTAGCTAAAGTAGTTAGGAAAACCTTCTACATTGCCCACCTTATCATGAAGGGATTCACATCTAGATCAAGGGAGGTCATAGTCTCCTATACTCATCACTCATCAGACCAATGATTGAGTACAATGCCCCATTCGAATGTATCTGACCCGACACTTGCAGCAGCTGGAGAGGCCACAAAGTTCCTCACCAAAAGGATAAAGGGTCTCAAAATCTGTCCTATGCTGCCCGACTGAAAGAACTCCAGCTCTATTCAGTCGCTTACCACTTGCTCAGAGGTGACCTTTGCCTGACATACAAGGCCATGTCAAACCCAGATTTGATGAATATGCTTCACCTCAAAAAATCTAGATCCGTCAGAGCCACAAGGGCGGGAGACTTAAACCTCGATACGGCTATTAATAGGACGTGCTGGAGGGATAGATTCATCACCCAAAGACTCCCTATGCTGTGGAACAAAATCCCGGTATATGTGAGGCAGAGCACCTCGCTGGCCTTGTTCAAGAGAAATCTTGACCAATGGATGGGAGATCGCAGATATACCCCAGGGATTACCTCAGTGTCACTGCTCAACAGAGGCACAGCAAAATAATGGGTATAGTTCCCCATACTAAAGGGGTGGCGTAAGCCACAAAACTATGGGCTAGGCTTGTAAATGCCCTCGGGCAGATAGCCTAGTATGAACCTATGAACCTATGAACCTATGTCACCCAGTGGATAGCCAACTGGCTCCACAAACAGGACCCAGGAAGTTAGAAACAAAAAAAACACAATCCTATGAATAAAAAGCAGCAGAAAAAGTCACAGTAAAAAACTTTAATGAAAGAAAACATGATTGAGCACTTTCATACGACTATAACAAAACTTCATCAGAATCCATGTTCTAACAACCAAATTCCCTTTAAATATCTACAATTAGTCACCTGACCTAATTAATTCTTAAAAAATGTATACATAATTTATATATTAAAATTGTATTATACATTCTATATATTGTGACAATAAATCTATAAATAATGTTGAAATAAATACTGTATACAAATATGAATGTGTTTACTTATAAATGAATGTAAGAACTCTAAAAACTCTAAATGTTATATAAATAAAATCACACATAATAAGATTTCAATCTTAAAACACTGTTTATAGAAGTTGATTCATAAAGTCCAGGGGAGCCGTGGCGTTTAACCTAAGTTGCCATAGCAACTCTTTATATTCAATAAGGTCACACCATGGTCCTCCCCAGTGTTGCTTATGAACTGTGTCCAAATAACAACAAATAAAAAAACATGGTCCGGAAAGTTCCTTAAATGACAATAAAGACAGTCACTCATCTTCATATTTTTTATGTCATTTAAATGTTCATATATCCTCTCCCTAAATTGACAAACAGTTTTTCCAACATAAAAGCTTGGGCACTTTTGACAAATAGCCAGGTAAATAATACCCACCGTTTTACAATTAAAATGTGAATTGATTCTGATTTTAACATTGCTAAGCTTAACTTGGTCAGTTTCCAATATACAAAAACATTGACCACAATTTCCGCATTTAAAAGTACCAAATTTATTTTGACTATGAAACTCTACCTCTTTATAATCAGTTTCTAAAAAACTTTTTAAACATCTAGCACGTCTAGTAACAAAGATAGGTCTTTCTCCCAGTGTATCTTTTATTCCTTCAAAACCCTGGAGAAAACCCCAATTATTTGTGATAATCTGCTTAACCATAGGAAAATCCAAGGTGCAGGTAGTAATGAAGGAACACGAAAAGGTATCACTACAATGGTTATTCGGACCCAGGAAGTTAGAATTTGGGGGTCCACCTCTACAAAGGGGCCAGTCACAAGTGGAGTCCCTCAGAGATCAGTCCTTGGACCGCTTCTTTTTGGCATTTACTTCTCTGAAGTCAAGGCCAATGTCAGTGGTCTCTCCCTGACTAAATTTGCAGAAAACTGCACATTAGGAGAAGTCATTGAATCCCATATTAGCACAATTGTTCTCCAGGAGGGACTGACACAGACAAACAATTGGTGTCAGAGCCATGGACTAAAACTAAATGCCAAAAAATGCATAATACTACCACTTGGGAAGTCATCCACCCCTGGTAACTATAATATTGACAACACAACCCTTAGAGTTGACCCAGTAGTCAGGGACGTAGGGACACACATAGATAGTAATCTTGCCTTTAACCATCACATGTCTACAATAGTGAAGTAATCATTCTATGTTGTGCAACTTATAAACAAATGTATGGCATCTAAATCCAAGGAGGTCACTGTGCCACTGAATTCAGCATTCATCAGACTTATCATTGAGTACAATGTCCCCTTTGCTATGTACCTAACCAGGCATATCCAACAACTGGAACATCTACAGAGGTTCCTCACTAAAAGAATGCAGGGTGTAAGTAAAATGTCCTATCCATACGTCCTCAAGGCACTATCCCTGTATTATGTCTCCTACAGGCTTTTGAGGGAGATCTATGCCTGGCATACAGGGCACTGTCAGACCACACTCTGATGGACCTCCTGCATACATACAAAACAAACAGCACAAGAATTACCAGTTCTAAAGACTTAAACCTTGCCTGTGATATAAATAGGACCTGTTGGAGAGACAGATATGTATCCCAGAGACTACCCCTTCTATGGAACAGGCTTCCCATCCATGTGAAGTAGAGTTCCTCCATAACCCAATTCAACTGCAACTTGGGCAATTGGATGGGGAACAGAAAATTCATACCTGGTTTGGCACCTATGTTTCTAATGGGCACAGGCAACCTGTAAATAGTTCATCTCCCAGGTCCCTGCTTGCAAATGTCTCATCTTCCAAGCCCCTGCATACACTTGTCAAGGGTATCAGAACTTGCCAGAGATTTGGGATGCATGGCCAGGCTTAAAAAGGCCCTTGTGGTTGTTAGCCTAATAAACATCTATGACCCTATAAAACCTGGATCACAGACTGCACACTGTGGCAGGGCTAGCCACTCAATGGTGTAAAATATGGCCCTAGGTGATTCAGTCATGTTGACTAATGCTGCTGAATGGGCATGGGTATTTGCTGGTGATATGTGGAATGAAGATCTGACCTGTGCCAGGGATCCATGCTAACAGTGGGAGGGGTATGTCTGCCCATGTGATGTTCCTCCTCTGGGCCAGTAATCAAGGAGCCTCGGTCCTCACCACTGACACTGGTGAGAGACATTCACTTGGAACAAAAATAGATACACACAATATTTCCAGATGCAGCTCTCTGCATCAAGCACAATTTCCCTTAAAAGCACACAGGGAACACACTCTCATTCTGGAGCTGGGTTTCCCTCTCTCTCACCAGGCCCCAAATAAGACTCCATACTGACCACAGCTGTAGAGGTCAGTCCTCAGCCGAGTGTTCCAAGCCAAGTCCTTCACCATCCTCTCTATGAAACCAGTGCTCTGTGCCCCTGCTCCAAGTAGCTGACACACAAACACACACACACACACACACACACACACACACACACACACACACACACACACACACACACACACTGTTTCAGATTTGATTTTCACACACACACACATACCTGTGAAAGGCTAGCACAGATTTATCAGCTATGCCCCCTCCGCCCAGACTATAAGGTAGATACTGCCACAATAACAATCCAAAACCAGAGACTCTAAGGCTCTTACAAGAGTACCCAATTATACTGAGTAAAATTAATACTAATACAAATGGTAGTGTTTGACCAATGCTGCAAGGCTTTCAGGAGTGGTCACTGTGTCACTGAATAAATATAAGTACTCTCAAAGGTTAGATATTCTTTAAAAGTCCAGCCATAATGAAAATTTAAATATATTTAATAATAAATAATAAAAGAGCATGAAAATACTAAAGATCTATTCACAATAAACACCAGAGTTTCAGCACAGGAAATATTAAAAATAACACCAGTGGATAGATTCACACAGATACAGAAAAGCAGTATTTAACTAATCTCACTATATTTTCCTGACTGATGTAAATAATTACTATTCCCTGGTTACTTACTAAAGCAAGGCAAGATTAAGTAGATGAGAGGTCCTTCTTTGTCAGGTTTCAAAAACAGACTGTTCTGAGACTTCTGTCTCATCTAGTATTAAAGCATCATTTCAGTGCTGGCTTACAGAATGACATCACACACATCTGGTCATCTGACTTCTCGTTCCCACAGTTCCCCCTTTACTAGGGACTGAAACAGAATCAAGCATATATGTGTCATAATACACATGTACAGAGCTTTGGCAAGATGTGTTACAGCATCTGGAATCTATAAAACCATTTCAAAAACGTCTACCCTTCCAGTGTAGCAATTAGTTCACCCCTGAGGACAATACAGTAGGATTTTGTCTCTGGCTGCAATCAGAACTGTAAGATACAATCTTTATGGCCTAAATCAGGTAATGTAATGGCAGACTATTTTTCAAAGTTTGCTGGATTGATATTAACCCTTCTCTTCCAGTATCCTCTGATACAATATATTAATTTCAACAGTTATAATACAGTTTGGCATACAGGTTTATTTCTTTTCTGTCCAGCAGGGCCCACTTTTGGTACATTTTTTGAACACAAGCAACTTTATAAATACATTTTCAACACAAGCAACCTGTACAAATCAATTTGATATATAAACAACATATAATTCTTTACAAACCTCTAGCTAGCTATGCTGGCATATGTTACACATCCACTGCCCTACTTCTCCTGGCATAGCTGGCACTACCTCACATCATCACAGCCCACCACAAAGCCCAGAAGCCTGGGTCAATAAGCTTCTGGCTGGTGTCCAGTTGTCCAGCTTGGGTTACCTGAGTTAGCCTTCTATTGAGAAAAAACTGGACATAAAACCAATCTACTAAACATGAACTAAGAATTGCTATACTCAGTATAGGTTCACTGACAGGGTGCAGCTTAGAGGTGGATGATATGAAGGTACAGGGGAAGTTGGACATCCTACATATCCAAGATACAAGATGGAAGGGTAGTGCAGCAGAGCCACTTGGCTTGGGATTCAGAGTCTACTACTCAGTAGGAGGACAGGCTAGAAATGGTGTGGAAATTTTGTTGAGGAAGAGGCTTCAGTAGGTAGTGAGGGATGTCATCAGAATTAGTGACAGACTCATGGCAATCAGACTCCAGCCTAATGATAGGACAGTATTCATAATCTCAGCCTATGCACCACAACAGGATTATGATATTGAGGACAAGAGTGCATTCAGACAGCAGTTGCAGTACCCACTTGATAAAACAGGGCAACATGAATTGCTGTTGCTAATGGATGACCTGAATGCACACATTGGGCAGACACAACAAAATATGTGGACTACCTGTGCCCACATGGGTGGGACAACAGGAATAAAGAAGGATTTTTGACTTCTGTCTGGCAAATGGACTTGATAACAGCCAACATATTAATAGCCAACATATGGTTCAGAAAGCAAGACAGTCACAAGATCACATACAAGAGTGGCTAACATGCAAGTCAGGTAGACTTCCTCCTAGTAAGGAAAGGGCATTGAGGTAGAATCAGTGAAGGCAAAAGTCAGCACCAGTGAAACAGTCGTCCCACAGCATAAACCACTAGTTGCCACAATCTGCTGCAAGCAGTGGTTAGAGAGGGTTCTAAGATTAACAGAGACCAGGCTGAAGACCTAGACGTTGACCTGGAAGTTGACTAGAGAGAAAGCACAACAGTTGAAGGAACTACTCAGGACTCAAACACCTCAAGAAGAAGAGGAAACAGGTGGAGATGAAAAAAAATGGCAGCACCGGCCAAGCCAGGTATGGAAATAAGGTACATAAGGAAAGTTGGTGGTGGAGAGCTGAAGTCCAGGAAGTCATCAAAAGAAAGAAGTAGTGAAGAGAAAAGTGGGAGACAGAAAAGATGGATGGGGCTAGGAAGGAATACTGGTTGGCTAACAAACAGCTAAGAAAGGAGTTGCAATAGCAAAGAACAAGGCATCAGGGACATTCTGTTAGCTTCTGGCACAAAGAAACTATATCTGGTTGCAAGACAAAGACAGAAAGAAAGATAAAGAAGACAGTCAGTCACCCTTCATAAGTTATGCCAGCAACAACCTGCTCATCAGTGCACAGGACATCAAAAGCAGATGAAAAGAGCATGTCCAGCAGCTTCTGAATGAAGAAAACCCCACAAAAGCTGTACTGCCCCAGACACAGCCTACACTGAGAGAAGAGGAGGAACACACCATAAAAGAAGTAGGAACAGCACTAAGGAAAATGCTCTGATGAGGTCACAGCAGATATGATTAAGATATTGGGTGAGATAGGGGAGAAATGGCTCCTGAGGGTACTCATAGCAGTGTGGAGAGAAAGGCATATCCCAGAGGACTGAAGAATAAGCATATTAGTCCTAGTATTCAAGAAAAAAGGGGACATACACAACTGTGGACAATGTAGAGGCTGTCACCTTGCAAGATGAGGGTGAATGATAAATGAATACTCAGAGAAGTAGAAAGTAAGATGGGTGATGAGCAATTCAGATTCAGATCAGGATGCAGCACAACTGACCCAATACTGGCAATGAGACAGATAGTCGAGGAGATGATAGAGATAAGGAAACAGTCCAACTGGGCATTCCTAGATTTGGAGAAAGCATATGACAATGAAAGCTAATTTGAGTTGTCCTGCAGTGGTTTGTAGTCCCAGAAACATTGATAGAATTAGTGCAAGCTATGTACAAGGACCCAAAGACGCAAGTACAAAGAATGTTTGGTCTCACAGAGGGGTTCCATGTGGAAGTGGTTGTGCATCAGGGTTCATCTCTGAGCTCACTGCTGTTCATACTGGTGATGGACTACATTAGCAAACAGGTCGGAGGGGACAGATCAACAAAGTTGCTGTATGCAGATGACAAGGCATTACAAGCAGATTCTGAGCAAGAACTTCAAGAAAGGATAGGGAAATGGAATGCAAAACTGAAGGCACATGGGATGAAAATGAGTAAAGATATAAAGATAAGAGAGTGGTAATGGCAGCAAACGGGGGAAATCAAAAGAAGCTGAGGACTGAGATAGAAGGGAAAATAGTGCAACAGGTTAACAGCTTCAAGTAATTGGGAGGGGTAGCTGGAGTAGGGAAGTCTGAATGAGGAGGTAAAAGCTAGAATCAGAGTGGCTGCATCCAACGGGTGTAATATATGACAAAAGAATGCCAAAGAAGCTGAAAACTAAGGTGTACAAACCAGTACTATTGTATGGTACAGAAACCTGGGCAGTAAAGGCAGAGGAACTGAGGAAGCTAGAGGAGATGCAGATCAATTGGTAGAATGCACACTGTGGTGCAGATGAAGAAATGAGGACATAAGAGCAGAAGCCAAGCCAAAGTAGCTCCTATTGCAGAAAAGGTCAAAGAGAACATATTACATTGATTTGGTCACGTGCAGAAAAGCAGAAGAGAATCTGGTGCAGAAGATTTGGGACAGGCAGTAAGAAGATAAGAGGAAACAAGAGCATCCAGCAAAGAGGTGGATGGAATGTGTGAGATAAGACCTGCAACAGTCAGGCATGAGTGTCAAAGAAGGCAGTAGAGTGGCATTGAATAGAGAGAGATGTGACAGTTGACACGACACCCCAACCTCATGTAGAAAAATGTGAAAAAGGGGTTGATGATGATGATGATGATGACCAAAGCAATGAATGATGAGAAAATGGTGCATACCACCTACCTGGACCTGGCTAAGGCATTCAATACAATATCCCTCTCAGGTTGTTGTTGTTGTTGTTGCGTCTTTTGGCTTTTCCCGGTTAGGCGTCGCCACAGCGGAACGCCAGTCCGCTAATGATTGGTAGTTAATTTTTACGTGCTGAGTTACCAGCCCTGATGCACAACCTTCATTGAATATCCCTCTCAGGTATAGCTGACAAACTCACCGTACTGGGCATAAACCCCTACATAACTTGCTGGATTGCCAGCTGGCTCACTGACAGGATCCAGGAAGTCAGGATTGATGATACCACCTCCACTAAGAGACTGGTCACCAATGGGGTACCTCAGGGCTCCATGCTGGGACTGCTCCTATTTGCCATCTACTTCTTGGAGGTAAAGGTTAATGTCAAGGGCTTTTGGCTGACCAAGTGCACAGATGACTGCAAAGTGTCCACTATCATAGATTCCTCATGACACAAACATCTTACAAGAGGTTCTAACATAGACAAATGACTGGTGCCAAAGTCACAGACTAAAACTCAGTGCCAAAAAATGGATTACATGTCTTTTGAGAAAACTGCCACCCAGGCTAATTCTGCATCAATAAGACACCCCTATGATTTGACCCAGTAGTCAGGGATCTAGGAACATATGTAGTCAAAAATCTAACCTTTCACCAACATGTAGCCATGGTAGTAAGAAAAATCAGTATATGTTGCCCAACCTATATGTATGGACATGGCATCCAGATCAAAGGAAGGCATAGTGCCACTTTATTTGGCCATTAACAGCCACATCATTGAGTATAATGCCCTCTTTGGCATGTACCTGAACAAACAAATCCAAAAGTTGGAATGCCCATAAAGGTTCCTCTGTCAGGAGAATCCAGGGTATAAACACATTATCCTATATGGATCACATTAAACCCCTCTCTCTATACTCTGTCTCCTGCAGGTTACTAAAAGGTGATCTATGCCTGGCATGCAAGGTATGCTTGCATCCAGCTCTGATGGATCTTTTGCAAATCCACAAAATAAACAGGCACCAGCATCACTAGATCCAAGGATTTAAATTTTGTTTGTGACATAAATAATACATGCTTGTGAGACAGACATGTGTGTCAGAGGATCCCCATTCACTGGAACTGGCTCTACATCCATGTGAGGCAGAGTCCATACCTAACCTTATTTAAGTGCAACCTTCACCAAATGGACAGAAAGTCAGAAATTCACCCCACGTCATGCCCCTATGTCTCTATTAGAGAGAGGCAGACAATAATGGCCAAACAAGCATACCCCCCATGAACATAACCTGTATAAACTTCTAGCTAACATACCTCCCCCATAATAAATGCCCATAATACATAGGGACTCAACTGGGTTGGATGGGTTGGCTAGGCTTATAAAAGTCTTGGTGGTAAATGGCCTAATATATAACTATGAACTATGTCAATTAAGCATCAGCTAGGGTACAGCCACTTTAACAATGTTTGGCTATCTCAGGCCCACAGCCCACCTGCTGGAGTTCAAACCAATAGTACTATATTGGGGTGAGTCATGTGGCACAGAGGTAGCTGCTAAGCCTAGACAGCACTGGACCTTTAAAGTAGTTAGGCAAGCAGGAGTATGTCAGAAAGGCAGTGGGAATATGCTGGTATTTCAGGCCCTTTACCCTGGTTACAGTTAGATTCTTAAACTCTAGGCTAAGACAGGACTCAGCAGTAGAGTTTCAAGAGGTTTATGTGCTTGTGAAGGATGAAGGTGTTCCTGACTTACTTGAGTGGAAATACTGGGGAACAAAGAAGGAGATAAGGGGCAAAGCTTGATGAAAACCACTGATGGTTGTAAGTTTTGTTTTATTTCAAACTCTTTACATAAAAGATTCCAAATGCACCAATGGAACTGAACTTCATTTTGTTATATATCGTCTCATAATTTGCTACAAGAGAGCATTTCTTGCCACTGTAAACAAAGCTAGTGCTACAGACTGTTTTTGTTGCTATATAAACTCTTGTCCTAAGTGGAATCCTTTCTTCACCAAGAATGATGCCTAGGTATAAAGAGAAGATAATTGGCTTTAACAACTGGCTTAATAGCTGGTGCCATTCCATGGGGATCCAGTATTTATCGGCCTGGAATGAGATGATAGATAGTTCAATTTGTGTTGCAAGGTATGGCCTGCATCTCTAATTCAAGGGATTCTGCATACTGGCAAAAGCCATTGCTCCCCAAATAGTACCCTCCTTAGGCAAATCCCATCTAATGGGCATACCAACTTAGCAAATATATCTAATATTAAACTGGGACACATTAAGATGACATCTGTCAGTGCCAGGAGTCTAAGTAACATACTGTTGCATGTTGAGGTACTCTTGTATCTAGAACATGCCCATATTTGTGTAATTACAGAGACTTGTTTTTAAAGTAATGAAAGCATACCCTCCTTAGTTAGGTTTTGTGCCTGCCATGCCTTCAAGCCTGGTGAAAACTGGGGTGGTGTTTCCATATTTTTCAAGGATTGCATCTCATCTAGAGAGATACCCACAGACCCACAAACTGAGTCTCAAGAGCTTCAGTTTACCATGGAAAAGACAAGCTGCCAGCTTAAGGCATGTTACTGAACCCCCCCCCCCCCGAATGTGTCCATTTGATCACATTACATTCATGGAAGTTTTAGAAGAAATTCCTATAAGCAATAACTCTCTAATCCTAAATGATTTCAATTACTCTGCCATAAACTCCATATACTGGCGCACGTATACCTGTAACACAAGATATCCCCAGAATTTTTTAGATTTGATAAATAAGAATTCCCTGGCTCAATCATTGAGCAAACTCAGTAGAGGCAAAAATACTCTAGATATGTCCATAAAAATATTACCGTTTTCTGCTCCACTCCCCTAATCTGCCCTTCTCCAGTTAAGTTGGACCATAAACTAGTCACATTTAGTCTCAAAACCACTATACCCCCTTACCAATGGTTCCACAGTTAAGGACTCCTGAAGGGCAAACCTTATATATTTATATGATAAAATCTCCAATTTTACTCATAACATAACTACTTTTGACTCCAATACAGCAGTCAAATTCACTAATGAGTATTATGACCACTTGCAAAAATGTACAGTTCTAGCAGTCCTAACTAAAGTAAAAATACTGTTGGAAATTTAAAAAAACACACACTGGTTGTCAACTAACACAAATACTCTTTATTACAACAGAAAAAAAACTTCTTAAATTGAACAGTAAGTATAGAACTCCTAATAATGAGGACAGTAGAAATAATATCAAGAAACTGAAAAGCACTATAATGAATAGTACAGCAAACCATGAGCAGAGATTAACTTCTGAGTTAAGGATAGCTACAAACCCTTCTGTAGCTATGTCAGAAAACTAATAAATAAAACTCAACATTGCTCTGAACATTTCCTTAATGCAATCTCCCCACTCTGACCCAAATGACATAGCAAATATACTGGGAAACAAGTTATCTACTAACTTCACCTATAAAATATCTGTTCCAAAAACACTCATCCCAGACTCCCATATACCCTCTCTCATTACAAAAAACATGTTCTTAAAGCATTATCAAAAAATGCCACTTCCTCCATGGGTTTTGGTAACATATGTAAGTACCTATTGAAAAGTATCAAGCAGGCTCTCAATGAACATCTCCTTAAACCATTTAACCTAAGCCTAGCCAGAGGCTATGTTCCCAATCCAGTATCAGAGCTGTGGATATGCCTTTCCGCAAGGGTAGTCTTCCCATGAGCCCTGGAAATTAAAAACACATCAGCCTTATGAGTATGATCTATAGAGCATACCATAATCAGTCTCATTAATTATGATACTACAAATCTCATTAGGTTTGAACCCTCAATTATTTGGCTTTGTCAAAGGGAGATTGTTCCTGTTAAACCTTGTTAATTTCTTTGAAGAGGTCACACAAGCTGTTGACGGTGGTCATACTGTTCATACAGCTTATGTTGATGTGGTCAAAGCATTCAATACTACACATTATGTCAGAACTATAAAGAAACTGACATCCCTAAAAACAGTTTCTTATGTTGGAAAGATGAAAAGTCAAATTGCTGAAAAACAGAACCCCCATATTTTGTGTGGCAGGTGCTTCTCCAAATTGAGATAAGGTAACCATGGCATTCTGTCTGAGTCAGTACTGAATCCCTTGCTGTTTGCCATCTGCTTCTCCGATCTCAGAAATGAAAACAGGACCTCTGACCTGATTAACCAAATTTGTAAACAATTGCAAGCTGGGTGTAATTGTTAAAACCATCTCAGATATATGCACACTTCAGAAAAAGTTTACCCTAGTTAATACCGTGTGTATGGAAAATGGGCTTAAATTGAATGCTAATAAATGTAGCAATTGTTTTTTTTTCTGAAAAACAACAAATTATTTGCAATATGCAATACAGGAAGTACACCCTTACTAAATGAAAAGGTAATCAGGAAGCTGGGTACTGTTGACAATTCCCTCTCCTTTGATCATCACATAACAATTGTCAGGAAATCCTTCTTCTTAGCACAACTAATAATCAAAGGCATTTCATCCAAATCAAAAAGAAGTTATAATTCCACTTTTTTTGGCACTGATCAGACCCATTAAAAAAGTACAACTATCTATATCAACAAAATCAAAAAGTCCCAGAGGTTTCTAACAAAAAGATTTTTGGTCTTAAGAACCTTAATTACTAGGACAGACTGAAAGCCCTGTTCGTATACTTTGTGTCTTTTTATTTTTTCATTTATCCTTCATTGACCAGGTTAGCTCCACCAGGCTACTAGCCTCTTTTCAGGGGAGACCTGAGGTGGCATTTATGCCACTAGGGGAAATTTGACCAGATCAGGACCTTCCCCTACTCTTTTTGGTAGGTGCTGTGAGATTGTTTGCACCCACCTGTGCTACCATCAACTCAAGCAGCTGGGGCCTTGGTTTAAACTCTCCTCTGAAAGATGGTACACTCAGGAGTGCAGCATCGTCTTTATGCTGCACTACAGTATCAGTAATCAATCTACCCAGGAATAGAACCCACAGCCTTCTGCACCAAAGGAGTGTGTGCTACCTGTTACACCAATGACACAGATGCCTTACAGTCTCCTGAGGGAGAAATCTGTCCCTTGCTTACCACATCATTAGAGATCCAGTGATCCTTGACCTCCTATATCTTAAGAAGTCAATCTGTTCAACTAATACTAGAATCAGAAATCTAAATTTTCATAAGCAGGTAAACAGAAGACAATGGAGAGATAGAGCTATCTTCCAGTTCCTTCTGTTTCTCTTGAATAAGCTTTATCTGTAAGTTAAGCAATGTGATTCACTTTCTTCCTTCAGACTAAACTACCTCTCAACTTCTTAGATTAAGAAATCTGGACAAAGCCATGAAAAAAGTGATAGAAATAGGGACAATGTCTAAATATTGCTCTTACAAACTTAGAAAGTTGATAGAATAACAGGTTTTGCATTAGCATGAATTTTCAGAAGGATATGAAGTCTAAAACTGAAATGCCTGTCATTATTTTCTAACTTCAATCTTTAATGATTTGCAACTAATTTTCCAGAAAGTCACAATTTTATGAAAAATGGACCAAAAATATAAGGCAAAAATCTGGACATTCTGTGAAAATCTGTACAGTTGAGAGGTATGCCTGGAAAGCTTTCTTAAATGTAAACAGTTCTGCTATAGGTAAAGCATACAGAAACACATTAAAATGCCATTAATAACTTGTTTCGGAGTTTTAAGAAATCCCCCAACTGTAACACTTAACAAAAATAATTTCTAAAAGTAGACTCTGAAGTGTGAAACTAGAAGTCACACAATCTTCTTTAACAGAGAGAATATGTACAGCAGTGGCCTTTAAACTTAGAAAGTAAAAAATAGACAGTAACATCAGCAGTACATTACAGATTCTTGTGCCTGCCAACACACAGAATTGCCCTCTAAGAACATTTGCTGAAGGTTCATTTTTGAATAAACTGCCAATAGTACTGAAGAAAGCACAAGAGTGACTGTATTTGATAGTATCAGAAAAATAGTCAAAAGAGATAGCTCTGAACATTATGACTGAGGAGGGAGGCAGGAACAAAGCCCTTAAAATAAACATAACTTCTATCAAATATGGCAAATGGTCTATCATCTTTTTTAACTGTTTGTAAAAAGGCACATTATTCTAATGGAATAATTTTTTAACTGTCAGTGTAAATTTTTAAAAAGATAAATAAAAAAGTAATACCATTTGTAAAGTCCCTTTAACAACTTGATGTAGCTTTAGACTCTGGGCTAAGGCATGCTCATTGCAGTTGTCTTGTTTCACATATATTATCTCTATAACAAATCACAGCTCAGGAATTAGTAATCATCACTCATCACTGCAGTTACAGTGTTAGCCAGTCAGGGTGCCCAGTGATGGACTGTAATATTTGACTAAGTATTGTGAACACAAGCAATGAAATATCCTCTTTTGATGAGGACATCTTCTAGAACATTATTTAACCAGTGACATTAACTGTGATCAGAAGGATCCTGCAGTCTAGATGATCCTAGAATCAAACCCACAGAGCCTCAATTGTAGAAAACACACATCCTGTCCTTCTAATTTGTTCAGTTACAACATCGAGTAAAGGTTAGATCATATCAGAATGGAAATTAACGGATGAACTTCTTTAAGGCATGAACTTTGTGCAGGATGTCTGCAACTCTAGGCCATTTATTTGTAACATCCTCACCAGCTTGACTCAATCCATAAGCTACGAAGAGAACCAAGTGAGGGAAGAGAGCCTATTTTGACAAATTTGATGGGAAGAACCATCATGCTGGAGGACAAATAGTAAGATTCAGAGAACTGACAGAAACACCGTAACAAATGATGTCTTATATTCACTGCTGCAGTATTCTTAACGATATGGGATTCCCTGCCGCAGAAGCTCAACTTTTGGCCAGTGTTCCAAAGACTTCTGAATTTAAAAGGTATGCTGAATGTCACCATATACTCCCTGCATAATGCAGGACATAAAGGTGACATTCAGGCTTACCAAAAACAGAAGTTCTTTGCTGGGAGTCTGAACTTATCTTCTACAGTGTCAGTCTGTGTACCTGCACCCGTTTTCTGCCAGTTGAATGCCTTTTCCTTCTCCAGTGACTTCCTCTGCCTGTTTGCTGTTTTTGCAAGATAAGTGCCCCATTGGGCATTTTGTTTTTTCTTATTTTTTTGTGTTTCTTGAGGTCATCCAGAAAGGGTAAATGCCAATGTGGGAGACAGATTCCCCATAGAGACCACCATGATAAATGTCTTTTTTGCTTAGGCACATCTCATGACCATATGTTTTGTTCTATTTGTCAGACATTTGTTCCAAAAACCTTTTTCAAAATACTTTCTTCTCTTTCTTTGTATCTTGAGGACCAGCATCTTAAGCTATTCACTAAAGATACTAAGGAAGGAATCTCCCACCCTGAGAGTCAGCTGTTAGGGAAGAAGAAGGTGAAAAAGGTATGAACAGAATCTTCCACTGTCCAGCCTCTGCCAGGTGTTTCTCCCAAGGTTGTTATGAACCTGGAAGCTCACCTGGCTGTGTTGTCAGATTTTCTCTGCTGCGACCATGTTGGAGGCCTGTGAGCATCCAGCTGGCAGCACATCCAAAGAGGATTTGCATGTGTCCATCTTGGACATTCAGAGGGAACAATTAATTTTTTTCTGAGGGACCTAGGGGAGTTCCTCAATTTTTAATTGGGGAAGAAATTCCTGCTACAGTTCCCGACTGTCGTCCTGGATCTGAGCCTTCTCAGGGCATTCCCTTACAAAAGAAACAAAAAATTTAACATGTTTCTTCTGTTTCTAGGGATCCACAAAGTGACTGACAAGCTTTTACTCGGGGGTTATTTTCTGCCTTAATGTCCTTAAAGCCTCCTCATGGAGCTTCAGTTCATGTTCCTCCTTGGTCTTCTACTCCTCTTAAAAGGCCTACAGACTTCTGAGGGTGAGTTGGACTCTGCTGACGAATCCCTAACTTATTCAACTCAAATTCCTTCTCCTCTTTGGACTATGGATCAGAGGAGACGGAATCTATTAGTCCTGATGTTCCTTTGGAGGAAATTTAATTTGGGGACACACTGTCTAGGATGATGGATTGTTTTAAGTGGGATTGCACTCAGGCCTCTGATATCCATAAGAGGTACTATAGGTTGTTGCAGTTGGATTCTCTTAAACCTGTGGCTATTCCTCCTGTCTTGGCTGCTTTACTGGATGCTTTCTCCAATGCCTCTCAAGTGCCTGATCCCCCCCCACTCCCAAGAAGCCTGAGGATTGTTATTTTTTATATAAATGTCTAGCTGCTGACCCCTCGGTAGTGTCTGTAGCCTCTGATAAGCCATCTCAATTGCTTCCTTCACCCATGTTACTGCCTTCTAATAAGTTCAGCAGAACTTTTTGCAGGCTGGGCAAAAAGGTTTATACTTCTGCTACCCTAGCTTTTTGGGCTATTATCAGACCCATATGTCTAGGTATGTGTTGGCTCTACTTTCTCAGGCCTGTCAACTTATTTCTGATTTTCCAGACTCTGAGGGTAAAACTTCTGTTCTTTCCTTGCTAAGGACGTCCTCTATAGTCGTTCATCATTCTATTAAATGTAGGTATGATGCGGCAGATGCTTCTTCTAGGGCTGCTGTTTTTGGCTCAGTTATGAGGAGCTATTCTTGGCTTAGGCTTCAACCTCTACCTAATGATATTAAAGCTAAATTAATGGATGCTCCTCTGGATTCCAAACTTTTGCTTGGGGAAGCTGCTGCTGGTTTGTTAAGTTTCTTAAGGATAAGGGTAAGACCTTACAGGAGCTTAAACATGGGTTTGTTTCTTCTGTGCCTACATTTCAAATAAACTACCCCCGCTAAGCCTGCCTTTGTTCGTAGGCAATCCCATCCTTCTTCTAAAGGTAAGAGGAGTGACAAATAAACTCCTGCTAAGGCTACTCAATTTATGGGGGACTCCAAAGCCTTCCTTTCTGGACAAACCAGGTGCTATGTGAGTATCCCTCCCTTCCCAGCCACATTCCTCTTTCTCTTCCGGTTTGGTTTCAGATCACTCAGGATTCTTGGGTTCTGTTGATCATTTATCAAGGGTACTTCATGATGTGGAAATCCCATCCTACTTTTATGGGCATTTCTCTGCCTCCTCAGGAATATCTTCCCCTTCTCCCAGGGGTTCTTCAAGATATCTTGTACTATTAAGAGGTGCCTGTGTCCCAAAGGGGGAAATGGTTCTACTCTCAACTTGTTTCTAGTGCCCAGAAAAGAGGGCTCTTGGAGACCTATTCTAGGTCTCTCTCATCTAAACACTTTTCTAAAGGTGCTTTTCTTTTGGATGTTGTCCCTTTAGATTCTGTTTCTTTTCTTGCTCCCTCAGGCCTATATGGTGTCTCTGGTTCTCAAGGATGCTTATCTCCATATTCTGATCCATCCTCTTTTCAGGAAGTTTTTGCATTTCTCTGTTGCTTCCTGGCATTTTTAGTTCTCTGCTTTGTCTTTGACCTTTCTACTGCCCCAAGGGTATTCACCAAATGCCTTGCTCCTGTAGTTGCCGTTTGCAGACTTCAAGGGATCCAAATATTTCCTTACTTGGACAACCTGTTGATTCAGCCATCCTCTCCAGAGCCCCTTTTGCACAATCTTCATTTTGCCGTATCCCTTCTTCAGAGCCTAGGGTTCACAATTATTTAGTCTTCACTGGCTCCTACTCAGGATCATGTTTTTCTGGGTTGCAGAATTCAGACGGTGCCAGTGCTTGCATCCCTGCCCCTCCAAAGGCCTTAACTCTCATTTTTTTTCTTTCATACTCTTCTTCCTCTGGCTTCCATCATTGCCAGGAAGTTTCTGTGAGCTCTGGGTTTCATGGCGTTCACCATTCCAATGCTCCCTATGGCCAAACTTTATATAAGAAAGTTTCAGTGGTTTCTGAAGTCAGTGTTGCTTCAACATACTCATCCTCTGGAATTTGTAGCTCCTCTTCTTCCTTGCCTCAGACAGAAATTTCTCTGGTGCATTCAGCAGTTGTCTCTGAACCAAGAGATCCCTTTTTGTCCCCCCCTTCCCTCTCAGGAATTGTTCACAGATGCCTCAGACATGAGATGGGGGGGCAACTTTTGGTTCCCTAAAGGTACAGGGGTGTGGTTGACTCGTCAGCAGAAGGAGCACATCAGTGTCAAAGAGATGAGAGTTCTTCTTCTGGCTCTTCAAGCCTTTCAGTCTCTGCTTTCTCCAGGGCCTCTCAAAGTATTCACAAACAATACCACAGTGATGTGGTATATCAACAAGTAGGGAGGGACGAGATCTTAGCTTTTGTGCTGGTTGGCACTTTTGTTATGGGATCTTGCTGTCTAGGGTCAAGTGACACTTTGGGAAGTTTATATCCCTTCAGGTCAGAACATTGTGGCAGACGCTCTGAGCAGGTCTTTAACTCAGTCCCATGAATGGATGGATGCTTTACAGGGATGCATTTCTAGACATACCCCACTGGCGGATCATCTTGCCTTCTCTTGCTGAACAGGCAACTTCCTCTGTTTTTTTGCCAGAGTCCCAGGTCCTCTGGTGTGGAAGGTGGACACCCTCTCATTCGTTTGGAAGGAGATGTTTCTTTATGCATTCCCTCCCCTGCCTCTCATTCTGAATGTCCTGTTCAAAATTCAACAGGATGCTCCCAAAATCTTGTTGGTGACTCCATTTTGGCCATGACATCACGGGTTCCCTCTTCTTCTGCATCTAATCAGGGGCAAACATCACAAGTTACCTCACAGGGTGGATCTAATCACACAATACAAGGGATCTCTCATCCATCCCCAGCTGTCCATTCTTCAACTGACATAGTGGGTGATAGGATTTTGATTCCTCATAGACACTTTTTTTCTAAGGATGTACTGCATGTCCTGCAGGAGTCCTGGAAACCTATGACTAGGAAATCCTACTTATCCAAATGGAAGAGGTTTTCTTTTTTTGGTGTCTCTCTTGTAACCTGGACCCACTTACTGTGGATGCTCCTTTGGTTGTCTCTTATTTATGTGAGTTGCTCAATGTTGATTTGGCCTATTCTTCTGTTAAGGACCACCTTTCAGCTATATCTGCTTGTCTGCCTTTTTCTCCTCCTTTAGCTGCTAGATTTGAGGTGACACAATTTCTTAAATGCATCTTTAATATTAGTCCTTCCAGGAAGCCTGTTCCTCTTCTTTGGAATCTTTATTTTGTTTTGGAGAAGTTGACTCAGGCTCCTTTTGAGTCTGCTGCTTCAGCTTCCTTGCAACATTGTTCCTGGAAGACTGTTCTTTTGTTAACGCTTACTTCTGCCAGATAAGTGTCTGAGTTGCAGGCCTTTATGGTGTGTCCTCCTTTTTTGATTTTTCATGAGGACAGAGTGTCCTTGTGCACTAACCCTTCTTTTATTCCAAAGGTGGTTAATGAGCTATCACTTAATCAGTCTATTAATCTGCCTACTTTTTTTCCCTCTCCACAAACTGACAGGGAGTGGGTGCGGCATATTATGGGTGTGCATAGGCAACTTACAATTTATTTTGTATATGACTAAGGCTGTCAGAAAACTGATCAGTTATTTGTTTATTTTTATCCTAGATCTTTGGGGCTTGCTGTATCCAAGCAAACTATTTCTTCATGGATTTCTAAGGCAATTTCCTTTTGTTAAACTTTTCATGGCAAGAGCCTTCCTTTTTCAGTTAAGGCTCATTCTACTAGAGCTGTGACTTCTTCTGGTGTTTTTTTCAAAGGCTTAGATACTAATTCTATTCTTGAAGCAGCTACCTGGACCTCTGTGCATACATTTACCAAGCACTACAAGCTGGATAGTATCTCTAGAGCTAGGGCTGGTTTTGCTAGTTCAGTTCTTCATGCTTTCTTAGGGGACTCTTCTGCCTTTTCCTCCTCCAAGTTACCTCTTGAGCTTTGGTACTTTCCCATATCATTATGAATACTGCAGCAGTGAATGTAAGGACATAGTACAGTTGTGTAAAATCTTACCTTAACAGTAGATGCACTTGCCTTCACTACTACAGTATTCGCTCCATCCCTCCATTCCCCTAGTTCTTTACCTTCCTGGATGTAGACATTACCTCTTGTGCTCCTTGGACTGGTGTTCCTCTTGGGGCAATTAGTTCTGTTTTTGGTAAGCCTGAATGTCACCTTTATGCCCTACATTATGCAGGGAGCATATGGTGACATTTGGCATACCCTTTAAATTCAGAAGTCTTTGGAAGACTGGTTGGATGTCGGGCTTCCATGGCAGGGAATCCAATATCATTAAGAATACTGCAGCAGTCATGGCAAAGACATCTACCATTATGCATTATGGTAAGATTTTACACAATTATACTGTTTCTTACTGTAGCAGCCTCATGTTAGTTTTTCCAGTGAGAATATGATAATGTAAGATGGTATGACATAGAGGAACCAGGAAAGAACATGAGCTTGAATATGTCAATGTATCAGTATAAACTCAGGTTACAAAGCTTTTTCTTTATCTTATGGGGAAAGCCAGTTATCCTTGGATTATAGGCAACTCCAATGAAATGAAATCTCTTAGATGGAAACAGGGATGATTTAGTGGATATGAAAAAAATGTAATGGAACCAGATTGCCAAGTTGTTTCCAAGAGCACCTCACAGGAATGGGATATCAGATGTCAGTCATCTACATAAGGGAACATGAGAAGTTACCTATCATGGAAACGTGCCTACCCTAGGGTGTTTGCCAAGTTTCCATGACAGGTAATTTCACAAACACCTTAAGGGTAGGCAACATTCCAGATTTATCTTTAGTACAGCATCCCTACCTCTGGAATGTTGCCTACCCCTAGGGTGTTTGCCAAGTTACCTATCATGGAAATCAGGCAAACACCTTAGGGGTAGGCAACATTTCAGAGTTAAGAATGCTGCACTAAAGAAGAATGTACCTTACTTAAAAAAGCTCAAGAGCTGCTTCCAATTGAAATAAAAATAAAATACAGGAAAAACTGCTTCCAAAATGACTCCTCAAGTTACAGATCTTTGAGGAACCATCTAAGTACAAGTAGTAAAGAATTCAACTCAATGAAACCATTAAATGCAAGAGTTTTTTTTTTTTTTCTTGCAGGATGCAATCCTCCTGTACATCTCCATGCAGACACCAAGACCCTACCCGAGCCAATAAATACCAATTCTATGATCTCACCAAAATGAACAAGGGAGAAATGTGAAAGAAAGGAATCACAGCCAGTGCACACTTAGAAACTGTACCAGCACCGATTCCCTATTGAAAATAGTGATTTGGGGAGTTCAGCTTCACTGAGTTGAACTTGGCCATATAGAATCTCATCAAGATTGCACTCACTGAGATGTATAGAAATGTCAGGAACATTTAGTAGTTTTTGATGATCTTGGTGTTTATAATATTTATGGTACACATCCAGGATCCCCTGCGAGAAAAAGAAGCATAGCATAAGCAGATACTATGTTCAGAACATGCAGTACAGATTGTGGCTGCTGAAAGAATTGCTGTTGAAAGAGTCAGTTTGAAGCTTCTACATTTCTTTGGAATAACAAAATGTGATTCAGCAGAACCCATTAAAGTGTCTCTTCTGAACACCAGAAGTTTCAACAAAAACTTGCCTAATCTTGAGGCTCTCCTGCATTTGTAACATATTCATGTTTGTGTAATAACTAAGACTTTGTTTAAATGTAAAGAAAGCATTCCCCTCCATACCTGGGATTTTGCACCTACCAAGCACTGAGTCTTGAGGTCAACTCCAGTGGATGCTCCATATTTGTCAATGATCATGTAACCTTAAGACAGATTTCCAGAGACCCACAAACACAAGCCATAAAACTCAAAATCAGTATAAATAAGATAAGCTACCAATTTACAGTCTGCTAAAGGACATTCTCCAGTCCCTAGATGATCATGTTAGATTCCTGAAAGTATTAGAACTTGCTATTAACAAGAAAGCAATTATTTTAGACTTTAATTACCCCATAATTAACTGAAGCACTTATATCTTCACCGTATGGTATGCCAAGAAGTTCATGGACTTAATTAACAAAAGTGTTCTGTAACATATAGTCAATAAATCCACCAAATGACACAGTATTCTATATCTGTTCCTCATGCAAATAGCCTCCACATGTACTATCCCCAGGGGTTTCCTACCATGGTTTGTCAGATTATAAACTTGAGACATTTGCCTTCAAAATCTCCGAAGCCCTGAAGTCAACAACTTTGAATTTAAGGACCTTAGACATAGGGTTGCCACCTTCCTTCATGGCTAAAACTGGAGTAAAGCTATGCCCCTTGCGTCACCAGTAACTCTGCCCACCCCACCCCTGTCCCACCCACATACCGCCCATTTTGTGACATCACAATGACATCACTCGACAGGAAAGCCCTCTTTTTTCATTCCTGCTGCCTGCTTTCGGCTGATTTACAATGCTTTTCTGTAAATCAGCCAATTTACAAACTCTGATAGTTTTTTTAAACAGAATAGGAGTTTGTACAGTGTTTTCCAGACTACCTGAGAATCAGTTTGATTTCCAGATAGTCCAGAAAAAAAACGGAGGGGTGGCAAGCCTACTCAGACAGGCAAATCTCATACATTTATATGCTGAAATCTCAAAATTCACATATGTTAGTACTGATTTAGATGCTGACACAGAAGTTAGCTTCACAAAGGAGTTCTACACCCACTTAGACTAATGTATAGAATTAGCTGTCATAGTCAGAAGAAAATCCAATGGGAAATTAAAAAACAAATCACCCTGAAAGTCCTCAATATAATCAAACTTTGCAACAGAAGACAGCTCCTTAAATTATAATTATACAGCAAATCTTAAAATGCATCATGACAAGGGTATTAAAAAACAATACCGGGATTGAGCCAAGATGGCCAACTGATAGCAGTAGTTTTTCAGAGCTCTTCAAAATCATATGTTTAGACAGGAAATACTTAGTTTTTGGAGTTGATTTCTTAATTATAACATATTTCTCTGAGTTTATCTCAATTTTGGTGGATTATTTTTAAAATATTCCTGTCAAATTTACTGGAGACTTTTTCATCACAGAAAATGAGCACATCTAAACAATCTTATACTGACACTACCTTGAGAAAAGACATGCAGTTGATGATATCCACCCTGCAAGAACTCTTTTTAAAAATGGATGGTTTCCAACTAAACTTAGAAAACCTCAAGGAGGACTGTCTCAATCAGTCAGAAGTATTCAAGGAATTACTTACAACAGCATCAAACCAAAATTTCTGATGTAGAAACTGCATTACCCAACATCAATGGCAAGCTTAAGAAAGAAGAACTCCAAACTGACGTTCTTTTAAAACAAAACACATGGTTACAAAATAAACTGGATGACCTGAAGAGCAGAGAAAGAATGTGTAATGTCAAAATGTTAGGGCTTTCTGAGAAATCTGAGGGAGATGACATTGTCTCCTTCCTAAACCAATGGATTCCTGAAATTTTGGACCTTCGGTAAGGACTTTTATGGTATAGAAAGGGCTCACAGAGACATTGGGAAACCAGCTACCACTTCAACATTATCACCACCTAGATATACTGTGGTAAAATTTATTTCATATATTGACAAAGAACTTGTTCTTAAAACAGCCTGGAGGGAAGCACCATTAAAATTTAAACAGAGCCAAATAAAATTTGATAATGACTACTCTACAAGAGTTTTGGACATGAGAAAGAAGTGTTGTCCCCTTGTCAAACTACTTAAACAAGGAACAGCATTAAAGCACAAACTGTCTACCCAGCTCAGATTATAATACATCTTTCTAAACCTTTAACAACTTGGACGAAGTCTCGCCCTTCATAAAAAAAATGGCATTATCCCTATTCCTGTAGATATGGACAGGACATCACCTGCACTCAAAAGAACTTCAGAAAAAAATAGCTAGACAGAGATGAAAAAGAAGAAAGAGAAAACTGCCACCTCATTTGCCAATACTATAAAATCTCTCAAATCATGTACTTCCAAATAATGTATGCCTGCAATGTTTCTTCTCTCACTTTAATGTTCACACTGTACTGAGTCACTGAATGTTTCAGCAATTTCCACTACTAAAAAAAAAAAATTCTTGACTCATTCAACTATCTATTAAGTATTACAGGTAACTGATTTTTTTGTTGTGTTGTTTTAAAGCCTTGTCAGTACTGGGTTTTGCACATTCACCTACACTGGATGCTATTAATTGTCTTTGCTTTTCGGGTGTATAAACATCATTTAAAAATGTGCTGCTCATTTTATCCACCCCAGGATTTACTCATCTTCCGTGTAAGACTACATTAGTCTTACACAGAAACGCCAGTCTAAGACTATGACGGCAGCATGCCATGCATATTAATGAGGGTGCCCTGCCTCAACTCTAAAGCTTACACGGAGCATGAACAAGTGTAGGGGGCATGTCGGACTGCCAAGCAGTCCAAAAATCCACGCCCCTGCAATTTTGAAACTCGGGAAATGTCTAGTTACATGAGTGAGTCCGCTCACATGTGTACATTCTAACACTACACTCCCCCATATATTAAACCCAGTACAAATATAAAAAGTAATACAATTTTTTTTTTCATTTCTAATATAGCTGCTCGTATTTGCACGTTTGCGCGGGTTTGCCCATTGCTTAGCTACAGTTAGCAATTTAGACACCGAAGAGGATAATAAGAAAAATATATGCAAATTAAGTGAAATAGCGATACAGTAGTGGTTAGAGCCTTCGCACATAGATGAGGTATTCCCGGTTCGAGTGCCACCACTACACGTTCCATTTTCTGTTGGAAATCTGTATACAAAAATATTTCCTGACATTTATTATTTAAAATTTTGTAAAAAGCATTGACATCTTATATGTAGTAGTGAACGAATTATATATATATATATATATATATATATATATATATATATATATATATATATATATATATAGATAGGAAGGTGAAATGGTTATGCATACTGATGCATGAGTAACTTATTTTAAGCAATGTAAAGCACTCCTAAGCATATTTTACCAGTATCGAGCATATTTATATTTAATTGCTCGTAGCTGAGCAATGCGTTAACTAGCGCAATGTCTTTGTGCGGAGCTGCGCATCGTGCAAACTAGCGCAACCAGAACATGTTTGTGCATAGTGCCAGCGCAACGCCGAGCAATGTCGGGCAACGTCAAGCAACATCGGGCAACGTCGAGCAATGCTGAGCAAAGTCGGGCAAAGATGAGCAAAGTCGGCTAAACATGGCCACACCTCCTTTACTGTACCTTAACCATTCAGGTCTGGCCAGTAGGAAAATAAAAAGCAGCGGCAGGGCTCGAACTCGGGATACAGTGCACTATAGTCACAGTACATAACCACTAAGCCATGACAGCATTTCATAACCATGCACTTTCAACAGACACATATTTATCAAAGGAATATTAAACATTGCTAACATCAACTAAGCATGTGTGCCTACAGCTGAGATTTTTCAAAACTGGCCAATCACAAATAAGTGTGGGAAATGAGGCATAATTAAGCTCCACAGGCAGGAATACTTGTCATAACTGGTTGTAGCTCCCTTCTGCAGTCAGCATGGCTGGTGTTGGAGAAGGCACTCGATTTTGAGCGCAACGTTGGGGCATTCAGGAGACCAAAGTAATGGTTTGACTCCTTGTCCACAATCATGAGGAAAGACTCCTGCGGGGCCAGTACCAGGGCACCCAATACAAAACAGAGGCCTGGAACTGTCTAGCTCATGATTTCACCAGTGCCACTGGCATTCCTCAGACTGGTGAGCAGGTCAGGCACCATTACTCTGACCTGAAGTGACGTAAGGAGGATCAACTGGACCAGTGGATCCAGGAGGCCCATGGGATGGCAAATGCCCCAGTACTGAGTAAGTAGCCATTGTATTAAGTAGTTAAAAATTGCTATGCTTGTCTATACTATGGATAGGTATGTCTCAATATCACTGCATTTACTTCACAGCTGCAGGTGTCCGGGCTATGAATCAGCAAGCCCATGAAGATAGGCTGCAAAGGCTGTGTCACCAGGCAGTTTAGTAATTATTCTGCATGTACTGTTATATAAAATAAATGAGAGAGCCTTCAAAAAAGTGTTTTAACCCAATAAATAATGGTGTAATAATTCTTTAATAAAGGTAGAATTCCTGGAGTGCGTCTGTGTGATTTTCTTTGATATGTTGTTGTACTGTTGCATTTTAGAAACAGTACTGTTGTATTAAGCAGTGTTAACCCACACTTGGGTAGGCCTATATAAAGTGGATGAAGGGAGTGCCAGTAGCTTTTATGCATATTTACAGCCCTCAACTGTTGGTTCATGCCCAGCAAGTACAGGTTAATCTGGCACGAGTAGCTTGGTATTGTGTTCCCCAGAAATGTCAGTGTGCTGACAGAAATGTAGGGAGTTGTTAACATATAACTGATAATTTCAACTGAACATATCTAGATAATTATATGAAAGTAGAGCTGTCAGTGTACCATCTCAGCAGTAGTGTGTGTGAGCAACTCTCAAAATATGTAGCAGTAACATCTACATCCTGGACAGTTTGTATGTCAGATACAGCTCATGTATATAATGATCTAGCAAAATCCAAATGCACAATAGAAGGACATTGGGTAATGTAATAATACATGTAAGGGACATATAACTGCAGTTAATAGGAATGTAGTGTAAACTAGAATGATATATAAGTTGTTAATTGAGCTATCTTTTTCCACCCTACTGCATGTGCATAAAAAATGCAATTCCACACCTCAATGGGTATGTCTAATCTCAAATCATTTGTTGGGACATATGTCCTATTGGTTTATAAATATTTCCATTTATTTCTATGCATGTGCCCTGTTCAAATACCACAATATTGGTGACTTGTTGCCATCAATTAAACCTGCATGCTGTTGTAATGTCCACTATTGTTCTATATATGCATGTGTTATGCTTGCTTTTCAGCTGTTGAAACTTTGGTGTGTTGGGTTAACGGGAATACTTCTGCATGCTGTTATAACTAACTGGGAATGCTGTTGACTGTTACTAACCCATATCTTTATTAAATTCTCCAAAACATAGTTTGTATGGGAAGGCTGGTCCCAGAAGACCCACCTGTCCCACCTCAGCTGGCCATGGCGCCCGACACCAGCAGGTCCGGTGCCCAGCCTGGGATCTCCTCCTCCATTGCCCCTGTGCCACCTTCGGGTGGAAACGCTGCAGGAGATTGGGCTCAGCCCCCCCCCGTGCAAGCGTGGGTGGAGGAGGGCCACTTATCACCCTTCGAACAGTCCGGGCTGTGGTGCATAGAGAGATCGAGCGTTCTGTTGCAGAACCTCTATGCCAGCTTGAGGCATGAGTGGTGCAACTCCCGGGTCAGCCTGCCCCTCCTACACACCCCCAGCACAGCCACCCTCTGGGCTGTGAAGGTGCAGTTGTGACTGCCCATGGGTGGGGATCTCAGTTCCACTGTTGCCATCTGTGGGCTCATGGGCTTGCGATTTCCAAACATCCCTCCCCATTAATGGTGTTCACCCACCACATGTGTCATATTCCACCCCTGTATGCATCTTGTTTGTCTTGTCTGTTTACCTCCCCAACCTACCTCCCCAAATATACCTACTTCCCCTACCCCACATTCACCTGAAAAAAGGGCAATCTGCTCCCAAAAAAAAAATTACACCCCATACATAGCTGCCCATTTTGCACACATGTCCCCTGGACACATAAAATGTAATTTAATTGGCATTACAACATAATTTGTTGTCCTCACCCCTCTCTTAGGGGTTGAAGGTTTCATATTTACCTCCAAATTTATTCCATATGCACAGCTGTTGCTGTTAAAGAAATGGGCAGCTATGGACCTTCCCTACATCCATCCTGCACATCCCGAGCTATTTTCCCTACTGTCTTTCCCTCTTTGTGCCCCTTTTTTCACCACTTTCCTATCTTCCCATTTTTCTTTTCTTTCAAAGAAATGAGCACGGGGGTTAGTGTGA
Source organism: Protopterus annectens (assembly GCF_019279795.1). Taxonomy (NCBI): domain Eukaryota; kingdom Metazoa; phylum Chordata; order Ceratodontiformes; family Protopteridae; genus Protopterus; species Protopterus annectens. The sequence goes on along the minus strand of NC_056728.1, from coordinate 1,625,387,486 downwards.
GTAAGCACTATTTAGCAGTAGTTAGCGGGTTTGTGCGAGTGTGCGCTTGTTTGCGCTTAGCTAAGCATTGCTAAGCATCGCGCAAACCCACTTACAACTGCTTAAAAGTGCCTTAGTCACTCTGTATGTGAGGGCCCTTGTTCTGCTCAGCAGCAAAATAAAACACCTCTGTCAGTCTCGAACCCTGCATGAAGTACCACTAAGCCACAGTAGATATACAACAAGTTGGTGCTGAAATAAATATATCATGCATCAGAATGAGTGAATGTAAAGGAAAAATAGGAATGCCATACCACACAACTTGTTCTGTGGATCTTTACCAACAGTTGTTGTGGGATTACATTACATGACTGTGATAAGAGATGCAGCCATTCTAGCAGGAAATAATGTTACACCATCACTTTACAACCCCCACACAGTATCATAGCAGGACAAACACTGGCATATCTGTTTAGGGCAGAGGCCATACCTCCCAACTGTCCCTAATTTTCAGGGATGTCCCTAATTTTGAAAGAAAATTTAGCTCTGTCCCTCTGAATCCCTCCAAAAACTACTGACTTTGGCCAGAAAGGTGGTGAATTACACGTAATGAGTAATGACAATAATTAAGAGTTAGACACTTCTTTTACTTCAAAAAAGGTGTATTAATCCATATGCTCTGGTTCTCTCAAAGTCTCAACTTAATGGCACTAATATTTTAAAGGTGTCCCTGACTTTTTCTCTAATTTTCCCTGAGTCTGTTCAAATATGTACCTGAGTGTTTGAGAGTTCTGGCAGAGGCAGAAACACAGAGGAATAGCAGCCTTTCTGCTGTTACACACTGTGCAAATAGCTTTGGAAGGAGTTCCAGAAGCATACCCTTATGTAGGAATACAACACTGAAATACAAAAGGATGTAGCCATGTACTGGTAGCAACCAACTGTAACAATGGTTCCTGACCCAGAGACTCCCCAGACTCTGGAATAGATTGCCCATACATGTCAAGCAGCGTGCCTCTTTGGCCCTCTTCAAAAGGAACCTTGACGATTGGATGGGAGAAAGGAAATTCACCCCAGGGATCAAGTCAGTCACCCTGCTAGACAGGGGTCCAGGGAAGTAAATAGTGTGGGAAGAAATAGCCAGGGAATTGTTATGGCTAGGCTTGTATAGGCCCTAGTGCTGATAGCCTAGTACCAACCTATGAACCTATGCCATTGTTCTAGTGCTGAAAATACCTGTGTGGTGCACAGACAAAGAATAACAGGCTAATCTCGGTCTACCATGTGGATAGGTCCACAGTTGGGAGTTATGCAGACATACTACTTGCCTTGATAAACTAACATGTACACAGCAGCCCTGTAAGTCCGCAAGATAAAATACACACAATAATACGTACGCTCTCTGTACTTCTGCACCCCTACCCAAATGTAGAATATACCTGTGTGTGCAGGGTCTACCAAGGATGTAGGTAAGCATACTCACAGTACTGAAATATGTCCAGTTTTCTTGAGCAGCTTGTGCTAATGTCAACACTAAAAAAGCACAAACTGTTTAGAACTGAGTAAATGAATATTCACAGTATAGCAGCTCAAAAACAATTCTTGTGCCAAAGGAATACATCACAATAACTAGCTTTGTATGGCAGTTAATTGTAAAATTTGAAAAGAAAGTACATCCTCCCATGTATCTTGGGTTAGCATTTTGAGGGGTTAGTACATTTCTACACCGAGAAGTGTGTACTGGAAGCAGCAACATTTAGGTATGAGTACAAAACGTAAATCACTGGCTACACCCCTGGCTTCTGATATAAGAACTATACCAACCTTCTTTCTTAAACAATGATGTCCACAGCAAACAAGGATGATCTCCATCTTGGAAAGCTGAAAGGGCCACGCCTACCTGAGTTAGCAATTTATAGTACTGGGTTGCTATGACAGTGATTACTGCAATTACTATACAGCAGGCTGCAAGCAATTAGCAAATGGTGGCCACTAATTGGTGCAGAGGCCATCACATGCTCATGTGCAAATACCTACAAAAGCAGGCTGCAATCGCTGCCAACAAACTCAATCACTCTATTGCACAGACTGACAGAGAGAGAGACAGAGAAAAGGAAAAAGAAAAAGAAATAATACCAAATCATACAAAGGAAAGGTATGTGACACATATGTATTTACTGGCATGTAGTAGATGTTTTTGAAGAGTAGTCTACATAATGTGAACCATTCATATGTGGCAGCAGTACTTATCTATGCACAGATGTCATGCTTAACTACTGCTATGGACAATACAGTGTGTACCTGTGGGCAGTGGGACATACCTGTGAAATGTGTAGCTCAGCATTAAATGTCAAAGATATGATCCATGTTATCTGTGTTCTGTACAGTAGTGTGGCCAATGGCTGTTGGGGGGATTAGCACTGCCATTATATAAACAAGGGTGTGACAGAGCAACACATGCATGATAGTCATATTAAAGTGTAGCTTAGCATTGGCAACTGCTGTAGCAGTCTAGTATGCTTATCTAGCATTTGTAGCTAATGTTAGTGTGTGTTCACATGTGACACCTGTTTATGTTGCAGCAAGGCCCAACAGTTCAGCTGTGAGGTCCAGGGACTTACGACAGTGTGGACCTTGTGTGTGTATGCCACACACATATGGAGAAATATATATGTGTAATATATATTCACATCTGTATATGTGCATAGAGCAGGGGACATATTGCAACTGTTGGTGAAGGTTAGTATGCGCATATTTCTATATATGTTTTAGTGTGTGACAAACAAGACAGCATACAGTGCTGGTATATGACATGTGGTGGTTAAACAGTGTGGGTGGTTTGTTCAGTTCGCAATGTTGAAGCTAGTGAGGCCTGCTAAAGCTACCTGGGCTGTGAACTTTCAATGCATTTATGACAAGACTGTGTGATATTATTACATTACTGTACACCTCACATCCTTTGTATAATTGATATTCCCACTATGAAAGGTGAAATGTATATGTGCCTACATATATATGTATATGTACACCAATGGATGTGTATATGTATATATATGTGTGTGTATATATATATATATATAGAGAGAGAGAGAGAGAGAGAGTCATATATACTCATACACACCATCTACTTGTTGCAATAGATTCTCTGTACTGTTGACTGACTGCGATGGTCAATGTGTTTGTGAATACGTCAAAGATATATATTTATGGGATAGCTTAGTGGGAAACTGTTTATGTCATGGTCCTTGCTTTGATCCCAGCAAAAGCTGTGTATTCTGTTGCTAGGCAGAAAAAGTGCTATGGCATACAGTGTGATTACGTCTCTTGGTTTTAACTGGGGATGTGTCATTGGAGGCTAAAACACTACATCTATGATTATTGATTGGTACTGATGTTGAATCCAAATCCTGTGTGTACTGTAGTACTACTTGAAGCTCTAGGCCTGTACAGCAAAGTATGGTGTATGTCCACATTGCTTGCATCCACTGTTTTGTGTGGTCCCTGTATTCATCACAGATTACATTCCTCAAGATTAAGGTTTTGTAAGTACTGACACACAGTACTGTATAGTACACACGTAAAGCTTATCTGGGTTGCCATACCTTTGTGTCCTGTAATTATATCTGATGTGTGTGTGGGTATGTCTGTAACATGTCCCCTGTCATATGTGTGGTAAAACATATAACTGCATATCTAGCAACATTTATAGTGTACTACAGCAGTATGCAACCTATATTCCCAATTGTGCACATATTTTGGCTACGGGTTTGCCATTAACAAGTTGTGTGGTATAATAGTAATACATTTACTGGACCTTACACTCATTGTGATGGATGACATATTTCTTTACATATCAGCTTGATGTATATCTGCTGTGGCTAAGTGGTGCATTGTGTTGCATACAGTGTGCCAGGTACTCTTGTATAGTCTTATATAGTTATTTTATTTTGTTGCTGTGCAGAACATGGTTTATTAGATAGAGTGTGCCAGGCACTTTCAAGCAGTTGTGGGATAAGCAGTGATAAGTGGTACTTAAAGTGTTTCACTCTCAGTTAGCTAATAGGTTGTTATATATGGCAGTTCAGTGATATCTGTACTGTATAATGTTAAATGTGCCATATGACCTGCTCAGACATATGTTTTTCTTTATGTCTTCCAGGGATCATGGCACATCTCAGAAACCCCAGCTACAGTAGTGCTGAAGATGAGATAATTACTTGCTGTATGATTCAGCACTACAGTCTAATGTTCTCACGAACCAGCCAGGACCAGCAGGAGCATACTGCAATGTGGCAAGATGTTGTCAGGAGGGTAAATGAGGTAGGCCTGCATAACCGGACATATGAGCAGGTACGCCACCACTGCAGTGATCTACTCAGACATGTCCGTCAGTGTGCTTCTGATGTGCGGAGACGACAGCTTGCAACAGGAGGTGGTGTTAATATCCACCACCCCCTCACCAGAGTGGAGGAGCTGCTCCTGAGCCTCATGGCACCTGCCCAACAACAACAGCAGCAGACATACACCATGATGGAGGTTGGAGCCACCCAGCAAGCACACATGGAGCATACAGGTAACATGGCATATCTGTAGACTACTGTTATCTGTATCGGTAGATCATGCATATGTGAGATGTGTAGTGTGTAGTTAGAAGATGCAGAGCCTGTTGTTGTGCAATACTGATCATTTGGAACATAATCTGTAGGCCTGTGAATGTAAACTGCTGTTCTACTGTAAGATTGCAAACACACAGTAGCAATGCCACAGTTGTGGCCACTGACAAACTGTCTCATCTCTACGTAGGTCCCTCTGGGGTGACATCAAGGCAGTGGACAGATGCTGGTGAGTGTGTTCTACATTTATTATTGTAAATAAAAAGAGCATGTCATAGTTAAGGTGTAGGCCATGTACACATGTAACACACCTACCCATAATGCGTGCTGTGCATGTTTGGTGTAAGACCACACACATCTCATTAATGTGAACAGCTGCCTCAAACACATGCAATACCCAGGCCATCTCAAACAAATGTGGCTACACTGTAGTGACCATTGTATAGGCAAAGTTGTTACTCAACATGCACATAACATACACAACTATGTCATACACAGAGCATTTTAACATGCTACACATAAAGGATTCACAAACCCTCTGTAAAGACACACTCCAGTATCCAAAATCTCATCCACACATTTTACATAATATACCTGAGGGGTAGAGGCCTATCATGGGGCATTCAAACACTCTGCAACACACTACATATTCATGTCAGGGAATGCTTCTTATTGGCCTCCTTACAAACCCATGTAACAACTGGTTGTGAAATGGTGAATGTAGCCAAGGTAGTACAGTTCCGGTACAGCAAGATTAGTGCTGGTTTGGGAAATATTTGTAGCCTTGAGTGACCACATGATGCTTCATGATGATGGCCTATGGTACTATACCCCATCCAGTTATTGTAGCCACAGTACTACACATAGCTTTCATTGCTATACACCTCAATGTTGTGTGTGTGTGTGTGTGTGTGCAAACATATGCACCTCTAAACAATATGCATACCAATCACCATTTGCAACTGACACATATATGTCTTGTGATGCTATTGAGTGGCTAGGTCATATGACACACATTGGGTATGTGTGATGTTTAAATATGCAGTTGTGTTTTAGCATGCCATGTCATGGATGACACTGGCATGTCCACAATATGATCTACACTCACCATAACTACTGTACATTGGGTATGTGGACGAATGGTATTCCATCAATTATACATGCACCACTGATGATGTTGTGTGAATACTCATCATGCATGTGCTAAAACTGTGTCTACAATTATTTGCTAAAGACACAGAGGCTGTAATCAGCATTGGATACCTATCTGACACACAGATACACATCCAACCATGGTATGTAGACCTGTGAGTTATGGTGCACAGTACATTACAGAGTTTTGAATACTTGCACAGCAATGTTGTGTCCATGTATGCATTGCGTTCCAGGGGGAGGCCAATCACTTAATAACAAAACACATGCATCAAAGCCATGTATACTGTTAGTAACAAGGACTATCTACACTTGCACTGCATGCTGTTGAGCAACACATGTCCTGCATGCTGACATGTGTGATATGACTGTTTTGCTTGTGATACTGTACCCCACCATGACCTGCTATTGTGTATGTTCTGACATTGCTGGTGCTTTGTGTGTGTGTGTGTGTGTGTGTGTGTGTGTGTGTGTGTGTGTGTGTGTGTGTGTGTGCTTTAGGGAGGAGTGTATTTGTGTGTGTGCATGTGTGCTTGTGTGCATGTGTGCATGTGCGCATGTGGTCTGACATCATGTTCAGGTCTTAAAGTGTGTTTCCTGTTTTCCACGGGTGCTGAGGTGGGGCTGGTTCAGTACAGCAGGGAACCTGATGTCACTGAGACAGACAGTGATCATGAGGATAGGTGTGTTGAGGCACAGGCAGGTTTGTCTGGGTCTGTTGTTGGACCACCAATTGACAGTACACAAGTCTCCACCCCATCCATGCACACAGTCATACTGTCTGGACATCGATCATCACCATTGCCCTTAGCTGAGAGACAGTGTACAGTTGGCACTGGCCAGGACAGTGTGGTATCTATGGCACATGTATCAGGACACAGCAGCCATAGCCAGATGTCTGGAACGGTACGACATAGGCAGATGTCCAGGGGTTCTCGTCAGAGCACTGCTGGTGATCATGCCCCTGGCAGACGTGCCACAACTCTTTCAACCACATGCATGTTCCAGGCTGTCATGGAGGCACAGGCATGAATGGAACGGTACACCAGACAGGTACTAAGGCCACAGAGGGCTCATAACACCTCTGTAAATGACAGTATCTGTGACCTAGCAGGTGCCATATGTGATTACACTGAGGTCATTGATAGACATTGGGGTGAGACATTGGATGTCCTCCACAATGTCATGTCCATGTGTCAGGACACTGCGGGATGGTTGAGACGTCAACGTGGACGTATGCCAGCAACATCAGCAGCTGGAGGTCACCATGGATGTCCAGCAAGTCACAGCTGCTCCTGTAGTGCCAGTACCAGCCCCAACAATGTTGGGAGGGCTGTCCATAGACCGTCCTAGAAGACCACGTGCATGTGGCTCTGGACAGTCCCAGCAGGGACCTGGATCCAGTGGACATATGTCAACCACTTTGGATAGTACCCAGTCTGGGTTAGTACCCGATACTGTCTCTAACACCCCTGCCAGGCACAGGTTCTGTATCCATGGCCAGAAACAGTGATCTGTAAAGCCTGCCAGGTACAGTCTGTAGCTGTCCCACAAATCCCCGTATATGGCAGGCACATGGTGGAACTATGTGCATGCAGACACACACACATAAACCAGAAATCTAGGGCAAACACATACCCACACACATTACATCAACATTGGCCCATAACAGTACTCATGGCCCTCACACACACACTCACACACACATGTCGATTGTATGGCTCAGTGTAGGCCTCTGGCAAACCAACAACACACCCTGTGCATATGATAAAACCTGTGCCACCTCCTGTCATCTGTAACATTGATGCAGGAACAGGCTAACATGGTGCTGATGCACAGGGTGACATTGATAAAGTATAGCAATGGTTGAATGGGTCACATGTTGTCAGCAGTAAAGTGTAATGATATCCTTGAAGGTGTAGCTGAGCAGGCATGATGCATTAAAGCTGTAATTAGCAATGTTGTATTGTTTACACCAGTGTTTATTCCAATTGTGTTTTGTTTGTCCATGTGCCACTTGGCTGATGTGTGTAGTTGTGTCAGCATGTGTTATACAGTGGACAGTAAGTGGGTGTGTGCAGCACAGGTTTGCAGGTATACATTTGTGAACATGGTGGAGGTGCACTGTCTGCATGTACGTGCATATTGGACACATGGGCAGGGTGACATGCCCTGTATTGGCCAGTGTTAACACTCCATAGTTTCTATTGGTGGCCAGTATGCATTGTACTACACACACTTTGGAACTTGAGTACACATGTGTGTGTATGACACGGGTTGACACTGTGCTGTGGGTGATGCTGTTGTTACTATCTGTCATTGGTTTGCATTACTAAGGTTAACACTGTCCCAGCTGCATAATCCTGTATTAATACACACTGTTCACCTACAGGGTTGCATGGACTGTGCTATCACAAACACAAGAAATTCTCACTTAGACAGTAAAAGTGCAGTAGTCTCATGGACCCCTGCCATCAACTAAATATATAATAGAAGGTGTGATGTTATACCAAAAAAAGAGTTACATACCAAGAAGGGATAACCACTCTGGTCAGTATCATTGGGAAAATTCAATCCCTAAATAAACATACAAGACAAGCTTCAAAGTACACAATGGCAACAATTCCAAAGACAACACTAAAGCTTTCTTTACTGTTGTTCATAATCTACAGGGGAAATCTCAGATTGGGTCACAGTTAATGTAAATGGTCACAAAGTACACTTATCTGACTGACATTACCAATTCCTTGTCAGACAGTTTGAATGCAGATTTCACTACCAGACCTGCAGAACTTAATACCTGATGATTCACAGGCACTCTAGTTAAAACATCTCTTTAACAAGGTCCACACCACAGTGGCAATGGTACTGGACAGTGTCCCTGGCTGTGTCATACACAAGCTGACACATGAAGTCACCACTCACCTAAACGCTCTGTCCAGATGGAGCCTCTATACAGGTTACATACATGTGGAATGACGTACGGTAATGGTGTTCACAGCCCACAAGGGTTGAGCTACAACGTTTTCTTCTCCTTTCGGATGCTCCCATTAGGGGTCACCACAGTACATCATCTGTTTCCATGTCTTCCTGCCCTCTGCATCTTGCACTGTCACACCATCCACCTGCATGTCCTCTCTCACCACAGCTATAAACCTCATCTTAGGCATTCCTCTTTTCCTGTTACCTGGCGGCTTCATCCTTAGCATCTATTTCACAATATACTCTGCATCCCTCCTCAGCACATGTACAAACCAACTTAATCCTGCCTATCTGGCTTGGTCTACTAACCTTCAAACCTGGCCTGACACTCTAATATACTTTATTATTAAACCTGTCCACCCTCATCACACCCAGTGCAAATGTTAACATAAACTGATTAAGGGTAGAACTACAACAGGTCCTGGAAACTCTCACCCTATAAGCCAGACAAATGTTATCTGGAAGGCTATGGAGCACAGCATTATGGAACTTATTAACAGAGACATTATGAACCTGCAAACACTGTACCATACCCACTTAGGTTCTCTAAAGGCCAGACCATGGCTCCTACACCTAGTAGGCTTCAAGCCAGTCAACAAGGCTATAGGTGAGGGAAGGGAGGTCAACAAAGCCAAGCTATAGCTCACCAACAATTCATACCCATCCCACATTCTGAAATTATACATAACCTCAACAGCCTGCCCATGAATGATTGCTAGATGATGGCTTGACAACTGACGCACAGATGTAGGACACACAGTAATATTTGCAGCCTCCATGTACTATTCTATGCCAGTAACAACTGGTATTCACCTGCACTCAGTCCTGGGACCACTCCTGTTTGGCATATAGCTTTCTTAGGTACAAGCAAACACAGTAGGAATATGTCTGCCCATGTTTGATGACAATGCATACTGTGAGCTATACTTCATTCTCCAGATGACACACACATCCTCCAAAAGGGTATCATACAGACAGATACCTGGTGTCAAACTCATAATGTAAACCTATAAGCCAAAGAAAGCATAGTTATCCACTTTTACAAAACAAAGTATCCCCAGAGTACCACATAGGTAGTAGCCCCCAAAATGTGGAGCAGGTACTAATGTATACACAGAGCCATGTGTTAAGTCATCTCTCCTTTGATAATTACATTACCAAAGTGTTTTGGAAATCCCTCTGTGGAGCACATAAGCAATAAAGGGTTTGCATGCAGATCCACAGAGGTTGTTGGACACCTATAATGATTAGTCATCTTTGCCAGACATTGCTTGCTTTTGAACAGGTTTCAAATATACCTCAAGCATAAACCCTCACTCACACTATTCAATAGAAACTGTGATGAGTGGATGTGAAATGGATGACGTAGCCCAGGGATCACTGCAGTGGCTAAGCTTGTCACAAGCATACAGAAGTGACCTAAGGTCTGGAAAGCACCAGCACACTCTGGCAAAGATAACAGATGTGTTCATGGAGAATGTAGAGTACCCACCTATGAAATAATTGAGGTCACATGTATGTATATGTATTTGCCCCATAGCTACCTTACATGTGTAATGCACATACAGTTGTCATTGTGATATGTCATACACTAGAAAAAGCAAAATTCACTCCACATTGACCAACAGTGTCACATACCTGGAGCACACACACACAGTCAGCAAGTGCAAGATTTAAACTCCTTCCTAACAACATTATGATACTACAGCAGTACGCATTTACACGACACACTATACACATTACTGGGAGTTCTCCTTTCCACAGGTATATTTGTAGGATGGTGACATCATCAGACTTGACAAAGATGACTATACCACTTTCAAGGTGTGTGGGTAGTCTCCAAAAAGGTTGCTCCTCTCCAGGGAGGCACACACACACTCTCACACAGTTGGTAAGTGCAGGATTCATACCCCTACTTAACTACATTATGATACTACAGCAGTACACATTTACATGACACGCTATACACATTACTGGGAGCTCGCCTTTCCACAGGTATATTTGTAGGATGGTGACATCATCAGACTTGACAAAGATGACTATACCACTTTCAAGGTGTGTGGGTAGTCTCCAAAAAGGTTCCTCCTCTCCAGGGAGACACACACACACTCACACAGTTGTCAAGTGCAGGATTCAAACCCCTACCTAACTACATTATAATACTACAGCAGTACACATTTACACAATGCACTATACACATTAGTGGGAGTTCTCCTTTCCACAGGTATATTTGTAGGATGCTGACATCATCAGACTTGACAAAGATGACTATACCACTTTCAAGGTGTGTGGGTACTCTCCAAAAAGGTTACGCCTCTCCAGGGAGACACACACACACTCTCACACAGTTGGCAAGTGCAGGATTCAAACCCCTACCTAACTACATTATGATACTACAGCAGTACACATTTACACGATGCACTATACACATTACTGAGAGCTCTCCTTTCCACAGGTATATTTGTAGGATGGTGACATCATCAGACTTGTGGGTTACATTAGGTGACCTACATAGAAGGAATTTCTAAACACTTTGGCAATGTGATTATCAAAGGATTGTTTACTATCTACCTGGGTCCCCAGGTCCCTAATTACATTTCCATACCTACTGGATTACCACCTATGTGGAAATTTGTGGGCACTTTGTTTTATCCAAAGGGGATGACTATGCATTTTTTGGCATTCAGCTTGAGGCCATTGTTTTGACACCAGGTATCTGTCTCTGTAAGACCCTTCTGTAAGACCCTTCTGGAGGATGTCTGTGTCAGCCGGAGAGTCGATTATGGCTCCCAGTTTGCAGTCATCTGCGAACTTGGTCAGCCATAGTCCTCCCATGCTTGCCTGTACCTCAGAAAAGTATATACTGAACAGGAGGGGTCCCAGGACCAAGACCTGTGGGATGCCACTTGTGACTGGTTTAGAGTCGGACATGGCACCCGCAACTCTGACCATGTGTGTTCTATCCGTGAGCCAGTTGGCCACCCATCTCATGACATAGGAGTTAATGTTCAAGCTGGTAAGCTTGTCTATGATGCCACAGTGGGGAATGGTGTTGAAGGCCTTCGTGAGGTCCAGGTAGGCTGTGTGGACTACTTTCCCTTCATCTATGGCCTTGGTAACTGTTTCAAAGAAGTCAACTAGGTTTAGGAGGTAGGTGTAGAGTCCAGTGTCTGGAGGTTCCCAATGTCTCTGTTTATGAGTTCCACGATAATTTGCTCCATAGCTTTGCAGACCAGGCTGGGTAAGCTTATAGGGCAATAGTTCCCAGGTTCTGTTGTGGCACGACCTTTGTGGAGCAGGATGACTGTTGCTGTATGCCATTCTTTGGGTACATAGCCTGTGGTAAGGCTGAGTCTGAACAGTGAATGTAGGTGAGGGTTTAGTTACTTTTGGAGCTTGTGTAAGATGCAGCCTGGGACACCATCCAGTCCCATTGATGCTATGTTCTTAGCTTTGGAGAGGGCTGTTTTTACCTGCATTTCCATGAAGTCTGGGGCTCTGCATTCTTCTGGGATGGACACGGGCCCTTTTTGGGGTGGGGGAGGTGAAGTTTGCACTGAACTTGTCCACCAGGATGTTGGCAATGTCAGTTGGTTCAGTGTATTGTTTTGTCATTTTGCAGTAGCTGAAAGCATATCTGAGAGCTGCCACCTAAATGTTTGATATAGATAAAGAAGGCTTTGTGGTTATCTTTAGATTCCTTGGCAATTTTTCGTTAGAAACTGGGCTTGGATTATTTTATAAGCGATCGTAGTTTCTTGCTAATAATGATCAGTGATGCCTTTCCTTTTTGGAATTTTGCTCTATCATGTGTTAGTTTCCTCCTTCTGTTGTATAGCTTATTTATGGGCAAGGACCACCAGATTGGTTTCTTCTTTTTGGAGGAGTGAGTCTTGATTTTAATTGGGATGGCTCGATCCATGCATCCCTGTAGATGCTCATAGAATGCACTTGTAAAGGATTCTGCAGATTGGATAGCATTATCCTGTAGCAAGGGGGCTTTGAAACTTTCCACTTCGGTCTTGAGAAGTGTGAAGATTGCTTTTGAAATGTTTTTCACAGTGGTTTCATTGACTGGGGGGGTCAGGATGTGGATATCCAGTGTGATTACTTCATGATCTGATATTCCCAGCGAGGGGTTTACCTCTGGTGAGGAACACTGATCCCCCATGTTGGTTATGACCAGGTCCAGTATGTTGTCACCTCTAGTGGGCATGGTGACCAGCTGTTCCAGGCAGTTTGAGTTTATAAACTCTAGGAAGCATTGGGCAAAGGACTTTGTACTCGAGTAATTATCCCAGTCAATGTTTGGGTAGTTGAAATCTCCTCATATCATGGTGTTCAGTAGGACCTTTATATTTCCCAGTGTTCTCAGGAATACTGAGTGAGGGTCCTGAAACAAGGTATGTGATCTGTAGCAGGCTACAATCTGATAAGCAGCTTTGCCCAATGTTAGTTGCACTTGCATGGTCTCCAAGGCCTCGTGCTGTGCCACTAACCTGGAGGTGTGGGTATCCTTTATGAAAATGGATATACCCCCTCCTTTTGTATTTCAGTCTGGGTTTTGGGGCCGACGCTCGGAGGGATTGGGATTTCTTTAAGTGGAGCATGTCCAACAGCTCTGTGTTTGACATAGCTTTGTATGTTAGGCAGAGGTCACCTCTGAGTATGCGATATGCGACAGAGTAAAGCTGGAGTGTTTTGAGACGGTCTGTGTATGGCATGTATTTGAGGCCAGTAATCCTCTTTGTGAGGTATTTCTGCAGGCTTTCCAGTTGTTGTAGATGTCTTGTGAGTTACATAGCAAAAGGGGCATTGTACTCTATAATGGATCTAATGAGTGATGAGTAGAGGGGAACAATGACCTCTTTTATTCAGCATAAGACACCTTTTGTGATGAGGTGTGCCACGTAGAAGGATTTCTTGACTACTGTGGCGATGTGATTATCAAAGGAGAGTCTACTGTTCACCTGTGTCCCAAGGTCTCATCACACTTTCAGTGTTAAGTATACTATCGCCTATGTTGTAGTTCATGGGTACAGTATTTTTACCAAAGGGGATGACAATGCACTTTTTGGCATGGAGCTTGAAGCCATGGCTTTGACACCAGGCATCTGTCTCAGTGAGGCCCTTTTGTAGGATGTCCACATCGTTAGTAGTCTTGATTATGGCTCCTAGTTTGCAGCCATCTGGGAACTTCATTAGCCAGAGACCTTCCATGTTAACCTGTACTTCAAGGAAGTTGATACCAAACAGGACAGGACCCAGGACTGAACCCTGTGGTACTCCATTTGTCACTGGTCCGAAGTCGGACTTGGAGTCTGCTACTTTCACAGTGTGGGTTCTGTCAGTGAGCCAGTTGGCAACCCATCTTGTGACATAGGGATTTATACCTAGCTTAGTGGGTTTATCCATAATTCCAGAGTGGAGGGGGGTGTTGTCAAAAGCCGTGGCAAGATCTAGATAGGCTGTGTGAACCACCTTACCCTTGTCTACGGCTTTGGTGACTGCTTCAAAGAAGTCTATCAGGTTTAGGAGACATGATCTGCCTTTTACAAACCCGAAATGGTTGTGGTCCAGAGTTTGGAGATTACCAATGTCTTTGTTTATAAGTTCCATGATGATACGTTCCATGGCCTTGCAGATCAGGCTAATGGGGTGCTAGTTTCTGGGGTCCGTGGTGGCTCTCCCCTTGTGTAGTGGGATAACCGTCGCTGTGCCATTCAACAGGCACAAAGCCTGAGGTGAGGCTGTGATTGAACATGGTACATAGGTGTGGTGCCAGTTCATTCTGCAGTTCATGTAGAACGCAGCCTGGGATGTAATCTGGTCCCATGGATGCTGTGTTCCTGACTTTGGAGAGTGGTTTTTACCTGTGCAGCCATGATGACAGCAATTTTGCATTCTTCCGGTATAGAGATGTGCTCTTTCATGAGTGAGAGGGGGTAAAGTTAGCACTGATCCTATCTGCCAGGCTGTTGGTAATATCAGTTTGGTCTGTATATTTAGTGCCATTGTGCTGTAACTCAGAGTAGATCTGAGTGTTGCCATTTAGATTCTTGACATAGCTCTAGAATGCTTTGTGGTTGTCTTTAGAATCAGTGCCGACTTTGTTTTCATAACTCGCTTTGGAGGATTTTATCAGGGATCACAGCTTCTTCCTGAGGCTGACCAGGGAGCTCCTCCACTCATGGGATATTACCCTCTTTTGCAACAGTTTCTTCCTTCTGTTGTGCAGTTTGTTTATGGCAGGGGAGCACCAGATTGGCTTCCTTTTCTTGGAGGATAGCATCTTGGTTCTGTTTGGGATAGCACGATGAATGCACTCATGTAAGTGCTTATAAAGTGCAATTGTGAAGGATTCAGTAGTCGTAACAGTATTGTCCATCTGCATGGGTGTCCTGAAGTTCAGCACTTCTCTCTTAAGAAGCATGAAGTTGGCTTTGGAGACAATTTTTAACATGGTTTCCTTAATGGGGGGGGTGGGTCCAGAATGTGGATATGTAGGGTAATTAGCTTATGGTCAGATGGGACCAATGAGGTGTTGACTTCAGGTGTGGAACACCTGTCACTCAGGACACACCAAACCCCATAACCAACACAAATAACCACAAAGTCAGCTAAATGCTACCCATTGCCAGAAGTCTCAACCTCCAGATGCACAAACTTGAGGCACATATCAGTATGGAGAATATTGATATCTGTGCAGTAACAGAAACCTAGTTCAAGGCTCCAGAGAGCAAACCAGCACTACCAGGATACTACTCATTCCATACCTTCCAGCATCAGGACCTAGATCATAGCACATAGGGTGGGGATGTATCCATATTCATCAAGGATACCTACACCTCTCTCTATATGTTCTGTACAGGATATATACCCATAGAATGTTGCACAGCAATGTTCTTCACACTCCACAGGGGTGGGGCCACAAAAAAACCTTGGCATTCATGCTCTATGAGCCTGATGAGTGTGATCTTTAAGGCAATGGAGCCAATCATAATGGAAGTTAACAATAAAGAGATTGTAAACCTTCACACAGTTGAGCACACCCAATTTGGCTTCATCATATGCAGACCACGCCTCCTGAACTTGGCGGATTTCTTTACCCAGGCTACAGATGATTGAAATGAGCTCAACACAGCCTACCTATACCTCACTACAGCCTTTGACACCATTCCCCAGTCAGGTATCTTAGATGAACTTACCAACCTGGGCATGAATCCATGCATCACAAGATGGATTGCAAACTGGCTCACAGATAGATCCCACTAATTAAGAGTTGCTGGTTACATGTCAGACTCTACACCGGTAACAACTGGTGTCCCCCAGGGTTCAGTCCTGGGGTCCCGCCGGTTTGGTATAGACTTCTCAAATGTACATGCCAACACAGGAGGGTTGTGGTTGACTAAGTTTGCTGGGAAATGTAAAGTGTTTGCCATAACAGATTCCCTGGATGACACAAATATTCTCCAGAAGGGACTCTATGAGACAGATGTGTGGTACCAGAATCATGGCCTCAAGATCAATGTGGAGGAATGCATAGTGATCCCCTTTGGTGAAAACAAAGTACACACAAACTCCCACATAGGTGTTACCCCCTTAAAACTGCCAAGGTAATAAGGGATCTGGGGACACAAGTAGATAGTCATCTTTCCTTTGACAACCATGTTGCCAAAGTGATTGGGAAATCCTATGTGGCCCACCTAATCAACAAAGGGTTTGCATCAGAATCTGAAGAGGTAGTGGTGGCCCTCTACTCTTAAGTCATCAGACCCATCATTGAGTACAATGCACCATTTTGGATGTACTCGACTACGCATATCCAGCAGCTGTAGAGACCACAGAGGTACCTCACCAAGAGGATTACTGGCCTCAAACAGTTGTGTTATGCAACACAACTGGTAAAACTAAATCTGTTCTTCGTTGCGTACCGCCTACTCAGAGGCACATTCTGCCTAACATACAGAGCCATGTCCAACACATAACTGCTGAGCCTGCTTCATCTACAGATAACAAAATTGAGTCACCCTACACACTCCAGGGATATGAACCTCATCACAACAATGAATACAATATGCTGGTGGGATAGAGTACCATCCCAGACACTTGCCTTACTGTGGAACAGAGTCCTAATGTACATCAGACAGAGCCCCTCGCTGACACTCTTCAATAGGAACCTTTATGAGTGGATGGGAAACAGACAATTCACGCCAGGAATCATATCAGCAACCCCACTAGAAAGGGGCTTAGGATACTAACTATTAGAACGAGGGCTTGGGAGACTACCCAATGGGGTGGCGAAAGCTGCACAACTTGTCTAGGCTAACATATGCCTTATTGAAGATAGGTTCATAGGTATGTAGTAGACTATGTGACAGGTACATGTCTACAGATAGTAGATGTGTACTTCATTGTACCGTCATGTTGTACAGCAGGCACATGGACCGCATACACTGTAATGCTTACAGATACTGGTGGCTGTTATGTACACTGGGTGAGATGTGCACCTCATGTCTTTTGTGCCATTGGGATGTGTGCTGGGTGGGACAGTCCTGGATGGCTCCCTGTCATGGTCACCCTCTTACACACATCTCTGCCCATCCATCTTTGGCTTATTATGCTGTGTTCCCCCCTACATATATATATATATATATATATATATATATATATATATATATATATATATATGTACATAGGTACGTAATAGGCTATCTGCCTGAAGGCATATATTAGTATGGTCAGAGAGTGCAGATATCACCACCCATGGAGTTAGTTCCCTAGGCCTCTGTGTAGTAGAGCTGATGAAGTGATCCATGGTGTGACAGCTCAGTTTCACATACACTCATCAAGGCTCCTCTGGAAGAGTTTCAGTGAGGGACTCAGCTTAATGTAGGTTGGGAGGGAGCCTGTTCCAATGAAAAGGAAGTCTGTGAGTTAGTAATGTATCCCTCCAACATGTTCTATTTATTGTTGTAATGATGATATCCCTAGAGGATGTAGTACAGTGAGCTTGGGTTTACTTCAGATAGCACATGTACATCAGTTCTGCATTGGACATGGACCTATCTGTTGGGCAGAGATCACCTGAGTAGACAGTATGCAACAGAGTACAGATTGAGTTTAATTCAGTCTTGTTGCATAGAGCAACTGTTTGAGGCCAGTAATGCTCTTGTTGAGGTACGTCAGTGGTCTTTCCAGCTGCTGAAGATGCCTAGTCAGATTCATCGCAAGTGTGTTGTGGTACTCTATGATGAGTCTGATGACTGATGAGTAGAGGGAACCTCCTTTGACCTACATGCAAAGACCTTGGCAGTTTGTGGGAACATATAGCATGATTTTCTAACCACTTTGTGAATGTGTTTCTGGAAGTAGAGATGACTATCCACGTGTCCATAGATCCCTTATTATTACCTCCATATTTAGGGTGTTGGCACCTATGTGGTATTTGTATGACTGTAGCTTGAGGCTATAAGTTTGACACCACATCTGTCTAACTGTGACCCTTTTTAAGGATGTCTCTGTTGTCCCAAACATCGATTATGACAACCTTTTTGCAGTCATCCACAAACCTTGCTAAACATAGCCCTCATGTGTTTGACTGTATTTCTGAAAAGTATACACCAGACAGGAGGGGTCCCAGGACTAAGCCATGGGGGACAGCAGTTGTTACCAGCTTGAACAGGAGACCACAATTCTTACCTTGTGGGATCTATCTGTGCCCCAGTTGGCAATCCATCAGATGACATACATGTTTATGCACAGGTTGTTGATTTTGTGGATATGACATGTGTGTGGGATGTTGGAAAATGGCTTTTCAAGGTCTATGTAGGCTGTGTGTAGCTCATTTCATTGATGTATGTCCTGGGTGGCTGCCTTGAAATCTGTCTAGCAGGTTTAGGAACCATGATCTGCCCCTGACCAAACCAAAATGGGTAGGGTTGGGTGTTTGTAGGCTCTCAATAGCTCTGTTTATGAGTTCCATAATGATGGACTCCATGGCCTTGCACATCAGGATTATTAGGCTTATACGACAATAGTTCCCATGGTCTGTTGTGCACCAACACTCGTGGAGTGTGCCAAACATTGCTGTAAACCATTCCACAGTTTCATATCCTGTACAGACGGTGAGTCTCAACAGACTGTTCAGGTGCAGGGTCTGTTTGTTTTGGAGTTCACATATGACACAGCCAGGGAAACCATGTTATCCCATACATGCCGTGTTTTTAGGTTTGGAAAGAGCTGTTTAACCATTGTACATGTGATTTCTGGGTTTTCACAATCTCCAGGTATGATAATGGGCCCTTTTGTCAGTGAGAAGGGGGTAAATATGTATGAACCTGTCTGACAAGATGTTGGCAATGTCAGTCATGTACATGTATTAATTTACAGTTTGCACTGACTCAGAACATATATGAGTTTACATTGATATTTATGACATAGCAAAAGAAAGCTTCATGGTTCTCTATGGACTCTTTGACTATGGCTTGGATAATGTTAGGAGTGCTCATTGTTTCTTGATGATACTGATCTTAGATTTATTGATCTTCTTTGTTTTTTCACTTTCTTTGAACAACTTAAGTACTTGGAGTACATAGTTTGTTTATGACAGGTGTCCAATATATTATATGGGTCTGTTTTCATATCAGTGTGTGCACAAGGCAGGATTGTTGAATAGTGACAAGTGTCTGGAGTAAGAACTGCAACTGCCAGAAATGTGTGGTCCACTGCTGTACTCAGACATGGCCTAAGTGTGTGAGCATGCCCAGTATGACCTTTTAGTATGTTGCTGACTGAAATTTGCTAAATTTGTTTAAGTGTGTGAGCATGCCCAGTATGAGCATATATACTATATGTGTGTGAAAATCAAGTTGGTTTTTACTTCAGGGCTCACCTTTGTGTTCTACATCAACAGGAAGCATGCTGTGCCTGCAGGGCTTCCATGAGTCACTTTGCATAGACTTATCAACATTTCTACATACAGTGGGGACAGCTATTATTTGTACATTTCTACCTGGGGGGGCACACCTGATTGTTACTGTGGGTGTACATAGGATGAGGGGTTCACCTGACACTTATACACATTTGCTAGGCCTGCACTGCTATGTCAGGTACTCCATTTCAGTCTGTACTGTTGCCTATCATACTGGCTTGAGGCATACCACTGTACTACAGACCTTAGCTTCCAATTACACGCATATTAGTTTGTGACTTCATAGCCTACCCAACCCACATCACACTGCCTGGCCTGCTGTTATATGTCTGCATAGGCCTGGGGGGAGGTTACTCATATACCTCTTCAGAGGGCATGATACAGCATTTGTTTGTGTTTGTGTTTGTCTACATTTGTCCTGCTGGCTGTGACTGTTAGGTATGTGACCCCCCCTAACTGGTATGTGTGAGTGAGTTAAGTTGTGTCTGTGCCAGTGAAATGCTGTCATGGCTTAGTGGTTCAATACTATGACTATAGTACACAGTATCCTGTGTTCGAGCCCTGTCACTGCTTTTTATTTTCCTGCTGGGCAGACCAGACTGCTTAAGGAACAGTAAAGCAGGTGTGAGCGTGTTTACCTGACTTTGCTCAACTTTGCCCGACTTTCCCAACATTGCCCGACGTTGCACTGGTTAGCCCGGTGAGCAGCTACACGCAATTGTATTTAAATATGCTCAGTACTGGTAAAATGTGCATAGCAGTGCTTTATATTGCTTAAAATAGGGCACTCATGCCTCAGGTGGTGCTGCAGGGCTGCCTATGTTGGATGCACATAGTGCACTCTCTCTATACATGTTTGAAAACAGGTAGTGTCAAGTTAGGCATCCCTTTTACTGTATGCGCGAGTCAGAGAGAGGTGTAATTTCCAGGGTTCCTACTGAGACAGTGTATGTGCTATGTGTTGCCTCTTTGCCAAGGCCAGGGCATACTGGGCACACCTCCTTCTGCCTACTGGGGCAGGCTCAGGTTGTTTCTCCTCTGAGTCACGCTGTGTCTGTGCAGGCCTTGGCAATGGTGGGGGCTGTTTGGGCCTGCCCCATGCTGTTCCTGCTGCAGCTGTTTTCGCAGGATTATATTGTGTAGCATGGCACATACCATGACAATTTGGGTACATGTAGTTGGTGAGTACTGCAGGCTCCAGCAGATGTGTCCAGGCACTGGAACCGTGACTTGAGCATCCCAAACACATGCTCAGTAATGTTTCTTGTTTGTGGGTGTGCCTCATTATGGAGTTCTTGTTCGGGTGTGTGTGCATTTCTTATGGGTGTCATCAGCCACGGCTCCAGTGCGTATCCAGCATCCCCCCACTAGGTGACCGTCAGGGATGTCCCCATTGGCAAATCTGTGGTACAGCTGCATCAGATGCCAGATGTGGGAATCGTGATAGCTTCCAGGGCAGCCAGCACACACATTCATTATTATGCCCTGGGCATCGCACATGACCTGGCAGTTGACGGAGGGGAAGCCCTTGCGGTTGATGTAGACCCTACCCCACTCAACGGGTGGTGCTTTGATGTGTATGTGCATGCAGTCTATTGCACCCACTACCTCAGGGTATTCTACTATTTGGTGGAAAAGACACATATTGCTGGCCAATGCCTCATGGGAATTGGGGAAATATACATGCTCACCGACATGTGCTGACATGGCATCCAGGAACTGGTGCAGTACCCAGGATGCTGATGCCTGTGAAATCCCCATCATATCACCAGTTGGTCTCTGGAAGGTACCTGTAGCTAGTATTCTTAGACCAACACATACCTTGGTATCCACTGGGATGGGTTCCCCTCTGTTTGTTCTGTGTGTGAGGCTTGGCTGGCACAGCTCAACAATTTGCTGCAGGAGGTCTCTGTCCACCCTATAGCACTCCACTATCTCCAGCTCATATAGCCCCTGGTAGGTTACCCTGGGTCTGTACACTCTTCTCCGTCTCCTCACTGTGGGTTGCTCAGCATCATTCACAACATCACCACCCTCAGCACCTTGCACATGTTGGTTTATGATAGCAAGAGCAGCCCCTAACATTTTGTCTGACTTTAAAGTTTTTAAGCTTTCCCTCTTTGTATACTGCAGTGTTGCAGAGTTCTTGGGAAAAATAGGGAAGACTGTTGTTTGCAGAGTTTAAAGTGATGGGCTGGGCTGGGCTAGTATGCTGCCTGTGTAATTGGCTGATTCTGATATATTTCACCTGACAGCTCTGCTAGTTCTCCTTGGTTAACTTCCTACTACTTCTTTTCCTTCCTTTTCCCTTTCTGTTTCCGCCCGGGGCAGTACCATGTGCATACGCTGTGTGCACGTTTGCAAGAAATTTCAGATATATTCATGGTGTACACCTTTGGTTTCTGGTTTTCAAAAAGGACAACTGTAGACATGCCTCTTGTAATCCTGAGCAACTCAGGGCAAACACAAGACACTGTGCTCCAATAAGCATACAGCCTTTCTGACACACCCCTTCATGATGTCACCTATCTTCTACTCTACTACTCACCTACTCCTACACTTACACTCTTGGGACATGGCTCACATGCTGGGGAAAATTGGGATTCACTATCCTTATCCTCATTTGCATAGGATTGCCTACTAATGCTTGGTTACATCTCTCACACTGAGCTTCCCCCCCTTAGCAACCAGTACTCAGTGGCCATGTTGTCTTCAGCCTGCCATTCACCTGCATGGCAGGATAAGCTTTTTAATGAAAATGCCTATTTTTAAATAATTTTCTTGTTTTTGTAAGCGCCGCACATTTGCACGGCGCTGCGCTATGCTTAAACATCAGAGATCAGGGAAAAAAATAGATTTTAATAATTTTAAACATTTAAAAATGCCAATGGCCTTATATTTGGCCACTGGCATGCTTCTTCAACTGGATGCATCCTTTATTTGGAGCTGTCATAGCTCCGTTTAGCTATTTGCAGAACGGTACTCCGTTACCAACAGAGTGCATTTCTGCAGATAACACTACTCTTCCACAGACAGGTTAGTGTTTCCTAGATTTCAAATTTACCTCATTTGCATAGCTTTCAGCAGCAAATGAGGTAATTTGCATACCATGACACTGTCCGTGCAAGAGTAGCATTAGAAGTTCTCATGCATGCCCCTGCCAGCTGTTGCTGGATCGTTCGGCAGACATATTGGCTGTCTGACGTCTTACTCTACTCTACAACTCTGTGCAAGCTTTCGTAAATCTGGCCCACAGTGTTTTTAATACTTACATTTTTGTTTAGTTTTAAACTTTAATAATAGTCTCTTTCCCTTTAAAATATACGTTCTGTAATTAGTAATAGTGTTTTACATTCACAGCCATTTTTTTCAGTCGAAAATGGCCACAGATGATCACAACGACCTTTTTAGAACTTTTTTAAAAGCTTTATTCAATGGTTTATACTTCCGTTTGCTCATTAGAATGTTTTTTTCAACCAGAATGAAGCTTTGCTTGCCTAGATTACATGCCGTGAGCTGTTTTAACCACAAATGATCTTCCCTGTAATATGCTGAGTCTTAGGTCTGCACCACATACTGTTACACAGAAAGTTAAGGGAATTTTTTATTGTTGCACTTCTCTTCACCCTATCTTAGTCTGTTGTGCTTGTCAGCAGATTCTATAGAGATTTAATAATATTCATAGATAAATATTTAAAAAACGTTAAATCTTTGAGCTACAATCATTTTACATGTTCTTGATGGTGCAGCAAGCTGTCATGACTTTTGATTTCACAGCAAGTGGTGATGACATTCATATTAATGCAGTACATTTATATCTGCTTCTTTAAAAATCAGCACAGACAGTCGATTATGGCAAGGCTTTAACAGATGAGATGGACATCTTCATTGTTTGGATAAGTTAGCAATGTTTTAGCTTTTATTAACATTGATAAATTAATTTATTTGTTACTCTGGGATTTTCATTTTATTTTACCACATTTATGCATATTTTCACTCTCTTTAATTTATAATTATAGAAGTCACTAACTAATCTTTGCAGCTGCTATAGATTTTCCATCAGAACTGTGCATAAGGTGTAGTTGCAGCAATTTTAGAGTATCACACATTTGATTAACATTGTTTTTCTTCTGTAACTGCAGGAACTTTTCATTTCTGATTAGAGAAAGCACAGCTATAGACAGGAGCATATAATAATAATATCCTCTGCCACTGACTTAGTTGCAAGATGTATGTTTTTATTTGCTTTTATTAAGTCTAATGAAATAAGGCATGCTGTAATGATATTCTGCTGAAATAGGTAGTGCTTTAAGTTTTTGGAAGACAAACATCGTTTTTCAATATATTTGAATGAATATTATACATCTGTTAATAACAGGAACTGATGTGCCTCACATGCACAGTGTCTTTAATAATAGTGTAATAGGAATGTATAATAATAGTTGTTAATGGACTTTTATTTTCATTTGAAGTAGCTGTTTCTCATTCTTGAGAAAATATTAATCTGATGAGCACACTTTTTGCTACTATTTTATAACCCATAATCCCAGCTCCACTGGCAATAGTTAAAGTAGCCTTCATGACTATCTTGTCGTTAAGCAGACTTTTACACTTTTATTTATTCAGCTATTAGCAGCATGCTGGAGACAAATTATTATAGTTTTCTATGATGTTCTGTCTTTATAAGTCAAATTACTTTATAGTCAAGTGGTGAGGGTTGTTAGAATTTCTCATTCACTGTTCACTAGTTTCATAGCTTGGTATTATTACTGATAGCTTATTATATTTTATCTTATTTTAAATCATTTTAATGAGGGATTAACAGAAATCAGAAACATCTTCCACATGACCCTGTCTGTTACAACTGGCCTTTGCTATATGAACTTAGCATCATAGTATCATATCTTATTTGTACATCTTGTTGTAATACACATATAATTTTATATCCGGCATTTAAGGATGGCATTCATACTATAATACAGAATCTAGTTCTTCAAGCTTAGTAACTCATATCTAATCGCCTTAATAGAACTATTCCTAAAACTAAATAGTTGATGAAACAACCTGAGACTGTTCATTTCTTTTTTTCCTTTTAAAGTCTACATCTAGAATCAGGTGCTTTAGAGTATTCTATTTTACATGATTGTCTCATTTATAAGATTTATTAGAGCTTCTTGGCATGGTTAGGAAAATTCTCAAAAGTAGTCTATTGGAACGTTGTCTTTCCACCAGACTAGGAATTCCTCAAATTCCATGTTTGTGTATAGAAAATTCAGTCTTTTTGATTAACTTGTTAGGTATACTATTCATCAAATTCTTTTTTTCCTATAGGCTTGATGTTATATTATATGCTTTCATAGTTTCAATCTGCAGTTTTTTGTGACTATGGTACTAACTCATAAACAAGTCCATTCCTACATCCACGAGAAAGAGTTACTGGATTATAATAATAGCAGTTATACACATTTCATCCTACCTTTTCTTACCTGAATCTCAATGACACTAACTCTAGTGTCTTTAAAGATTAATGGATTAAATAATCCAAGGAAGAGGTCAAACTTACTAAAATATATGAATGTTAATAAATCCCAGGTAGTTTTCTTACAAGAAACACATTTTAAGCTTTCTGAAAAGGAAATTTTGACCCTCAGTAACTGCATTACCATTACTCATGCCCCTTGTAAGATAAAAAAGAGGGGTTATGATATTATGGGGGAAAAAAGTTCCATTCTCCCTTAAATTTTATATAAATATGAAGACCAGGAAGGACTTCTAACCATACTTACTTTAAAATTTAATAACAGAATCTGGACCTTAGCCAGTCTTAATTGAATTCTTGGTTTGGGAGTAAAAACTGCTAAAAACATCTTGATCACATTACTAATGTATATAAGAGTAACCTCATTATAGGTGGTGATTTTAACTGTATACAAGATAGTATTGACACCACTGATAATTATCAATTAAGGGTCTCACCTATAGCAAGACTTTAAAAAAATGGGTCGAGACTCCTAATTTACACAACACATTTACTATTGGAGGACCCACTTCTTTGAAATATTCTCATGTAGACTATAGGTTTAAAATATAGACTAGAACAGACATAATTTTAGTTTCTAATGATCTAAGGCTGAAAATTTCCTCCTTTGCAATTCTTCCATGCCCCATCTCAGATCATGATACTCTGCCCCTTGAATTTTGAATTAATCATAAATGACTTATTCCTATAACTAGAATCCCAGCCTATGCAACCAAAATTAATGACTTTAAACCTTGTCTCATGTCAGAGGTACAATTTTTTTCTACAGACAAACTTTACTCCAAATTCTAACATAATCATGGTATGTGATGCATTAAAAGCCTATCTTTGTAGTAAAATAATAGCATGGTTCAAAAAAAAAACAATGAAATTCAGACATATAAAACATTCAATCTCAACTCTTAAATATTAAATGTAATCCATCACAACTTAACCCTGATAAGGTAAAAAAAATGAGGAGTTTAATTAGCAATATTCCGATATCCTATCCCATAAAGCTAACTTGGCATTGGAAAGATTAAAAATAAACTCTTGTGCATCATCCCCCAAACATATGCACAATCTGTCAATGAGAGCCAAGATATAATCTAATTCAAATAATATAACTAAACTACTACATGAAGGCTGTTTCTAACTTAGGAGACATTTTAGACCCCTTCAAGTTTCATTATTCTAAACATTTTGGTTCCAATCATTCAGTTAATGACCATATTAAATTAGATATTCCTTCACTTAATCAGCTAAGGTTCCCTGAGAACCTAGATACAGTTCTTGAATCACAAATCTTACTAGAGGAGATTGAACAAAAAATGTAAAAATTTAAGCATAACAAATCCCCCAGGATGGACAGCATTATCACTGAAATATATACATTGTTCTCCACATCTGTATTGTCCTTCTTTCATAAAACTTTACGAGAAATTCAATCATATGGCATTATACCACCTTTGTGGAAATATTCTTTGATTTCACCTATAATAAAAGTTATCAAGTATCCTCAGTTTTGTAGCTCTTACACACATATTTCATTATTAAATAATGATTATAAAATCTTTATGTCCATCTTTCTGGATAGATTGAAGGTCCCACTAATACAAATGATAAATGATGATCAATCAGGTTTCATACATGAAAGACATAACATTAAAAGGATTTTAACACTGATTGAATATTGAACAAGGAAAATTAAGAAGCACTATTGATTAGTTTGGACAGAGAAAAGGCCTTTGATTCTGTAAACTGGGAATATATGTTTGAAGTGTTAAGTTATTTTAACTTTCCTTCTTCTTTCATTTCTCTAATAAAAAATATATACCAAAACAATGCAGCTTATGTTAAATTAGGTCCCTTTATGTCTGAATCTATTCAAATAACCAAAGACACTAAGCAGGGATGTCCCTTATCCCCTATTTTATTTGCATTAGCCACTGACACTTTTGCTGCCCTTATTCATGACAATCCAAAAATCATAGGTATTGATATTTACAATAACTATAACTCCAAGATAATGCTTTTTGCAGACAATATCTTACTTATGTTAATTAATTCACAGTCAATTTTACTAGAATTAGATTCTATGGTGAACTATTTCCAGAAGATTTCAGGCCTACATTTTAACAAATCAAAACCCAAACATATGCTTTTAAATAAGAAGAAAAAATCAGATAATCATATTATTGGTGCATTTTCAGATTATCTTGACTATTCAGGAATAA
Organism: Protopterus annectens; assembly: GCF_019279795.1. Taxonomy (NCBI): domain Eukaryota; kingdom Metazoa; phylum Chordata; order Ceratodontiformes; family Protopteridae; genus Protopterus; species Protopterus annectens. The sequence continues at coordinate 1,625,360,072 of NC_056728.1, read as the reverse complement.
CATTATGCAATTCCATAGAGAATGTAATGGAATATAACTATAAAAATATTATAAACTTAATAAATAAGCACACAACTAATTGGAATAATACCTTCATTACCTTTGAAGGCAGGTTACAATTAATACAAATGACACTTTTACCAGAAATATTCTAGGTAGCTCTAGTCCTTGGGCAGGATTCACGAAGGCTTGCACGGAGTGTAAGAGACGTGCAACACTCCATGCAAGCCTCGCGATCCAGGAACAGCCCTAAACTCCGTGTAAGAGACCAGCTAAAATGTCTCTTACATGGACTGGGCGTGGACATGCTAAATACCTCACTTGCAGCTGAAAGGTATGCAAATGAGGTATATTAGCGATCCACGAAGCAGAAACCAGTCCGTGTAAGAGACGTTTTAGCTGCAGAAATGTACTCAGTTGACAACTGAGTACGTTTCTGCAAATTCCACAACGGAGCCATGTCAGCTCCAAAAAAAGGGTGCATATGACTCAGGCAGCATGCCAATGGCCAAATATGTGGCCATTGGCAATATAACCCGATGCCAAAATATTAAAAATATAATGTTTAAACCCAGCGCAGCCTCGGGCAAACGGGCTGCACTGCATAAAACATAAAAATGAAGGTTATAAACCCACAAATGTGGGTTTCATGCAATACATGGAATGACAATGCAGGGACCAGCAGACCAAAAACAACATGACCACCGTGTAGTGGTTGCTAAGGGGGGAAGCTGAGTCTAAGACATGTAACTAAGCATTAGTAGGCAATCTCATGTAAATGAGGGTTAGGATACTGAATCTCACAGTCACATAGCAAATGAGCACAGTCGGAGTAGTGTAAGAGATACATAAGGGGGAGGAATAGAGTAGGAGATAGGTGACATCACAGGGGGGAATGGTAGAAAGAAATGCAGTTCATTGGAGGCCAGTGTAACATGACAGATGACAGACACAGATCATGGAAAGAGGTGTGCCACTAGATAGGTCATGGAAAGTCAAGAAATGGAAGGTGTACACTGTTACTTACACCAAAGTTTCTTGCTGGGCGTGCATGCGCACGTGTGCACACCATGAAGCGCAAGTAGGGCAGTGTGCACGCGTGTAAGGCAGACTGAGCATGTGGGAGCGTGTTGGGAGATGTTTAACACTGTTTGCGCAGGTGTGTGCGCGTGTAGGGCAGGCTGAGTATGTTGGAGGCTGTTGGCAGACGTGTAACAGTGTTTGCGCGGGTGTACACGCGTTTTAACCCAAATAAGTAGATGCTGAACCGTGTAAGCACGTGTGCACGCGTGTAAGCCACTGTGAGCGTGTTTCTGATGGTATGCACGTTGCTCCCCCCTGAGGAAACAGAGAGGAAAAAGGAAGCAACAGAATTAATAGGAAGCTAGCAGGGATAACTGCTGAAGCTAGCAGGTGAAAACAATTAGAAGCAGGCAATTACACAGGCAGAATAGTAGCCCAGCCCAGCACTTAAAACTCTGCAAACAGTAGTGCAGGATGTTTCTCTTAAGAGACACTGCAAGACAGGAGTAAGCTAATAGAAGTGAAAACTGAAAAAGCTTAACTCAGAGCAGAAATGTTAGGGGCTGCCACAGCTGTCATAATGAGACATAGGCGACTTGCTGAGGGTGGTGACAATGCAGATGGTGCCAGACAACCCACAGTGAGGAGACGGAGAAGAGTGTACAGGCCCAGGGTCACCTACCACGGGTTACATGAGCTGGAGATAGTAGAGCGGTATAGAGTGGACAGAGAGCTCCTGCAGCAAATCATTGAGCTGTGCAGGCCATGCCTCACACACAGAACCAACAGAGGGGAACCCATCCCAGTGGAAACCAAGGTATGTGTTGGCCTAAGAATACTAGCAACAGGTACCTTCCAGAGACCAACTGGCGATATGATGGGGATATCACAGGCATCAGCCTCCAGGGTACTGCACCAGTTCCTGGATGCCATGTCAGCACATGTCGGTGATCATGTATATTTCCGCAATGCCCGTGAGGTATTGGCCAGCAATATGCGTCTCTTCCAGCAAATAGTGGAATACCCTGAGGTAGTGGGTGCAATAGACTGCACGCATACGCATCAAAGCACCAGCCGGTGAGCGGGTAGGGCCTACATTAACCGCAAGGGCTTCCCTCCATCAACTGCCAGGTCATGTGTGATGCCCAGGGCATAATAATGAATGTGTGTGCTGGCTGCCCTGGGAGTTACCACGATTCCCACATCTGGCATTTGGCAGCTGTACCAGACATTTGCCAATGGGGACATCCCACACGGACACCTAGTGGGGGATGCAGGTTATGCACTGGAGCCGTGGCTGATGACACCCATCAGAAACGCACACACACCTGAACAGGAACGCCATAATGAGGCACACGCACAAACACGTAATGTAATAGAGCGTGTGTTTGGGCTGCTCAAGTCACAGTTCCGGTGTCTGGACACATCTGGTGGGGCCTTGCAGTACACACCAACTACATGTACCCAAATTGTCATGGTATGTGCTATGCTGCATAATATGATCTTGCGAAAACAGCTGCAGCAGGACCAGCATAGGGCCGGGCCAAACAGCCCCCCACCATTGCCAAGGCCATCACAGGCAGAGCGTGACTCGGAGGAGGAACAACCTGAGCCTTCCCCAGTAGGCAGAAGGAGGTGTGCCCAGTATGCCCTGGCCTTGGCAAAGAGGCAATGCATAGCACATACACTGGCTCAGTAGGAACCCTGGGAATGATACACCCTCTGACTCACTCAAATAATAACATGGATGCCTAAAATGACATGACCTGCTCACAAACATGTACAGGGAAGTGTAATATGTGCATCCGACAGAGGCAGCCCTGCAGCACCACCTGAGGCATGAATGCCATGTGTTAAGTAATGTAACACCATGTACTATATGCACACATGAGCACCCTGACTAACATCCACCCTCACCAAGCATGAAGCCACAAAATGACGATGGGATGATCAAGTGCAATAACTGGCTGAAGTAATGCAGTTAGTCAAAGGGTAGCCAATGTGTTTCAGGCTGGGAAGACATGCGGAGCATGACATGATGCACCACCTGCTAGGGGTGGCATGCACCTATCATGCCATGCCCCATGGATACTGGCAAAGGCTGTCAGTACCCACAGCATGCCCTGAATAGGCAAGTCTCAAAACACAAACCCACCTTCATAGGTTCTACAAGGGATAGGAACCTAGATGTAATGCTACCCAATGACAGATGTCTAAACAGAAAGATGTGTGCAGTGTAAACGCACACAGTATGGAGAATGTAGATACCAGTCCTATAATAGAGAACTGGGTCAAGGCTCACATCAGCACCCTAACACTACCAGGTCACACCTCATACTGTGCTGCACAGCCGCAAAACATGGAACAAGCTACAAAAGGAGGGTGACTAGCAAGAAATGGCAAGGATAACCACACCCCCATGTTGGTACCACAACAAGAAGCAGCATGGATTAGCCATGGTCAAATACCAATGGCTAAAACTGCCTCCCAGTATATAGCCTGCTGCAGACTACTGTCCTAATACCAGGAACTGCAACTGGCCTATGTCGGAATACATGAATATATCAAGCCCCCCAAACCACATTATATTGCTTGACTGAAAATACCCAGACATACACCGGGAGCATTATACTAGCACCAACACAGTAGGAGAAAATTTCCCAGAATCCATAAACCAAAATGCCCAGGAACAATGTACCACTCCCACAAGAGGGGTAAGCATACTGGATGTGATAATCAGCAACATGTGTACTGGATGGCAAGATGAGAAGTGTACCCCTCACTGGTAAGACCAGACCATAGAGTAATCACACTGGATATACACATCCTGACCCCAGTCCCTGGCCAGAATACCACAGTGAAAAACATGTGTAAAGCATAGGTTGCAGCCCTCAAAACCGATGTTGAATCCACAAAAGGCCCTGTGCAAGTGCAGAATAAGGGACACACCACAGAACATGTTATACAGGCATTCCATGAACACAGCCAGGAATGCTTGGAGTATGCAATCACAAATAACAACAACTCACAATGCCATACACACAGGCATCTGGCATGCTGGACTCCAGCCATTACCAAACCATGCAAGAGAATGAGGAAGCTACCACATGATAGAGCAAACATAAAAAGGGAAGTAATCACTGACCAGTAGTATGGCAATAACATATGTCCATACATACAATCCACTAAGTCCAGCCACAACAAGTAGAATCTGTGAATCCAGAGGCAATGTGACACCAGTCCCAAGTACACAGACAACCACAACACCCCCCAATAAATACAAATATATGTGATAGATGCATCCATGTATCCAAACCAGAGGTTGAGCTCCACCAACTCAGTACTGTCAAAACTAGTCAGGAGGAGAAGGTAACCACATTCACCACAAACCCAGTCCCACATAGACATACCACAACTGTAAATCAAACACATAAACACAGACAAATATTCCCGGAGGCCTTAATTACAAACACACCACACCAACAGAAGCCTCCAAAGCAGATCACAAGCAACCACAACCTTGAAACATAGCACATGCAATGAATAGTACGCAAAGCTGGTGTGCCAAACAGTCACAGGCCAGAAGAAGAAACAACATGCCTGATACAGTCTTAATAGGTGTCTGTATAGGCAGACACACTGCTGTCCTACTCACCAGACTGAACAAGGGAAAGGGTAGAGTAAGCTGCCTGTAGGCTGCCACAAAATGCCACATAACACAAGTACGCAGGTCACCCCAAAGCAAGCAGAAATATGATGCACTCAATGTCCATGCTGGTGTGAATTACCTGAGATGCACCTCCCTGGTCAACATGAAAAGAGACATGGATGGTCCCTCTGAGTATGCACCCCAGGCCGGTATGACACTGGCTGTGTGCAGCATCCAACCCTCACCAAGAATGATGCCACAGTACAAACACAGAATGCACATTTTTAACAGCTGGCACAGTTACAGCTGTCAGTCCAAGAGGGTCTAATGTCTGTCTGCTTGAGATGTCAAGCATGACAAGCCATGCTGCTGTTCCAGGGATGGCTTGCACCTGTTACCCATGTGCATCTGGATACTGGATAAGGCCTTTGCCGCCTCCATAGAGCCGTATGTAGGCAAGGCCAAAAAGACTACCCACCACCCTAGAAAACATAAGTGGTAGGAAACATAAGGGTAATGCTGACCAATGCCAGATGTGTAAACTGCAATATGCATGCCCCTGAGGCTCTTCCCATTATGGAGAACATCGATGTCTGTGCAGTGACAGAAGCCTGCTGCAAGCCTAGTGATAGCACACCAGCACTACTAGGTTATACCACATATCATGTGTTATGGCCCCAACACCTGCACCAAAACATCAAAGGAGGGAGTATCCATATGCAGCACAGACACCCATATTGCCAGGTAACTGACAATGCACAAAGCAGCGGAGACCACCCATGTGCACATAACTGTAGTCAAAACTGCTGTACAGTCTGTAGCATGCGACAGACCACACTCTCACACACAAGAACTCCACCCAGACATCCTGAAGACACTGGACAGTATGAATGTCCCACCAAATACCAGACAATGTACACACAAATTACCACATAGGTGTCAAACCATTATGTATGCAAGGAGTAATCAGGGACCTAGGGACACAGGTCGACATTAATCTGTCATGTGACACCCACAATGCCAATGTGGCTATGAAGATTGTCGATATTGGACACCGTATCATGAAAGGATTCACATCAACATCAACAGAGGTCACTGTGCCGCTGTACTGTTCCCTTATCAGACCCATAATCTAGTACAATGACTCATATGGGATGTACCGCGTGACACCTGCAGCGGTTCGGAAGACCTCATAGTTACCCCACCAACAGGATAAAGGGTGTGAAATATATGTCATATGCTGCCTGGCTGTAGACACCCCAGCTGACTGCAGTCACAGACTGCCTACACAGAGGCATTGTATGTCTGTTGTACAAGGCCACGTCCAACACAGGAGTAATGGACATGCTCCACCACAGGAAATCAAAGCCATTGGAGCTGTGAGAGTCACAGATGTCAGCCTCAACACATAATGAAATAAGATGTGCTGGAGGGACAGATACATAACCCAGAGGCTCTCCACACCCAGAAACAGGATCCCAATCCATGGTAGGCAGAGCCCCTCACTGACACCCCTCAACAGGAATATTGCCAAGTGGATGGATGACCGTACATGTATACTGGGGTCCTCACTGTGTCACGACCAGACAGAGGCACAGTGAAGAACTTCATAAATGGCCATAATTGAACATAGCAAGGGGTGGTGAAAGACACACACACTCTGGCTAGGCTTACTAATGGCCTAGGGTGTATAGCCTAGTATGAACCCAGGAACCTATGAAGATACAAAACGTACAGGACACTAAGGATAATCACAAGGGTTACCCAACTGATGGTAGGAACCATGTTGGGCATCCACAGATATGCTCCGAATCACACAGATATTACAAACAACATACCAAACACACACACATATTGCTAACATACAACCTGTCAGGTGCAGTTCAAACACCCCCCCCCCAGAGTGCAAAATACCTATCCCAGCAGACTGATGATCCCCTGACATTGCAGATACTGAGGTAACAGCCATCATTTGCAAAGCAGAACACACAGCAGCAAAGGTATGTGATGGTGTCCTGTGCTGAGGCCAACATGGACTCCAAGAATAATGGAATGCCAAATCACACTACTGCCCAATGTCAGCCTTACCACAGGATATGTACCCAAAGAGCAGTGTACAACAACAGTGGTCCATCACAACAAAGGTGTTGCCTGAATGGATACTCCAAACTACCACCCCAGGATCCTGACAAGCTTGTTCTGCACAGCTATGGAAAGGATCAGTATGTACCGCAGGCAGAAGGCTATTGTGGACCTACTGATACTGGACCCTACACAGTGTGGCTGTCGTAACTGCAGAACCTGCCCCTAAACATGTCTGACCCATTTGAAGCAGTCATTAAGGTCATTGATGAGGGCAATGTGGTCCACACAGTGTAGCTGGACCGTGCACATGCTTCTAGACAATACCGTACGAGTTCAGTATGGATATGTTCACCAGCTTAAATATATACCCCTATGTCAGTAGAGGGGTTGCAAACCAGACCAAGGACAGAACTGACATGGTCAGACATGCCGCATCCATGTCAGACTACAAAGCGGATATGAGTGGCATCCCACAAGGCCTGGTCTTGGCCCCCCCCCCGTTCTGTATATATGTCCCATAGGTATAGGCCAACATGGAAGGACTGTGACTGAACATGTATGCAGAGGAGTACAAACAGCCCACCATATCTGACCCCCAGCTGACACAAGCAACCCACAAAAGGGCCACCTACAAACAGACAACTGTAGCCATAGCCATGTCAGAAAGCTAAATGCAGAACTGTGTATAGACAACCACCGTGGATATACAGTAAGTGCCCACAAATTACCACACAGGTGTTAACCCATGAGGTACCTAACATGTAATGTGAGACCTGGGTACAAAAGGTGATAGATATCCTACACTGGACAAACATGTGGCTGTAGTGTTCGCAGAAACATATACTATATACCCACCCAAAAATGAAGGTTGGCAGATGTAGATAAGGGGAACTCACTGTGGCAGTCATCCTCCATCAGCGTCACAAGTGACTACAATAGCCCCTGTGGGATATACTGCAGCAGACACCTCCATCAACTGTAAAGTCCACAACAGTACCCCACCAGGAGTAGCAAAGAGCATGAACAGATGCCATGTGTTGCCTGAGTAAACAAACTGCAGCCCCACACACCGCCATACTTCCCAGCTACAGGAAAGCTGTGCCTGATGTATGAAGCCATGTCCAACCTGGAATGAATGAATATGTTGCACCTTGTACAATCTGAATGGCAGTGAGCTATGCACATGAGAGACCTGAACCCCAGCACTGACATACATAGGACAAGCTGTACAGAATGATCCATAACACAGAAGGCACCCCCACTCTTCAGTAAACTCCTGGTACAGGTCAGCCAGAGAGTCACATATCGACACCCCTCAAGAGGAATCCTGATGAGTGGATGGGAGATGGTAGGCTAACCTGGGTATCACTGTTATGTCAGAGGTAGACGGAGGCACAGTATACTAACCATGATATATGTCATGGCAAACTCCAGTTACAATGTGTGTTGAAGGACAAACACACCCTGTGACTAGTATCAGAAATGGCCTAGGGAACATCGCTAGTGTTTGCCAATGTCCACCCATGTTATGGAATACACTAGCAATGTTGGACGAGCCTGGTGTAGGTAGTCCATATCTGAACATATTGCAACATGGTCATATGTGCACAACTGGCCCCTACACAGTCTGTTGTGCTCACTATGAAGATGTCAAGCAGTCATAGGACTAAAGCCCAGGATACTGTCCACCACAGTGAAAGTACTGAACCAGTACACTATACGGTACTACAGTGTTAGGTCATTATGAAAGTATGTTGAGAACTGTCTGCAAAGTATCCCATGCAATCCCTGCAGGCACAGTATAATCCCTGTTGTGGCAGACACAAAGCAGTTGGCCAGTTAGTACACAACATGACACCCAACACACAACCATAAACGTGAGATATTGTTGAAGTTCACACACACCCAAATATGTGGTGGACTTCAGAGTGCAACATATGGAAAGCTCACACTGGGCATGCTCGCACACTTTGATAAATGAGGCATATGTCAGACAACATGCCATGGAAAGGCTGAACTGGGCATGCTCACACACTTAGGCCATATCTCCGTTTAGCAGTTGGCCACACATATCTGGTATTTGTACGTGTCAGTCCAGGAACCAACCACAACACTGCAATCAGCCCAGTGCACACAGTAAATGACTACAGAGACATAAGTGATATAGTGGATCGCCGTCATATGCAAACATCTTCCACAGATACACAAGTTGGTCATAGGAACAGGGAATGCTATGGCAATAAAGACCTGCAAACAGTAGAACAGCACAACAAATATTGTGCATCCGACAATTGAACATATGGGTGTAGAGGTCAATACTAGGCTTGTTGCCCTAGGGAATGACAGCTCAGCCAGAGTGTGCTTGGCATCTGCATCCCCAGGACAGTAGGCTACTGTGCCACTGTAAAGTAGGTCACAGAAGGCAACATGTGAGGCTAGTGAGCTGTGCCTCTGTCAAGCAGGGGCACCGTGGAGGTCTCAGAGATTGAATGTGCTAAGCCACAGCCATGTTGTCGGTGTGTGCTGTGAGAGGGTTGCTGAGGATCTCTGACAGTAGGTGTCCGTCAATAACAGACTGAGGGGAGACCTATCTGCATTCTCTGGATGATTCCACTGTCAACACTGTGTTGTAATGAGTATGTGTGAATGAAGTGCCGTGCCAGAACTGTTCACTGATGTCCTCCCTCTGTGGGCTACAGCTCTGCAATGTATTAGGTCACTCTGTCTGTTGTACGGCGCATATATGGCTGGTGTACAGCTGACAGGTGTCTTGTTGTGGAGCAGTCATGGGTATATGTGGGATAGCATGACCAATGCAAACTGTACACATGCTCATAGAATGCAATTGTCAAGGATTATGCTGAGTGGCCAGTATAGTCCCAAGCATGGGTCCTCTGAAGTCGTCCACCCCAGTCTACACAAGTGTAGAGTCTGCTTGTGCTAAATACAGTTTGTGTGCAGTGACAACCTTGCCTGGGGTGGAGATGGGATATGGATGTCCAGGGAAAGGTGGGTATGGTCAGATATCAACAATGGTGGTCTACCTCTGGTGTGGAACAGTGAGTACCCACGTTGCACATGGACAGGTGCAATATGTATTCCCCCATGTGGCTGTGGTGTGCGGTTCTGCCATAGCACATGGACCCACAAATTGTAGTGGCTGTAGGGTAAAGTGGTAGAGGCCTGAGTAGTTCTCACACACAATATGCCTGTACCTGATGTTAACAACTGGAATGGTGTATGTGAAAACCTGCATATCCTGGCACTGTTCCCAGGGAAGCTAAGTGTGTGTCCTGGATGTGGGTGTGGTGTTCTGGACTGGTTGTGTTGTGTGTTACAGGTCCTGTGGTCCCAAAGCATGGTATAGAACATAACCTGCCAGTGCGATGTGCATATCTGACCCTGACGTAGGTGGCTGCAAATGCATATATATGCTATCCCCCACCTGACAGGTAGTACTACATGTACATACCTCTGTAGAAATAAAGATGTCAGCACCCTATAAATACTACAGGTGCAGAACAGATGCCCAGTAATTCAGATAGTGCGCTCTGCTAATATAGTTAGGTAGGGATTCGAATCCTGCAAATGCTCAGTGTGTGTGTGTGTGTGTGTGTGAGTGGGTGAGTGGGGTTTGTGTGTGTGAAAGGCTGTGAGAGGGAAATGTCCCTTTTAGCAACTGGGAAAACACACTACAGGATGCACATTCCCCTTTCTAAACACTGATGATGTCAGCACCCTATAAGTACAGCAGGAGAAGGGAAACCTCCCAGTAATGCGAATAGCATGCTCCGCTAATGCGTCCGTCTCGAATGTCATAACATAGTTAGGTAGGGGTTTGAATCCTATACATGCTCAGTGTGTGTGGAGGGGGTTAGTGTGTGTTCAAGACTGTTTGAAAGAAGTATCCCTTTTGCCAACTAGGAGAATACACTACAGGATGCACATTCCCCTTTCTAAACACTGATGATGTCAGCACCCTATAAGTACAGCAGGAGAAAGGAAACCTCCCAGTAATGCGAATAGCGCGCTCTGCTAATGCGTCCGTCTTGAGTGTCATAACATAGTTAGGTAGGGGTTTGAATCCTGTACATGCTCAGTGTGTGTGGAGGGGGTTAGTGTGTGTTCAAGACTGTTTGAAAGAAGTATCCCTTTTGCCAACTAGGAGAATACACTACAGGATGCACATTCCCCTTTCTAAACACTGATGATGTCAGCACCCTATAAGTACAGCAGGAGAAGAGAATCCTCCCAGTAATGCGAATAGCGCGCTCTGCTAATGCGTCCATCTCGAGTGTCATAACATAGTTAGGTAGGGGTTTGAATCCTGTACATGCTCAATGTGTGTGGAGTGGGTTAGTGTGTGTTCAAGACTGTTTGAAAGAAGTATCCCTTTTGCCAACTAGGAGAATACACTACAGGATGCACATTTCCCTATCTAAGCACGGATGATGTCAGCACCCTATAAGTACAGCAGGAGAAGGGAAACCTCCCAGTAATGCGAATAGCACGCTCTGCTAATGCGTCCGTCTCGAGTGTCATAACATAGTTAGGTAGTGGTTTGAATCCTGCAAATGGCAAGTGTGTGTGTGCAATTTTGTGTGAGGGAAATGTCCCTTTTGGCAACTGGGAGAACACACTACAGGATGCACATTCCCCTTTCTAAACACAGATGATGTCAGCACCCTATAAGTACAGCAGGAGAAGGGAAGCCTCCTAGTAATGAGAATAGCGCAGTCTGCTAATGCATCTGACTCAAGTGTCATAACATAGTTAGGTAGTGGTTTGAATCCTGCAAATGACACGTGTGTGTGTTTGGATGAGGGGGGTTAGTGTGTGTGCAATTTTGTGTGAGGGAAATGTGCCTTTTGGCAACTGGGAGAACACACTACAGGATGCACATTCCCCTTTCTAAACACTGATGATGTCAGCACCCTATAAGTACAGCAGGAGAAGGGAAGCCTCCCAGTAATGCAAATAGCGCACTCTGCTAATGCGTCTCTCCCGAGTGTCATAATATAGTTAGGTAGGAGTTTGAAACCTGTAAATGGCATGTGTGTGTGCAATTCTGTATGAAAAACATGTGCTTTTTTAAAATCAGGGGATCACACTACATGATGCACATTACCCTTTCCAAACAGTGATGATGACAGCACCCTATACATACAGCTTGAGAAGAGACATTTGCCAGTACTCAGAATAGCGCAACCTGCTACAGCGTCACTCTCAAGTGCCATAACATATTTACGTAGGGGGTTTGAAACCTGCAAGTGTGTGTGTTTGGATGTAGGGAGTGTGTGTGTGCATTTCCGTATGAAAAACATGTTAGTTTTGGCAATCAGGAGATCACACTACCTGATGCACATTACCCTTTCAAAATACTGATGTTGTCAGCACCCTATAAGTACAGCCAGAGAAGAGGAACTATCTAGTAATCCGAATAGTGCGCTTTGCTAATGCATCTCTCTCACGTGTCATGACTTAGTTAGGTAGGGGAATGAATCCTGCAAATGGCAAGTGTGTGTGGGGGTAGTAGTGTGTGTAAATGCAAGTGTGAGAGAACAGATCCTTTTGGCAAATACTACAATATACCAGATGCTGCATATTCCCCCAGTAAACACAGGGGATGTCACCACACTATCAGCACAGCCAAACAGGGCTAGTTGGCTAGTAATGCCAATAGTGCGCTCTGCTACTGTGTCTATTACCATTGTCAGAGTACAGATAGGTATGTTTTGGTAACCCACAACTGCCACGTGTGGTTGTGTCACACAGTATGACCTTGTGTGGGTCTTTGTACATAACAATGCATGCCATTGCCTAAACCAGCAATGGCATTGCACACATGATGTATGTGTGTGACACATACACATAAATACCTGTGACCTGCAGTAGTTACCATGTCTGACACATGCCTCGAGTGGATAAATGGTATTTGCAATGTATACCAATATGACTGTGTCTTACTGTGCAGGGTCCGCACGCGGTATGTGTCTATACATTGTGGGTGTATATGGTAAAATACCTACAGCAGGGGATACACATCTGGTCTGGGCCATATAGTGTACATGTAGTCGATGTACAGGTGCTGCATGTTCCCACCTGTTGTGGTAGTGGTAACATGTCATTCCACTGCAATTCAGTGACCACATGCTGTGAACCCTTCAACTAGTGTGTTGTAGCTACAGTAATGCTCACGCACAATGTTTGGCTGGATGCAGTCCAGCCATATAAACACAGTTCTTGAGACTGTCATATTGCCAGTGTTGTTATGGAGGATAGGTGGTCTTCCTGTGTATGGGAGGGTTGTGTGTGCCAGGCTATGAACCAGATGGCAGTCCGACACACTGTTAGCTGCACATGATTAGGCCCTGATGCTTAGTGCTGTGCCAACAACCTGGAGGTGTGTGTATCTGTGGTACCTTGGGATACCACCCCCTGTCCATGTGTGTTACATGTGTAGGGGATGACAGGCATGGTATGGGGCATAACCTGTCAGTGATGGGTAACACCTGTGAGCCATGAATCAGGAATCTGGTACTGCACAGACATTGCAGTTCACTGTGCTGAGGACAGTGTCCTGTGCATGCATCTTCTGGTGTACACTGCTGTTGTTGTGTAGCAGCACTGTTAGTGTCCTAACCTGTGTGATACCCACGGAGGTGGCTATGTAAACCGTGTCCTGCAGCATAAGGCAGTATGTGTGTACCAAGGAGCTTTGCCATTATACATCGGGCCATGGGTGTCACGTGCAAGATGACCCTTGCACATCATTGTGGCTTCCCTAGCATGTAAGCACACGTTGACAGCCAGCGGATACCCTATGAATGACATTGGAGACTGAGCATAATGTAGACATACAACACCCTTCCCACATATAGTGGTAGCATACCTGGTGAGGGTATGTTGGCAACCAAGATCAGGCTCATACTGGCCTGTGCCACATGCTGAGAGATCCATTCTATGTTCTTTATCATGTAGTCCAGGGAGGTATGTCTCAGGTCAGCCATACTGGCATGGTCAATGAGTGAGTCATATGTGTCCATGCCTCTGACTGACCTGTATGCATGTGTTCTGTGGTGGACCATAGTGCCCCTGAGGCATATCACTGTGACCTTCACCAGATACAGCCTGTTGAGCGGGACCCCAGTGCAGCACCCAAGACAGGTACCTGACACATCTGTAGCAGGTGTGTTGTGTAGCCCTACAGGCTGTGAGTGTGTGGCACAGGGGATGTGTGTGCCATGTGTGGCATGTGCTCTGTTTCGATGGAACATATGCCTGTGTGCCAGCTGCGGAGGTGTGTGATGCTCAGGCAGGATGCTATTCTGAGTCCCCACGTATGCCCCAGTGTGTTCAGCATGCTGTCAGTGTGTGTCAATGTCTGACTTGTATTGTAGTCACTGTAATATATTTTATTTATTTATCCTACATTTGTTGACCGGGATAGTCCGACTGGATGCATGTCCATTTCCAGGAGGCCCGGGGAGAAAAGCTACAAGGGTAAGCAGATACAGCATTACATAATACCAGCATTACATATTACAAACAGATTATTTACAGAGATTACATAAGTAAGCAAGTTAAACATGTTCCACAGGTTAATGTTAGTCCTGAGCACAAGTCAGGATTACATTAAATTACACAGTAAACTGGTTAACAGATTTTACACATTCGAGTTTGCCAGGCTTGATACATTGACATAGCCAGTTAAGTGACAAATGTTGTTTGAGTCTAGTGTTAAATTGACCTAAGGTGGAAAGTAAGATGATATCAGCTGGAAGTGAGTTCCAGGATCTACTTACAGAGTTTGCAAAGAGAGAATCACCGGCTGTGTTATTAAATTTGCTAGTCTGAATTAGTAGTTTGTTAGAGGATCGAAGCAGTCTAGGATTGTTATAGGGGGTGATAATATTTGAAGTGCAGGAGTATTGTCCAGATTATAGAGGATTTTATAGGCCATAATCAGTTGGTTATACTGTATTAGGCTGGGTAGTTCAAGCCAACCAAGCTGATTTAGATTGATGCAATGATGTGTCCTAAAAGGCAGCCCAGTGGCAAACCTGGCAATGTGGTTGTAGCAAATTGAGTGTTTGTTAAGGACAGTCTTGTTCATATTCGAGAGTACAGGGGATGCATACAGAAGGGTTGAAAGAAGGTGTGAGCGAGCTATGGCACCTTTAGCTGGAGGGGTTAGGAAGGCTTTTATTCTGTAAAGTGACCCTAGTTTTTTATTGATGGCTTTGATAATTTGGTTAACATGTATGTCACATTTGAGATTATTGTCTATGATGACACCTAATAGTTTAGTAGATGGGTCAGGGGAGATTATTGTGCCATCAGTTGATGTTATGGTAAAGGTGAAAGTGGTAGACCTACGTGTTGGTGAAATAACAGCAGTTTTGTTTATTTGGGATTTAGGATCAGACGATGTTCAGAAAGCCAGTTTTCTATTGTATTAAAGGTGGTCTGGGTAGCTGACCATAACTCTACTGGAGATGTGGCTGAGCAGATTAGAGTAGAGCCTTCAGCATATTGCATACAGCTGACTTTTGGGATGACAGTATAAAGGTCGTTAATGAAGATGGAGAACAGCAAGGGCCCTAGTATAGTGCCTTGTGGTACTCTGAGGGTGTTAGATAGAAGGTTAGAGAGTTTGTTCTGCCAGAGGCCAGCTTGCTGTCGACCATGCAGGTAGGATTGAAACCATTGGAAGGCTCCAGTATCTAGACAGAATGTTTGCAGGGTGTGGATTACAAGTTGGTGATCAACCATATCGTATGCCTTGGAAAGATCCAAAAAGAGGGCTGAGGATATATAATTAGTGTTGCAAGTATGGTTTATGGTGTTAGTAAAGGCTAGGAGGCCTGACATAGTGCTGTGATGAGGACGGAAGCCATGCTGAGTGTCTGCCATAAGGCGATTTTGAATTAGGTGGTGCATGAATTGTCTATGAATAAAGTTTCCATAATCTTTGCAAGTGGAGAGAGTATAGCTATTGGCCTATAATTGGAGAATTCAGTAGAGCTGCCTCCTTTGTGAAGTGGGATTACACAGGATATTTTCCAGATGGTGGGAAATTTAGAGTCTACCATGGTTCGTTTGATTAGTTTTGAGACGGGGTAAGCAATAGCATCATCTTATTTTTGTAGGTACTCGGCAGGGAGTTGATCAGCAGAAAGTGTAGTGGGTTTCACTTTTTCAATCAAGGTACGGAGAAGTGAAGTGGCGACTGGTTGGCAGCTGAACGCAAGTAGGTTTCTAGGGGTGCTACTTTCAGGACCAGGGGAGCTAGGAGGTAGATGGCTAGCTAGGGCTTGAAATGTCTCAGTAAAGAATTGGTCAAAACTATCAGAAACATCTTCAGGGGTTTTATCAATAGTAGCAGCAGGGATTGGGGTTGAAGCTTGTCCAGGATGTAGTATATATGACATGCCACCTGACAGGGTATGGCATTACTGGGTTCAGAGAGCTCAGTCCCCAGATTGGCTGTGTGGTGGCATCCCACACATGTGTTGTACGTTCCTGGCCAAGGGTGATGGCTGACTGCATACATGTGGCAGCTGTGACATTGCCACATGACTCACATAAACCACAACTGGACCATAGAGGTGATTCACAGGTTACCTTTGCACATGCTACCCTAGTAGTGTGATTGCCATGGTGAGTACCAACACATATGGCCAATGGGGAACAACATACTGAAGGTGTGTATGTGTGGGTGTACCGCTACTGTTTCATAGCACTGGCATATATGACTGCACACGTGGGTAAATGCCAGGTAAGACATGAGCAATGTGTCACAGGCAACGTACATGCGTACAGGACA
Source organism: Protopterus annectens (assembly GCF_019279795.1). Classification (NCBI taxonomy): domain Eukaryota; kingdom Metazoa; phylum Chordata; order Ceratodontiformes; family Protopteridae; genus Protopterus; species Protopterus annectens. The sequence continues at coordinate 1,625,343,486 of NC_056728.1, read as the reverse complement.
GACAGTGACATTCTGTCATGTGTAAAGTTGACATACGTATCGTACGCTATGCATATGTCACTAGGAATCTACAGAAGCACTGTAACTCTGCATTGCAGGTGTAAGCAGTGTTCCAGGGAACCCCAAGCGAACATGCATGCAAACAAAGCTACAGTAAGCAGGGCTGGAAGTAGTGCATTGTACAACAAAGAAGGGGTAACAATAACAGTAAGTAACAATGCAAATATGTAGGCACTATCAACATGTACCCAGGAATACACAGCGCAGATGCCCATGGTAGAACTGATATTATGTCATAGTTATTTGTGATTTGGATTACATTGGTACTGCACACATATCTACATGCAACATCCACATTGCATAGTCGTTGTGGGCAACTTGACACCATTACTGTACATGTCCACCATTGCATATCACTACTTGCATTAGCTTCCCCCCTGTGCTACCCATGTATGCGGCTATCTGTTGACAACCTTACCACCGGCATGCAATTATGTGCAGCTGTTACACTTTGGTATGTACTATGGGTGCAGATAACAATTCAGGACATTCATACAGTTACTGCAGCAGGCATGCTGGGATATACACACAGTCATAGCAGCACACTGTACTGTTACCAACATGATACTACTAATACACTTCTATGTAGTCACCCTGTGCATCAGCAACGTGTTTACCTGTTCCCCGCAATGATGTTGGAGATTGCAGGAGGTAGCACAGTGTCATCATATGCACAGGGTGTGAATTAGGTATGCCTGAGTCAGCCACTGATACCACCAATTGACGTGTGTGTATGTGTGTTGGTGAGGGGCAGCAGTACAGGGTGGGGCAGTGTTGGTGCAGTGTGTGCATGTATGTGGTCGCCCTAGGTGTTAACATTTCGCATGTGTGTATGCACGCACACAGTTCCACCTCATGGCTGCCATATACAGGGGTTTGTGGACAGCCACAGACTGCACCTGGCAGGTTATACAGATCAGTGTCTGTGGGCATGGACACGGTACCTGTGCCTGGCAGGGGTGCTACGGACCATATCCAGTACTAAGCCAGATTGGGTACTGTCATCAGAAGCGGGAGTGTGTTGACTGGACACAGGTCCCTGTTGGGACTGTCCAGAGCCACGTGCACGTGGTCTCCTGGGGCGTTCCAATGACAGCACAGACCCAGCATTGCTGGGGCTGCTGTTGGCACTATGGGGGCGTGCGCGAGCCTGTTGTCGTCCGCGCCGACTGCCAGCTGCTGCTGTTGCCGGTATACGGCCACGTCGACGCCGCAAATGTCCACCATTGCCCTGGCTCATGGACATTTGGTTGTGGAACTGCTGTAATATGTCCCCACAACGTCTGTCTATGACATCGGTGTAATTACGGATAGCATCCGCAATGTCACAAATACTGTCTGTCATGGCTGTGCGACATGCTCTCAACTCCCTCAGAACCTGTCTGGTGTACCTTTCCATACGCGACTGTGCCTGCATGACAGTCCGAAACATAGCTGAGGTTGACAGACCTCTTTGGGCACGTCGGCCAGAGGCAGTACGCCCATGGATGCTCCCACGAGAACCCATGGGCAACTGTCTGTGTGGTACCATCGGAGGACCCTGCCCATGGCTACTGTGTGCGGACGCATGTGCCACAGGTACCACATTACCCTGGTCTATGCCCACTGTATCCTGTCCATCACCTAGGGACAATGGAGACAAAGGATGTACTGGCAGGATGACTGTGCGCAATGATGGGTTTGACAGCTGTGTACTGTCAATTGGCTGACCAATGGTGGACCCTGACACACCTTCCTGTACCATTACACAAATATCATCATTACCAGTACCCGGTGGCACAAGATTCAGGTTCCCTGCTGCAGGTCACCACAGCAGCACCAGAACCTGTGGGAGGAAGACAGGAAACGCAGTTTACAGTCTCCAGACATTGTTACCAGTGATGCACTTCTGCACACATGGACACATGCACACATGGACACAGGCACACATGCACACAGGCACACATGCACACATGGACACATGCACACAGGCACACATGCACATGTGGACACATGCACACATGCACACGTGGACACATGCACACATGGACGCATGCACACATGGTCACATGCACACATGGACACAGGCACACATGCACACAGGCACACATGCACACATGGACACATGCACACATGCACACGTGGACACATGCACACATGGACGCATGCACACATGGTCACATGCACACATGGACACATGCACACATGCACATGAGGTCACATGCACACATGCACACGTGGACACAGGCAGACATGCACACATGGAAACAGGCACACATGCACACGTGGACACAGGCACACCTGCACACATGCACACATGCACACATGGGCACAGGCACACATGCACACCCCGCAGTATACACACAGAGCACTACTGAGTTACACTACTGTTACTAGCATTATCAGGACTATTATAGGTTATGTTAAACACACTCACCAGCATGGATGGCCTGCCTTGCTATAACCCCGGAGGGACCTGCAGAAATGATGAGATTAATGTCAGTGGGCACAACTGTGCCATTGATATTGCATATGATACAGAGCAGTAGTACACCAGTTGCCTTTCACACGTCAGCTGCTGATATTGCCAGTATCACACATGCACAATTACATACTATGATGACAGATACATACCACGGACACACCTTACACATGCATAAACTAACAGTGTACAGAACAGTCAAGTGTACATATGGCATATTACCTGCACGCTCCATGCCGTGCTGCTGTGTGGATCCAGCCTCCATCATGATGCAGGTGTACTGCTGTTGCTGTTCCGGGGCTGGAGCCACAACACTTAGGAGTAGCCCCTCCAGTCTGGTGAGGGGGGGATGTGTGGCCACCCCACCTCCTGTGGCAACCTGTTGCCTGTGGATATCTGATGCACGCCGACGGACACTTTGGATTAAATCACTGCAGTGATGTCGTACCTGCTCATATGTCCTGTTATGCGTGCCAATATCATTTACCCTACGGACAAGGTCTTGCCACAGTGCAGCCCTCTCCTGCTGATTCTGACTGGTGTGGGAAAACAGGATGTCATACTCCTGCACCAGGCTCTGGTGGATCTCCTCATCTTCCGCTGCAGAGTAGGCGGGATTACGCTGACGCGCCATCTCCCTGGAATAGAACACAAACAGGATATCAGCAGACTATGTCAGCAATATATGGCACACATACTATACATGATACTCATGTGTAGTGATATACTACTACTCCCATATGCTGCATGTGTGTGTGTCGTGGTGGATACACAGGTACATGGCCAGATATCAGTGCTCAGCCAACACCTGTGCAACAATACCTGCCACATTCCACACAACATAGTAGCATGCCCCATCGGTCAGCACACACTGACAGGTCCAATGCACAACCTCACTCTGTGGGTTCATCCCAAGGTACTGTATGTGGGACGCCATCCACTAGTGTGATGTGGACACAAGTTACTCGGCCTGGATATACATATCCCACCACCACCACCAGCACAGTAGACTACTTTGATATGTATGTGATTAGACAGTTATTCACTTGCTGGGACTGAGATGGTATCCATGCAGCACACTGGGCCAGTGGAAGCCACAACCCACACTGCTGACCCCTTTGCAAATGCTTACCACGGACATGCCACAGATTGCATGGAACTTGCACACACATTTCTAACCCAGACCCTATGCACAAAGGTTAGGCATCCTGTCCGGTGGACCCCAGACAGAGGCAGATTATATAACAATAGCAGGAGGCTATTGCAGGACAGAGCACATTCACATTAAGGGAAGGCATCTGTGGTCAGCACTGGTACTACGCTACGGTCTGTCATAACAATGGCCACGGCCTACTCTGGGAGGGAAATGGCCACAAACACTATGGATGACCACAAGGCCTTCTTCAGTTATGTTACACATATGGACCAAATGCCTCAGATATGCTCTGTGTTAATACACACCTACTTAACATTCACCAAACACACGGATATTGGCAACAGTCTTGCAGACAGGTTCGGTGCACGTATCCCCCCTTCTGTTCCCCCACCACGTGAAATACTTATCACAGCTGTATGTAACCTCCCTATCATCTCACATGTCCAGGTGAGGGCCGCCTCAGCAGAGCAGAACACACAGCATCACTGTGACCTCATGGTATCCCTGGATGTGTGCTACCTGCACTCCAAGAGGACATACAACCGCATATAACACTGATAATTTATCTTGGCCGTACTACAGGATATGTACCTGGACAGTGGCATACAGCGACAGTGGTCCCACACCACTAAGGAGGCACCTCGACTGACCCTGGGAACTACCACATCATATGCATAACCGGCCTGGTCTGCTAAGCTATGGAATTATGCAGTATGGGATGCATATGCAGTGATATCGGGTACCTGCAGAAACTTGTTCCCAGCCAGTGTGCCTTTGTGATGGGCTGATCCTGCCTTTTGAACCTGGCTGACCTTTCAAAGCAGTCACTACAGCCATTGCTGAGGGCAACGCACAGACAACTGCTGCCAGGATCATGGCCTAAGACTGATTGACATGTAATGTATGGTCATCCCCTTTTGGTAGAACTACGTACACACAACATATCACATGGACATACCTATAGATACAGACCTATGACACATTTGGAGGGTTCACAGTATGCACACTATTAACCTGCTACTTTGCATTACCTGTGTTTGTCACAGCTGGTTGCGTTACCACTGCTTCTGATTGCTGCTGGTACTGTCACTGCTGACAGCTTAGAGTCACAGAGTCACAGTGTGTAGGTTTTTTTTTTTTTTTGTTCTCTCTCTCTCAGTTTTCTCTCTCCCTCTGTCTGCTTCCAGACAGTGCAATGAATGTATTGCATGTGTGGAGTGTTAGTACTGGATGCTTTTGTAGGTATCTGCATAGGTCCATGTGATGGCCTCAGCACCAATTGTAAGCCAGCATTTGCTAATTGCATACAGCCAGTTGTGTACTGATTGCAGTTCTCACTGTTATTTCAGGTCAGTGCTATAAAAGGGTATGTGGGATAGGCGTTGCCCTTTCAGATTCTAAGGGCGGGGACCATGCTGGTATGCTGTGGACACTGTTCTGTGAGTGTAAAGGTTAGTATCTCTCTCATGATTCAGGCTGTGTTGTAGATTCACATTTCTCCATTCCTCTCTCCTGTTCCCTGTAGTAAGTGTGTATGCACAATGACACCTACAACTATATATAGATATATATATATATATATATATATATATATATATATATATATGTACATATACATACATTTATATATGTACATTAACTGACATTATTACCTACAAGCTAACAACTAGCATGGCTGTTTCTGTTCACACACTACTATTATGGGAATCCAGTAGTTTTGACAGTAATTCTACATGACATGCTTTGGGTACTACACATCCTATATTCCCTTTACATTCATCCTTACTATTACATGTTATATTTATTTTAGCACAATGTTCTTGTATAAGAGTCATGGCTTAGTGGTAGGTCATACAGACTAGTGTTTCCAAGGTCCTGGGTTCGGGACTGACAGTGGGATTTTATTTTGCTTTTGAACTGAGTACAGGACCTGTCAATCAAAGTGACTAAGGCACTTTTAAGCAGTTGTAACCGGGTTAGCGCTGGTTTGCGCGGAGCTCACGCATGCACACTGGTGGTTAGCTCCGTGCACACATGCGCACACCCGCTTACAACCGCTTACCAATGCTTACTCTGGCGCACACCCGCGCTATTTTCTTTGAAAGAAATGAAAATGGGGAGACAGGAAAGTGGTGAAAAAGGGGTCACAAAGAGGGTAAGACAGTAGGGAAACAAGCTTGGGATTTGCAGGAGGGATGTAGGTAAGGCCCATAGCTGCCCATTTCTTCATCAGCAACAGCTGTGCATATGTATGTAATTTGGTGTGACATTTGAAATCTTCCACCCCTGAGAGAGGTGTCAGGACAACAATAATACTTGTTGTACAGCCAATTGTAATTGATAGATTCCATGTCCAGCAGACATGTGTGCGGAATGGGCAGCTATGTATGGGCCCCTTTTTTTTTTTTCAGGTGAGAGTGGTATGTCAGGTGAAGGAAGTCGGTACAGCTGGGGAGGTAAGTTGGGTAGGTAAACAGACAAGACAAACAAGACGCATACAGGGGTGGTGTATGACACGTGTGGGGGGGGGTTACACAATTGACGGGGGCGGAGGTTTGGATATCCAGAGCCCATGAGCCCACAGATGGCAACAGTGGAACTGATATCCCCACCCATAGGCAGTTGCCACTGTTCCTTCACTGCCCAGGATGGGGCTGTGCTGGGGGCTGTGTAGGCCGGGCAACAGGCATGCCCGTAAGTTGTGCCACCCCATGCCTCAAGCTGGCGTAGGGGCTCGAGAACAGAATCCCGAATCTCCCTACGCACCACAGTCCGGACGCTACGGAGGGTGAGTGGTGGTTCTCCTCCGGCCACACTTGCAGAGGGGGGGCGAGCCCCATCCCCTGCAGCGCTTCCACCCACAGGTGGCACAGGGCCACCGGAGGAGGGTCCAGACTCGGCATAGTGCCAGGTGCACTCGCCAGCTGAGGTGGGAGAGGTGGGTCCGCTGGAACCCGCCTTCCCTGTCGTCCTATGTTTTGCATTATGTCATGACAGTTTGGGTTAGTGACATATAATACCATTCACAATTAGTTGTAACAGCATGAATTAGTATTCCCATTAACCAAACACCCAGATATTCACACCATTGAACAGCATGCATAACACATGCATAATTTGAACAGCAATACACAGTCCAACAACATGCAGGGTTAATTGATGGCAACAGGCCATCAGGTTTGGATGTATGAACAGGGCAGATGAATCAACGGACATGCAAATATATATGACCCAACAGGACAAACGTCCAGGGGTGTTAATTGTGATTGCACATACCATTTTCACGTGGAATGGTTTATATGTGGTTATAGGGTGGGGTGAAGAAAATAATATTAACACATTCAAATACCAATACATATGCTGTACATTTCTAATAGCTACAGATATATACACACTACTGTTCTAACTACAGTTTCCTATATGATAACTATTTCAACTTGGTGATAGGACTGTTACTGCAACATCAATATACATTTTATTGTTCTTCATACACATTCATATCTAGCTTTGTTCAGCTACATCATCCTGCTACATTTGCTTTATATAGCTGTAGACAAATGTGGATGTTTGGTATATCAGACAATCATCCTATCTGCATATTGCAGACTGAGAGCAACATATCCAGATTTTGGGATACACATTCCAGATGCAGCAACACTTTGAACAGATTTCGCTGTTTGGTTTTGATTCTCACATGCATTTCATTCTGTCTTGACTGCAGTATACTTTATTCAGGGGTTATTACTACTGTATTGCTGGATTCATGACACTTTCTCACACTCTCTCACTTGCTTTCATTTTACTATACAGGATGGTACTTACTTCTAGGCTTTATTGACATGTTTTACCTGTAGTTATTACAATCCTTTCCAGCAGTCTCACTTCTGTCATGTTTCAGTATTTCAACAGGGATATATTTCACATGTGATTTCATCATCTTCTGCAGCTATACTTTTCAGCCTGCTGCAGGTTGTGTACTATTTTCTTACAGGTGGGGCATTTTTATTTCAGAATTTATGTCAGACATTTTCATTTTTCTGTTTGGCTTACAGGCTGCAACACACTTTTGTAATCAAGCAATACTTGCACTTTCACACTGTTACTTGCACATTTTATTCCTTAGTGACTACACTGCACTCTTTTGCTGACTGTCATACTTTTATATTTCTTTACAGTTACTGGTAGTGGATTACTGACCTGCCTGGTGGCGCAACCGCACCAGCCTATCGCCATAGGCTCTGCGGTTCGCAGAACGGACACCTGCAGCTGTAATATAAATGAAGTAATATTGGAATACACATCTCCATAATATCAGCTAGTTTCATTTCTTACATACATAATTAAATGTAACTTACTCAGTAGTGGGGCATTGGGCATTTGCCGGGCCTCCTGGATCCAAAGGTTCATTTGGTCCTGCTTGCGTCTCTTCAGGTCCGCATGGTGGTGACGGACCTGCTCACCAGTCCTTGGAATCCCTGTGGCACTGGTGAGATCATGAGCCAACCGGTCCCACGCCTCAGCCCTGTATGCTCCCCAGAGGCCCTGGCCCTGCATGAGTTGGGCCTCATGATTGTGGACTAGGAGCCAGACCATGTACCTGGACTCCTCAATGCCCCACCTCTGTGCTCGAAAGCAACTACCCTCTCCTACTCCTGTCATTCTGCCTGCAGTTCAGTTCTACAATCGTTTATGCTGTGTATTCCCACCTATGGGGCTTATATAGTCCATTTTTCCCGCACATATCTGTGATTGGCCATTTTGGAATTGTATCAACTTCAGTAAACCTGCATTGTTATGCTCCAGTTTGTATTCATTCCTATATATTAGCTATTATTGCATTTATAGGTACTGCTGTCATGGCTTAGTGGTTTGGTACCTTGACTATGGTGTATAGTATCCTGGGTTCGAACCTGGCCACTACTTTTTATTTTTTATGACTGTCTAGACATGCTGAGGGGTGTTTCTGTGTAAAGACAGTTTTGATACGGCTTGCTCAACGTTGCCCATCGGTTAGCTTGTTTGCGCGGTGCGCAGCTCCGCGCAAATGGGGTACGCTGGTTTAAGCCTCATTTGGCTATCAGCACACATATTACGCTCAGCTCAGTTAGGGGCACATAGCTTTAGCATGTTAAACCACTGCGCAGCTACGGGCACTCATTTTGCACCAGTTAAACCACTGCTCACCTACGGGCAGATGCACTCACCCTGTTAAACTGTAGCTCAGCTATGGGCACATCTGGCATTTTTTATAGTTTTGTTACCTCACATTTCTTCAATATAAATGGGCTATTTCATTACATTTTACATAAAATGTGATTTTATGTGTACATATTTGTCAGGGACTTGTTTCGTGCTTATTTTGCTAGAAATAAAAATTGGTGTTGTGGGGGCTCGAACCATGAATGCCTGCTCTTCAGCCAACATCTCTACCACTACGCTATTGCTTCTTGGCTTACTTTGCATATTTAGTTCTTATATGCTTTCCCACTGACTGCTAACTGTGGCTGCGCTACGGGCATGCCTGCGCAAACAAGCGCACTCACGGTTAAACATCTTTACAATTTAAAAAAAATTATGAGATGTTCATTTGTACATTTTATGTTCGTAGTCTGTGGGGGCATGTGTTGTGTTGTGTGTATTCATATTTCCATGGACTCTGTGGTGGGTGTTTACTTTGGGCACTTTTACTCTTCTGGGGCATATCCGCTTACAGGGCTCGGCCTACGGACACACCCCCTACTGTCTTACACGGACCGTGTTAGCCTTAGGTGTGATTCAGCATGCTCTCATGAATATGCAGAGCATGCTGACATCACTCCGTTTAACTGCAGCCTCCGTGTATGAGTTATAACTCTTACACGGAGGTTTCGTGAATCCTGCCCCTTAACTTTTCCTATAAAAATCAATAAATAAAAGATATAAATAAATTACTAATGAAATTCCTTTGTTTCCCCAACAGAAACAAAATTGCCTTTCATCATTACATTAGGCCTAGTTAGGAAGGAGAAATCAAGTTCCCTGACATTGAAACATACATTAATGCATCCATATTTAATGTTATTCTAAACTGGATTGATCCAAGCTATCACTCTAGCTGGATGCTACTACACTTTACCTTACTAATTAATGAAAACACCTTCTTAGCCAAACTTCCACCAAATAATCATTCTAATAAGATCTGGTACTTCTTATGTCATATTATTCAACATAATATTGTTAAGCCCACAAAATTAAATTCATTAAATCACCTTTTTTAACTTTTTTAGAAAGTTTTTTTAACTGTAATGCAGATATTATGACTTGATTTGAACTATAAACCCATTTTAAAATTACAAGAAATTTTCCTGATAAAATGCATCTTAATGTTCTAGATCAATGGGAAACTAAGAATTATATATGCTGGCATCAATGCATGAATGATGTAAAAGTTTTAGACTCTCAAATTCTTATAAAAGAGCATGATTTGCTTCCTCATAACTGATTAATTCTACAAAGTATCTTAAATTATTCTGAAGATTTATGCAGAATGCTTAAAAATTCATCTTATCAGGAAAGGCCAGTGATGATTAACTTTCATGTGTGAAATTTTCTATAACAACTTTACATCAGACAATATTATTTTGAAACTATATAACATGTTAATTGTTTATAAGACTAGCATAAATCAGAAATGTTCGAATTTTATATTTAAATGTTGTTATTCTAATTTCTCACATGATGAAAAACAAAAAAATGTTGTTATGCATCAAGCACACTTCACCGTCTCAACTCTGGATTATTTTCACCTGGAAATATCTTCATAGGGCATTTCTGACACCAAATAAAATAGTCAAATTTAATAATAGCTCCAGTGCATCCTGCTGGAGATGCACAGAACATACTAAAGCTGATTGGGTACACATCTCCTGTGATTGTTTTAAGTTAAAAGGTTATTGGAACAGCATAGATTATTTTCTCAAAGCTTTATTCACTGATTCTTTTTCATTGTCCAAATCATTAGTTTTTTCAGTGTAAATGAGGGTTACTCTCTGAATAAGAGCAACTCATATTTATTGTGGTCAATACTTTCTGTCACCAGAAAATGCATCACCAGAAGATGGAAAACTAGTTGCTCACCTACTGCTGAAGATTTCATGTCTTTAGTGAAAGACCTGGCAATCAAGAAAACTAAGAATAAAGAACTCGGAATCTATCCAAAGACTTTTGCTAACAATCCTTGGATAAAAGTTTTATCACTTATTGAGACTCTACAAATGGACCATAGGTTCTAGGTTTATAGGTGTTTACTAGGTTAATGACCACAAGGGCCTTTTAAAGCCTAGCCATGCATCCCAAATCTCTGACAAGTTCTGATACCCTTGATAAGTGTACGCATGGGTCTGGGAGATGAGCCATTTACAGATTACCTGTTTCCATCAGAGACATAGGTGCCAAGCCAGGGATGAATTTTCAGTTTGCCATCCAATTGTCCAAGTTGCACTTGAATTGGGTTAAGGATGAAATCTGCTTCAGATGGACGGGGAGCCTATTCCATAGATAGGGTAGTCTTTGGGATACATACTTATGTCTCCATCAGGTCTTATTTATATCACAGGCAAGGTATAAGTCTTTAGAATGGGTAATTCTGGTACTGTTTGTTTTGTGGATATGCAGGAGGTTCATCACAGTGGGGTCTGACAATGCCCTGTATGCCAGGCATACAGCTCCATCCCAAAAGCCTGTAGGAGACAGAATACAGGGAAAGGGCCTTGATGTGGTCTGCATAGGACATATTACTTATGCCCTGCATTGTTTTAGTAAGGAACCTCTGTGGACATTACAGTTGTTGGATATGCCTGGTTAGGTATATACCATAGGGGGCACTATACTCAATGATAGGTCTGATGAATGCCAAATACAGTGGAACAATGATTTCCTTGGACTTAGATACCATACCTCTGTTTATACATTGCACAACATAGAATGATTTCCTAACCACTGTAGACACGTGATGATCAAAGTCCAGATTACTATCTATGTGTGTCTCTAAGTCCCTGACTACTGGGTCAGCTCTAAGGGGTGTGTTGTCAATATGATAGTTACCAGGGATGGATGACTTCCCAAAGGACACTATTCTACATTTCTTGGCATTTAGTTTTAGTCCATGGCTCTGACAGCAGTTGTTTGTCTGTGGCAGCCCCTCCTGGATAATATTTGTGTCAGTGTGAGATTCAATGAGAGCTCCTAATTTGCAATCATATGCAAATTTAGTCAACCAGAGACTACTGACATCGGCCTTGACTTCTGAGAAGTAAATGCCAAAAAGGTGCGGTCCAAGGACTGATCTCTGAGGGGCTCCACTTGTGACTGGCCTCTTTGTAGAGGTGGACTCCTAATTCTAACTTCATGGGTCCTGTCTGTAAGCCAGTTGGCTATCCACCAGGTGACATATGGGTTTGTACCTAACTTCTTGAGTTTGTCAACAATGCTCGAGTGGGGTATTGTGCCAAATGCCTTGGTCAGGTCAGGGTAGGCAGTGTGAACGATTTTGCCCTCATCCATTGCTTTGGTGACCTTCTCAAAGAATTCCACCAGGTTGAGTAGGCATGATCTCCCCTTGATGAAACCAAACTGGGTTGGGTCCAGTGTCTGGAGGTTTACTATATCTCTGTTGATCATTGCCATGACAATTCTTTCCATGGCTTTACATATAAGACTAGTGAGACTTATGGATCTGTAGTTTCCAGGGGTAGATGGCCCACCTTTGTGCAGAGAGATAACTGTTGCCTTTTTCCATTCATGAGGCACAAAGCCTGTTTGTAGGGTGCAGTTAAATAGTGACTGCAGAGGCGCTGATAGGTTATGTTTCCTGCTATTTAGACGGCATCCTGGGATATTGTCTGGGCCCATTGATGGAGTGTTCTTGGTCTTTCTGAACTGATATTTACATTAATCAAACTTGTTTATTTTTACTTGTGATCTGCAGTTCTACTTCAGGCCTATGTACATACTGTAAATAGTTTTCTCTTTCTAGTTAATATTTTGTTTGAGAATGAGAATACTTTTGTTAGTTCCTTGTCTCCTTTTTTTCACGGAAAATTTAATAAAACATTTGAAAAAAATTACCAGGGAACTAAAAATATTATTAGGACTGGCAAAGCAACCCATGAACTTCAGTTAGTTTCTGAAGCTAAGAATATCTAAAAGTCCTTCTTTAGCTGTTAGGAAACTAAGAAACAACACCCAATAATGCTCAGAATGTATTCTAAATGGGACTACCCACTCTGACCCAATAGACATTACTGATATAGTAACAAACAAGTTTAGTGTAAACTTCACCCGTGAAACACGTATCCAAACTCCACATATTCCAGAATACCACCCTGTATTAAAACTAAGGAACATGTTTTATTTAATAAATAGCACCAAACCCTCATTGAACCTCTCCTCAAACTGTTGTTGCTAAGCTTAGCCATAGGATTTGCCCTCAGTTATGATGCACAACAGTGGCATGCCCCACCACAGGCACTAGTAATTATAGACCCATCAGCTTTGTGAGCTTGATCTGCAAAGCTGTGGAACATACCATATGTGATCTGATCAAGTATGATATCAAAAAAATCTCATTAGGCAAGACCGTCAACAGTTTGGCTTTTTCAAATGGAGATCCTGCCTGTTAAACCTAGTTAACTTGTTTGAGTGTGTCAAGCAGCCTGTTGACATTGGTCATGTCATTGACATAGTGTATAGCTAATGCATATGACACCATACCCTATGTTGGCATTGTCTAAATGCTTTATATATAGATCCTTACATAGAAACATGGGTGGCAAACTAGTTAAAATACAGAACTCACATAGTTTGTATTGCAGGTACCTCATCTGAAGTATGAGGGAACCAGCAGAGTCTAGCAAGGATTTGACATTTACTTCTCTGATCTCCAAAATGAGAACAAGGCCTTCTGGTTAACTAAGTTAAATGAATGCAAACTGCATGTTATTGTCATGACCTCCTCTGACACCTGCACCCTCCCAAAATACATTACCCCAGTTAATAACTGCTGTACTGAAAAAGGGCTACAATTAAATACAAAAAAAGTAGTATCATTTTATTTGTCAAACAGCCCCTGACTTCAACATGTAATGTAGACAGTACTCTACTATTAAATTAAAATATACTCATGAACCCAGATACCTGGGTTGACAGTTCCAACTCCTTCAATCATTTGGCAACTGTATTAAAAAAAACATAATTTTACTCAGTACAACTAATAGCCAAAGGTTTAACATCTAGATCTAAAGATGCAATTTTTTCTTATATTCAGCACTGACTAGACCACTTACAGCGCGCATCACCCCATTTGGGATGTACCTTATGCAATATGTCAAACAACAAGAGAAGCCCCAGAGGCTCTTCACTAATACGATTTCAGGCTTAAAGACCCTGAGCTATCAAGACAGGCTAGAAGCTCTGCCCCTTTACTCAGAATCTTGTAGACTCTTGAGGTGTATTTTGTGCTTTCCCTGCTGTGCAATTGGACACTCTGTTGTCATTGATTTCTTGTATCTAAGGAAGTCTAGTAGTTTAACACACCAGAATTAGATAACTAAATCTTCATCAGCAGAAAAATAGAATGTGATGGAGTAATGGAGTCATTAGTACTTCCCCTTTCTCTGGAATAAGATGGCCCTGCAAGTTAAGCAGTGCAAAACATTTACATCTTTCCAGCAGAATCTGGATAACTGAATGGGTACCCTCCAATTTACTCCAGGACTAACTGGTTAGCCCTACTGAGAAAGGTGGTACAGCTTTAGAGTGGGTGCTGGAAAGGTATTGATTCTTGTGAGAGTAAATTGCCTTGAAACTCTTATAAAAATTCTGTGAATCTTATGAATCCTAGTCTGACCTCTTTCATTTTTTTGTATCTGTTAATGTGGTAAGTGACCTGGATCCAGTGTAGATGTTGTTCAACCACAGTCGTAACCACAATGAGAAGGGAATATATAGTATCTAATAAATCAGCATGTTTTTGAGATGTGGCAGAAAATCTGAAGTAACTGACAGGAAATGCAGTGAAATTCATGTAAACAGTAACCAGAGGTCAGGAATTAACCAATATTCTACAGCTGTGAAGCAGAAACCTTAACTACTATGCCTGCTTTTCTTCCTTTAGAAATGGTCAGATCTAGATTCTGTTCAGAAAAGTACAGTAAAACTGTTTATTGGGGCTACTGATTTGGTGGGGTCATATTTATAGTATTTGGCATGCATGACAGTACCTCATATCCCGGCATCTGCAGTTAACTTTTTTCTGGTGGACTAATTTAGTGGGAGTCAAGAGTTCTAGTATGTGGATTGCATAATGGTGTCTCATATAAACACATATCTGCCATTAGCTCATCTCACACATTTGCAAACAATAAGAATACTCCCACATCCTCTTTATTTCCAAGTCACAAGAGAGTGAGAACTGTTATTAATACTGAGATGCCCCCCCCCCATGTTTTTTGGAATATTAAGACAGGAAGCCATGAGACGGCAGGATGATTTGTTTTGCTGTCCTTCATGGACTTGAACTGTTGTCTATTCTGATGGAAACTCTGATGGACACTTTCCAGACACACTGAGGTAAAGAGGTCTTCAACAATAAATCCGTCCTTGTCTCTAAGTCTTCTGAAGATGTTCTTCGTGTTTCACCATTGCAGTCATCAACTTTGGGTTATCCCTGCTGGGTAGCCCTCGGTCGTCCTGAATACCAGAGTCAAGCTTTTCCCCTGCACCGGCTGCTGTCATCTCTGGACTGATGTCAGGTCATCAGTGGTATAAAGGAGAGCAGCCAGCGCCATTAGATCAGTCTTTATTGCCATGGAGCCCAAAGCAAAAGCAGTTTGTGTGTGTGCCAGTCGGTCGTTGCCAGAGTGGAAGTTGAATCTGAAAATGACTAAAGCTAAATACCCCACTGGGGACCTTTCTCTTGCACTAACTGATGTCCAAAAAACTCAATAATTATCTCTGCTGTGGAAAACAAATACCACACCGAGACTTCCATACCTTGTGCATTACTGGTTTAGGCCCAGACCACGACATCCCCCATTGTCGGTTCTGTGCACTTTTCAGTTCAAGGACTATTCACCATAGAGCTGATTTTGTAGCCAAGCATTTCCAAAGTAGTTCCTCGCATTATGAAATGGCATCCATTGGTCAGCAGTCTGTGGATATTCCCAAAAAATGAAAGGATAAAGAAAGGGACAGACCACACAAACTTAAGCCTTCAGACGACCCGTCCCAGAAGCAAGTCATCAGTTCTCAGGAATTCAGTGAGGTGCATTTGCAGCCTCTGATGGCTGACTCGTTTCCTTCATAGGCCTCTGCTGAGACCCTTTCGGAGACCGGTATACCATCGAGGAATGCTTCATCATCCGATCCCTCAGTTGTCTCTGCTGCGATTGGGTCCAGAGCCACTATGCAGGCCACAGCTTCCAAAGAGGTTCTTCACACAACTGATTCAAGGCAAAAAATGATGTCTTCACCTCTGACTACCACATTCCAATGACAAATGGATTTACTAAGGTCTAAAAGTAAGACCACCCCAAAGAAAAGTCACTAGTCACCATCTTACTCCTCCTCCACCGCCTCAGACACAGTTACTGAAAATGGCGGAGGACCTCATCACTTTCATCAGGGGTAGCCATACCACTCCTTCTAAAAGAAAGAGGGATACTTCCCCTGAAGTTCACACAGAGCTGGATTCTGAACATTCAGACTACCTTGATTCAGATGATGAACAACCTCTCACTTCCTTTGAGGATTCTGATGCAGAGGAATCTATTCCTTCTGCCTCCCCCTATGAAAATCTTTCATTTGGGAAACCCTGCACACTCTCAGAAAGCACTTCCACTGGGAAGCCCAAGATTATCCTCAGTCTAAGAAAAGACTAAGAGAGTTTCTAGATCTTCCTCAGCACAGACCCTTGGCCATCCCTCCTATTCTGGACGTGGTGGATGATGTTTTCAATGAATCTAGCCTCACCCCTGATGCCCTACCTCCTGCTACTAGAAAACCTGACAGGTACTACAGGGTGTCTGATTCACATAAGTACTTGTTTAAAAACCCTTCAGCAGACCCAGAGGTCATCACACAGGGGCCCAAAGGGGCCAAGGCTAGCTCATCTAAAAACCCAGTTCCCTCTGACAAGGACTCAAGAGCTCTGGACAGATGGGGTGAGAAAGTGTACCCTCCACAACCTTAGCTATTAGAGCTCTTAACTGCCAGTTCCATATGCTAAAATATCAACAGCACACCGTGGAACTTATAAAACAAAAAATTTCATCTTTACCTGACACTAATACTTCTAAAGAGTTAGCAGATCTTCTGCACTCTACTTCTCAAGTAGCTAAACACTCCCTGCACTGCGGATTCGATGCCCTAGAAGCCTCAAGTAGGGCCGTTGTGGCAGGTTCAGTCATTAGGAGGCATGCATGGCTAAAAGAACAGCCACTGCCTGATCATGTAAAATCAAAACTACTTGATGCCCCCCTGGATAAAGACCGCTTGTTTGGATCAAAAGCAGAGGAGGTCATCAAAAAGATGGAGGATAAAGCTAAATCTATGCAAACAGATTTCCAATGGACCAATCTCTTCATTTATGCGTTCCCACCCCCTGCCCTTACTCCCAAGGGTACTGCTCAAAATAAGGCAGGAAGGACAAAAAGCCATCCTTATAGCACCAGATTGCCCAGGCAACATTTTTACCCCTTGCTGCTCAGACTGACCAAGGAGCCTTACAGGCCCCTGCCTTTAACTGCAGACCTCCTGACAAAGCCAGAGGGGAGATTCTGCATCCAAACCTTCACATTCTCAAATTTTCTGCATGGCTTATGCCCCAGGGACCGAGGATAACCCACAGTTGAGCAAGCAGGTCCTAGACATTATTAAGGAAGCCAGAAGGCCCAGCACCAGGAAATATTACTCAGAGAAATGGAAAAGTTTCAACTCCTGGTCCCTATCAAAAGGTCACAGCAGCTCCTAGCCGTCCCTCCCACTTATTCTGGACTACCTAGCAGAGCTACTTAACAATGGCCTCTCCTTTTCCTCCATTAAAATCCACACCTCAGCCATTTCAGCACACTTTCATGCTGAATAGCCTGTCTTCTCTCACCCTTTAATTAAGTAATTCCTCAGAGGTATATCTAACATTAGGCCCTAGAAGGGCACCCACTCCAGCCTGGGACCTGAACTATGTCTTAGAAAAACTGACTTTGCCTCCCTTCGAACCAGCTGCATCAACAGACCTAAAACACTTTTCCTGGAAGACTGCCTTCATCTTGGCTAGAACTTCAAGCACTCATGGCCACTGAACCCTTCATTATCTTCTGTGCAGACAGAGTATCTCTCAGGACTAATCCCTCCTTCGTGCCAAAGGTAGTATCAGAAGTGACTGTAAACCAGGCTATACATCTCCCCACCTTTTTTTTGCAAACCCTCAGAATAAAGGGGAGAGAATTCTGCACACACTGGATGTACACAGACAGTTAAGATACTACCTGGACAGAACAAAGTCCATTAGGAAGATGGGTCAACTGTTGGTTGGCTTCGCCCCAGTGAAAGAGGGGAAGCCTATCTCCAAGCAGACCATTTCAAAATGGATATCCCTCTGCATACAATTCTGCTACACTTTTCATGGGAAAGCTCCTCCTAAATCTATCAGAACACATTCCACTAGGGCAGCCTCTGCTTCCACTGCCTTCCTTGGAGTAGTACCCACCAGGGACATCCTGGAAGCTGCCACTTAGACCTCGGTCCACACCTTTACCAAACACTGTCACCTGCCTCGGTTCTCCAGGGCCTGGGCAGGCTTTGCAACAGTGAAACACAAAGAACATCTACATGTATGGTAAGTGTACACAATTGTACTTTTCTTAGGCTGTATCTGCCTCAAGTATAGTTTGCCTGAGTTCCCTCTGGGTTCAAGAGGAAGAGGTAAGATACTTAGCCAGCCAAACACCTTAGGTAAACTATTCTCTCTTTAACTGGGTTTAGCATCTACTAACTCATTTAGATGCCCCTGATGAGGGAAGGGGGTGCATCTGTATTTATTTTCAATCACATTATATGTTGGCAAATTAGGCACAAAAGATGACCTGGAACTCCTGTATAACCAAGAGATAAAACATAAGTCCAATTATCACATTACTGTTAAGTATAAACCCCCTTCTGTGTCTCTCAGTATCATTGACACCTATCTAAACCAATTAGAGTCCTTAACTACTGAACCCAGTGTGTGATTTTAACTACCCAGCCATCAGCTGGTAAACAACAGATGTGCACATCCATTCCTTAACTTCATTAATTCCAACCCTCTTTACAAGATAGTGCCCTAGGGTCTGGAATCTCTCTGATCATGTCCTTAATATTATAAGGTCTCCCCCCATGATCAGATAGGATCACCATGCCATCATATTTTTCCTAACATCCTTGACAAGATGGCAGCCAACTGCACAGTATTCAATGATTTCTCTAAGGCCAACCTTATATGACTCTCAAATAACCTAATGGCATTTAAAAGACCCCCCCCCCAAGTACCCCATAACAATAGCAACCATTTATACCACAGACTTTTATTCCTACCTTAATTATTGCACTTAACTATCTAACTCCAGCCATCATACGTATAATGGCAAAATTAAGAACAAGCCCCTGTGGTGGAACCCTAGTATCAACAAACCGTAAATCATATGAAAAAAAGGTTTACTATCATAATTTAGAATGTAACTCGGTCGACCGTACTATGTTCGACAACGGAAAGTCAAACACGGCAATGTCGAATTTCAAAAGCAAGCCTAGGAATGGGTTTTAACATGGGTCGAGATAGGGGCGAGGTTTGTAGTTCGGCAATAGCAGTGAACTCCTATCTCAACCCATGTTAAAACCCATTCCTAGGCTTGCTTTTGAAGTTTGACATTGCCATCTTCGACTTTCCATTATCGAACATAGTGTGGTCGACCGAGTTACATTCGAAATTATGATAGTAAACCAAAAAAATGTATGTCACTAAGGAAAGACCTACACTTTTCTCACTCTATAAGCAACCCTAAAAAGAACAGTAAACATAAAATAAAAACCTGCAAAGCCAAGCACAAACTAATATTGCAGCCTCTTGCAAAGATAACCATCAAATCTTTTAGCCATGTTTAGAATCCTGGAAGTAATAATCTACACTACGGTGAACTGAGCTCTAACAGTACAACCTATTCCAACCTTAAGGAAATCATCAATATATTCTCAGGTAAATTCCATTACAACTTTTCCTCACTTTTCCCACTCCCAATTTCTCTTCCTTTACCACTTAGCCCCTACCTACCACTAAAATCAGTTCTGAACAAGTCTTGGATGCCCTCTCCAGAACTTAAAACAATAGTACCAGGCTGTTTCCATGCTAACACTAAATGCTGCCTGGCTGATTCCCTTTTAAACGTATTCAATCTTAGCCTCTCCATTGGGCACATGCCTGAAGCCTGGAGAATGACTACAGTGGTGCAACGTACACAAGAGTAATCCTACCACTGAGCTTGGGAACAACGGCCCAATTAATCTTACAGCTATCGGGTCTACATCACGTAAACAAAGTTTTATAACTTCGAATACTATATGGTCGAAACCATATGTTCGAAGTTGTAAAACTTAGAATATGGTAAGAAAAAAATAATAATAAAAAGCTTACCTGACGGCTTTAAGCAGGGGGGGCATGCCCCCCTGCACCCCACACCCCCCACTCTTTAAATATATCAACTTCGAGACCACACTTCAATGCAGTACAGTGCAGAAAGAGAGGATTTCCCTTTACTACACTGCAGTGCGATCTCAGAGTTGGTATCTTTAAAGAGCAGGGGTGTGCAGGGCAGCTTGCAACCCTGCTTTTACCCATCAGGTAAGCTTTTTATTATTATTATTTTTTTTTGTAATCAAAGTTTTACAACTTCGAACATATGGGTTTGACCATATAGTGTTCGAAGTTATAAAACTTTGATTATGTAATATAGACCCCATATATCACCTGTAAAGTAACGGAATATATTATTATGGAACTCATAAATAATGACAAGGGCAGTGTAAAATCCCTCAGCGTGAACCAAATGGCTTTATGAAAAGTATCTCTTGCCTACTAAATCTGGCAGACTTCTTTCAGAAGATAAATAAGACTCTGAGTAATGGTCAATCAGTACACAATGCCTACTCAGATCTAGCTAAGGGCTTTGATATCATCCCATAGTCTGGTAATAATGAGAAACTCACCTGGTGAATATCAGATTTTGTGTAGCCCATTGTAGAGCTAACTGGCTCACAGGTGGAACCTGCACAGTCAAGGCTGGTGGTGGATGTTCATACTAAGCTAATGACCCTGGAGCCTTTATAAGCCTAGCCCATAGGATTACCCTGGCATCGTGCCACCCGACCTTAGTTCCCAGTGCCTCTGTCAAGTAGAGCCAGTGGAGTGATCCCTGGGTTGAATTTTCTATTTCCCATTCACTCATCAAGATTTCTCTTGAAAAGGGCCAGTGAGGTGCTCTGTTTGTCATGTATGGGAAGTCTATTCCATAGCATGGGCAGTCTCTGGGTTATGAACCTGTCCCTCCAGCATGTTCTCTTGATTGTGGTAATGAGGTTGAGGTCTCTGGAGCGTTTGGTGTGGAGGGATTGGGATTTCTTCAGATGTAGCATTTTTAACAGAGCTGGGTCAGACATGGCTTTGTAAGTCAAGCAGAGATCGCCACTAAGTAGGTGATATGAGAAAGAGAATATTTGGGAGTTTTTTTAGTCTGTTCATATAGGACAAATGTTTAAGGCCTAGGATCCTCTTTGTGAGGTACTTTTGTGACCTCTCCAGTTGTTACAGGTGTTTAGTGAGGTACATGCCAAATGGGGCATTGTACTCAATGATTGGCCTAATGAGGGAAGAGTAAAGGGAGACAATGACCTCTTTCTTCCTGGATGCAAAACCCTTACTAATGACATGTACCACTTAGAAGGACTTTCTGACCACAGTGGCAATGTGGTGGTAAAAATAGAGGTTGCTGTCAACCTGTGTTCCCAGATCTCTTATAACACCTTCTGTGTTCAGTGGACTACCATCAATGTGGTAATTCATGGGAACTGGTGCCAAAGGGGATGACGACACATTTTTTGGCATTAAGCTTAAGGCCATGGTTCTGACACCAGTCGTTGGTCTCAGTGAGGCTTTCTGTAGGATGTCAGCATCACTTGGGGAGTTAATAATAGCTCCCAACTTGCAATTGTCTGCGAACTTTGTCAGCCACAGTCCCTGCGTGTTGGCCTGGACTTCAGAGAAGTAGATACCAAACAGGAAAGGACCCAGGACCGAACCCTGTGGGACTCCACTCATGACTGGTCGGCAGTCTGACTTGGAGTCAGCTACTTTCACACTGTGGGTTCTACCTGTGTTCCTTTAAAAGGCTTCTCACCAGTGGTATCCCGAAGGGTATCATATTTGGTCCACTTCTCATTGGCATATACTTCACTGATGTCTAAGATGACATCAAATATCTCTGGTTAAGTTTGCAGATGACTGCTAACTTGGTGCTTTCATTAACTCTCTAGAAGAAAACCATATGACTATGGATTAAAGCTCAATGCAAAAACAAGTACAGTATTATATTCTTTGGAAAACAATAACACCCTCCACCTACCACATCAATGATATATTTCTCAAAGTCAATATCTTCATTAGAGACTGAGACATATTCATTGATGAAGAGTTGTCTTTTGGCCACCATCAATCAATTATTATTAGGAAATGTTTCTACCTATTCCAACTGATTACTAAAAGTGTATCCTCCAGGACCAATAAAGTCATTGCTCCCCTCCACTCTTCTCTAATCAGGCCTATAATTGAATAAAATACCCCCTTTGACATTTACCTATCCAATCAATTGCCCAGCTTGGAAAAAAACACATTTCTTAACCAAGATAATGTCTAGCATGATCTCAAATTATACAGTGCATCTAAAAGCTATATCACTTTATTTTGGGTCTTACAGACACCTATGCAGTGACCTCTGCTTGACCTACAAGGGTGAAAACGAAACAAAAATAGAAGAAATTTAGATGCAGGGAGGAAAAAAAATGAGAATGGACTGGCAATCTGGCAACCCACAAACGTTCTTGCTATATCTGTTCACATAATTACAAGGGGTTAGAAAAGTCAAAAGATAGAGGGCCAGATTCAGGAAGGCTTACACGGAGTTCAAGAGTAGTGTAAGCCTCCGTGTAAGCCTCCTGATTCAGGAACAGCCCAAATCTCCGTGTAAGAGACAGCTAACACGTCTCTTACACGGACTGGGCGTGGAAATGCTCAATACCTCATTTGCAGCTCCAAGATATGCAAATGAGGTATTTGAGCCATCCACGGTTAAAACCAGTCCGTGTAACGGACGTGTTAGTTGCAGAAATGTACTCAGCTGACAACTGAGTACATTTCTGCAATTAAAAACGGAGCTATGTCAGCTCCAAATAAAGGGTGCATATGTTTCATTACATGCCAATGGCCAAATATGTGGCCATTGGCATGAAAAGTGTTGCAAAAATAAGTTATATAACTTTTTTTTCCACGGGATTTCTGGGTTTAACTGCAGCGCACACCCGCGCAAACGGGTGCGCTACCTAAAACTAAAACCGAAGCTTATAAGCCCACAATTGTGGGATTTATGTAGTACATTGAATGTCAATGGAGGGACTTGCAGACCAAAACAATATGGCCTCCGTGTAGTGGTTGTCAAGGGGAAGCTCTGTAAGACATGTAACTAGTCATTACTAGGCAATCCTATGTAAATGAGGGTTACAATACTGAATCACACTGCCACATAGGTAATGAGCACTTTCTGAGTAGTGTAAGACTTAGAGAAGGGGGAGGAACAGAGTAAGAGGTAGGTGACATCACGGGGGGGAAGGATAGAAAGAAATGTACCAGATTGGAGGGCAATGTAAGGTAACAGATGACAGACAGACATCAGGGAGGGAGGTGTGTCTCAACAGAACACTAGGAAAGTCAAGAAATTGAGGGTATACGCTATCCCTACACTCAAACTTTCTTGATATACGTGCATGCGCGCGTGTAAGGCAGGTTTAACATGTGGGAGCGTGTTGCAAACTGTTTACAACGGTTTGCGCGGGCGTGCACGTGTTGAAGGCAGTGTGCGCGCGTTTAACATAAATCACACCGTGTAAGGATGTGTGCGGGCGTGTAACACCGTGTAGGGATGTGTGCGCTGCTTTAAGTGACTGTGAGCGTGTTTAAGCTGGTGTGCACATTGCTCCCCCTCAGGAAACAGAGAGGAAACAGGAAACAACTAAAATACATGGAAACTGACAGAAGCTACTACTAGAGTTAATTGGTGGAAACAATTAGAAGCAGGCAATTACACAGGCAGACTAGAAGCCCAACCCAGCACTTAAAACACAACAAAGAGCAGTGCAGGCTGTTTCTCACAAGAGATACTGCCAGAAACTAAGCTATCAGAATTGAAAACTGAAAAAGCTGAACTCAGAGCAGAAATGCTAGGGGCTGCCATGGCTATTATAATCAGGCATAGGCGAATTGCTGAGGGTGGTGACAATGCAGACGCTGACAGACAACCCAGAGTGAGGAGAAGGAGAAGAGTATACAGGCCCAGGGTCACCTACCATGGGTTACATGAGCTGGAGATAGTAGAGCGCTACAGAGTGGACAGAGACCTTCTGCAGCAGATTGTTGAGCTGTGCAGGCCACATCTCACACACAGAACCAACAGAGGGGAACCCATCCCAGTAGAAACCAAGGTATGTGTTGGCCTAAGAATACTAGCAACAGGTACCTTCCAGAGACCAACTGGTGATATGATGGGGATATCACAGGCATCAGCCTCCAGAGTACTGCACCAGTTCCTGGATGCCATGTCACCACATGTCAGTGATCATATATATGTCCCTAATGACCGTGAGGTTGTGGCCAGCAATATGCATCTCTTCCAGCAAATAGCGGGATACCCTGAGGTGCTGGGTGCAATAGACTGCACGCACATACGCATCAAAGCACCAGACGGTGATCGGGTAGAGCCTACATTAACCGCAAGGGATCACCCTCCATCAACTGCCAGGTCGTGTGTGATGCCCAGGGCATAATAATGAATGTGTGTGCTGGCTGCCCTGGGAGCTACCACGATTCCCACATCTGGCATCTGACGAGCTGTACCAATCATTTGCCAATGGGGACTTCCCACACGGACACCTAGTGGGGATGCAGGTTATGCACTTGAGCCGTGGCTGATGACACCCATCAGAAATGCACACACACCTGAACAGGAACGCCATAATGAGGCACAAACACGTAATATCATAGAGCGTGTGTTTGGGCTGCTCAAGTCACGGTTCCGTGTCTGGACACGCCTGGTGGAGCTTTGCAGTACACACCAACTACATGTACCCAAATGATCATGATATGTGCTATGCTACATAATATGATCCTGCGGAAACAGCTGCAGCAGGACCAGCACAGGGCTGGGCCAAACATCCCCCCCACCATTGCCAAGGCCACCACAGGCAGGGGGTGACTCGGAGGAGGAACAACCTGACCTAGTCCCAGTAGGCAGAAGGAGGCGTGCCCAGTATGCCCTGGCCTTGGCAAAGAGGCAACGATAGCACATACGCTTGGTCAGTAGGAACACTGGGACTGATACCCGCCTGACTCACTCATACAGTAACAGGGATGCCTAACATGACACAACCTGCTTCCAAACGTACAGGGAGTGTAGTATGTGTATCCGACAGAGGTGGCCCTGCAGCACCACCTGAGGCATGAATGCCATGTGTTAAGTAATGTAATATCATGTACAATATGCACACCTGAGGACCCCAACTAACATCCATATCCACGCATATGACCCTATGGAAACAGCTGCACGTCATACAGTGATGTACATGTGCAAAAACATGGAACAAGATACAAAATGAGGGTGACTAGCAATAAATAGCATGGATAACCACACACCCATGTTTGTACCACAACAAGAAGCAACATGGAATAGCCATGGTCAAAACCAATGGCTAAAACCGACTACTACTATATAGCTTGCTGCAGACCACTGTCCTAATAGCAGGAACTGCCCCAGGCCTATGTCCATAGGTTCATAGGTTCATACTAGGCTATCTGCCCTAGGGCATTAATAAGCCTAGCCCAGAGTTTTGTGGCTTCTGCCACCCCTGCAAGTTGATGGATAATATGCCCATTATTTTGCTGTGCCTCTGTCAAGCAGTGATACTGAGGTTATCCCTGGGGTATACCTGCAATCTCCCATCCATTGGTCAAGATCTCACTTGAACAAAGCCAGTGAGGTGCTCAGCCTCACATGTACCAGGATGTTGTTCCACAGCATATGGACTCTCTGGGTGATGAATCTGTCCCTCCAGCACATCCTATTAATATCTGTGTTGAGGTTTAGGTCTCCTGCCCTTGTAGTTCTGATGGATGTAGAGGTCTTGAGGTGAAGCATGTTCATTAATTCTGGGTTGGACATAGCCTTGTATGTCAGGCACAGGTCACCTCTGAGCAGACGGTAAGCGACTGAATACAGCTGGAATTCCTTCAGTCGGGCAGCATAAGAAATATGTTTGAGACCCTTTCACCTCCTGTCGAGGAATTTGTGGGCCCATCCAATCTGAATGGGGCATTGTATGCAATCATTGGTCTGATGAGTGATGAGTACAGGGGAACAATGACCTCCCTTGATCTAGATGTGAATCACTGCATGATGAGGTGGCCAATGTAGAAGGCCTTCCAAACTACCCTGGCAATGTGAGTGTCAAACAAAAGGTCACTGTCAACCTGGGTGCCCAGGTCCCTGATAACCTCCGTAGTGCTTAGAGGATTGCCACCTAGATGGGAAGTAGTGGTAACCTTGTTCTTCCTGAAGGGTATGGCTATGCATTGTTTAGTGTTTAATGTAAGGCCATGGCTGTGGCACCAGTTATCCGTGTCTATGAGACCCTTCTGAAGGATGTCTGTGTCAGATGGGTTTCCAACTATGCTTCCCAGTTTGCAGTCATCTTCAAACTTTGTCAGCCATAATCCTCCTGTGTTTGCTTGTACTTCTGAAAAGTAGATACTGAACAAATGTGGGCCCAGGACTGAGCCCTGTGGGACACCACTTGTGACAGCTCTGGAGTGTGAACTGGCACCAGCAACTTTGACCCTGTGTGTTCCGTCACTTAGCCAGTTTGCAACCCATGCTGTGATGTATGGGTTCACAATTAAGCTGGTGATGTTTTCAATGATACCTGAGTGGGGTATTGTGTCGAAAGCCTTTGCCAGGTCAAGGTAGGCTGTGTGGACTGCCTTGCCCACGCCAATGGCCTGGGTGACTGTTTTGAAAAAGTCAACCAAGTTTAAAAGGCATGATCTGCCCTTGACAAAGCCAAACTGGATTGGATCCAATGTCTGCAAGTCCCCTATGTCTTCATTTAGAATTCTATTATGATCCTCTCCATAGCTTAGCAGAACAGGCTTGTCAAGCTGATGGGATGGTAGTTTCCGGGTTGGTGGAGGCACCTCCTTTGTGAAGTGGGTCCACCATTGCTGTATGCCACTCCTTGGGAACATATCCTGAGATGAGGCTAAGATTAAACAGCTGCCCTAACTGCGGGTGTAATTACTCATTGAGTTCATGGAGCACACAACTGGGGACACCATCTGGTCCCATGGATAAAGTGTTTTCTGCCTTGGATTGAGCAGTTCCCACCCCAGCAGTGGAGATGTTTGGGGGCTACAATCCTCTGGTGTACATACCCTCCAGTTGGGGGAGGGGAGAAATCTGCACTGAACCTGTCAGCCAGTATGTTGCCAATGTCTGTAGGTGCAGTGATATCAACATCATTCAACTAAGTCTGAGCATATCTGGGAGTTCCTCCCAGGTTTCAAACATAGGTAAAAAGGCCTCATGATTGTCCCTGGAGTCCTGAGTGGGTTTACTCTCAAAACATGCCTCGGATGATTGTATGGGGAACCCAGTGTTTTACTCACAATGAGCAGGGTGTCTTCCCTCCCACGGATTACGGTCTATCTTGTAGTAGCTCCTTCCTTGTGTTGTACAGCTTGTTTATGGCTAGGGTCCACCAGACTGGATGCTTGCCTGTGGTACAAAGAGTCTTCTTTTTTTGGGATTGCCTGATCCATGCAGTCCTGGAGGTGCTGGTAGAAGGCATTTCTAAGTGATACAGTGGCTTGGGTAATGGTGTCCGCTGGCCTGCGGGCCTTGAAAGAGACCACACCAGTCCTCAGAAATGTGAAGTCGGCATTTGAGAAGGTCTTCACTGTTTCTTTTCCCATCTGGGGTGTGGGTGGGATGTGGACTCCCACTGAGAGTAGTCCATGATCTGATCTCACCAATGATGGGTATACGCCTGGTGTTGAACAGTGTGACCCCATGTTCGTGATGATGTGTTCTAGTATGTTGCCTCCACTTGAGGGGATTGGGACCAGTTGTTCCATGGCATTTCAGTGTATGAACTCTTGGAACCTTTGTGTTAGAGTGTTGTGGCATGATTAGTGATCCCAGTCTATATGTGGATAGTTGGAATCACCCAGTAGGATGGTGTTTGGAGATACATTTATCCCCTTCAGTGTTTGCAGGATAGCTGTGTGAGGTACCTGAGTTTGAGCGGGTGGCATGTAACATGCTACAAACTGCAGAGCAGTCTTGCCTACGGTCACTGGCACCTGGATGGTCTCCGATGCATCGTGTGTTGCCACCAACCATGAGGTGAGGGTGTCCTTGATGAATATGGACACCCACCATCCTTCTTGGTGTTGTCGGGATGCTGGTGCCGGAATGCATGATATGAGGTAACACCCGATAGTGCCGGGTGCTGTCAGAAGCTGTGAACCAGGTTTCAGGCACAGCACAGACATCAATGTGCTACATACTGAGAAGGGCATAGAGTGTGTGCAGCTTGAGGTTGAGACCTTGGGCATTGAGCAGCATTACCCTTAGTGTCTTTCCTTTACTGTGTTCTAGGGTGGTAGGTGTAGAATCTGAATCTTGCATAAAAAGGCACAATGGGGTGGCAAGAGCATCATCTGAAATCCGGAAGCCCAGGGTGACAGGTGCAAGCCGTCCCTTGCAAATCACCGTGGCCTGTCCAGCATGTCATCCCAGGCAGACAGACATTGGACCCCTTAGAATGACACCATAGTCTAAGCAAAATATTACAGCTGATCATCTTGTCTCTGTTTATGTGGCATCATACTTGGTGAAGGTAGGATACTGTCAAGGTCAGGGTCATACCTGCCTGGCCTACATAATCAGAGGGATCCTCTATGTCTCTTTCCATGTAGTCCAGGGAGGTACATCTCAGGTCGCTCACACCAGCATGGATTATGACTGGGTCAGACCTGTACTTGCAGTTTAGTGACCTGAGTGCTTGCATTATGTGGTGGATTCCAGTGCCCGATAGGCAGCTTACTGTGACCTCCTCTGTACCTGATCTGGTGAGTGGGACATCAGTGTGTCTGACTATGGAGTCACCTATGACAAGTGTGTCTGGCATTGTGTTTGGCCTTAAGGGCTGTGACTGTTTGGCACACCGACTCTGTGGTCAATGTGTTGCATGTGCTGTGCCCTGTGGAGGCAGTTGTGTGAGTGTCTGCTGTGGTGGCCACTGCCATTCTGGTAGACTTCTGATCAGAGCCTCCGAGAGTGTCTCTGTGTGTCTATGTGTATGATCTTAAGTTGTGACAGTGCCATGTGAGACTGGATTTGTGATGTGTGTGTGGTTAGCTTCACCTTCTCTCTGGTCTTGCTAGTCCTATGTTGAGAGAGCTCAGCCTCCACTTTGGCTATATAGTTGCATCTCTCACATGTATGTGTGTTTTATGGCAGAAGGAGAGGGTTGTCAGTGTACATGAGGCAAGTGTAACAGTGCCTCAATATTCCCAGGTTCACCAGCTGAGCAGGAGAGGACACTAGCAACTGATCCCTAGACATGCTAGAAGGAATAGACAAAACAATGTTGGAATACAGGGAGATATCAAGCCCCCAAGCCACATCATACTGTTTGATTGACAATAGCTACACATACACCGGTGTTTCATAGTGTCATAGTCTACTACTAGGCTATCTGCCCTAGTGCATGTATAAGCCTAGCCATAGTGATGTGGCTATTGCCACCCCTTATAGTGGTAATAAGTGTACAGAATAGATTCTGAATATTGTGCCTCTGACTTAGTAGTGACACATTATGACCCCTTACGTAATTGAATAACATGACTGTGTCTCTGTCTAGTCTGTGCCTCCGTCTCATATGCAGTTGTCCAGATGTCTCCTGAAGAGAGTCAGTGAGGGACTCTGTCAAACATGAACTGGGATACTCTGCTAGAGTGTGAGATGCCTCTGAGTTATGACTCTGTCCCTCCAGCATGTCCTATACATGTATGTGCTGAGGTTCAAATACTCAGCTCTCATGGCTCTGGTGGATTTGGATTGCTTGCAGTGGAGCATGTCCACCAAATCCTGATTGGACATGGTCTTGTATGTCAGGCATAGGTCACCTGTAAGTATGCGGTATGACACTGAACAAAGCTGGACTTCCTCTATTCTGGAAGCATATGACATGTGTTGAAGAACCCTGATCTTCATGGTAGGTACTTTTCGGGTGCAAAGGTGCAAAAGGCAGGATCTGCCCTGTACAAAGCTGAACTAGGTGGGAACAAGGGTCCGTGAGGTCAGTAATGTGTCTGTGTAAGAGCTCCATGACTCCTCCCATATCTTTGCAGACAAGGCTGGTTAAGCTTGTGTGGTGGTAGTTGCCATGGTCTGTGGAGGCATCTCCTTTGTGGAGTGGGACCACTGTTGCCGTATGCCAGTGTTCAGGTACATATCCTGTAGCAAGACTAAGGTTAAATAGCAGTTGTATATATGGGTCCAGCCCCTTCTGGAGTTCACATAGCATGCAACTGGAGATACCAGCAGGTCCCATGGATGCTGTGTACTTGTCTTTGCTGAGTGTGGCTCTCACATGGACATCCAAGATGACAGTGAGATTACATACAGCAGTGATAACTATCTTGTTTTGGGGGTGAGGGGGGGGTAAATCGCACTGAAGCTGTCCGCCGGAATGTTGCCAATATCTGTCAGGTCACTGAATATATGTTGTTGTGTACCAACTCTGAGCATATCCGAGGGTTCACAACCAGGTGTCTGACATAACTGAAGAAAGCAGTGTGGTTACCTTCATTGTCTTTGGTGATTTATGTCCCCAAGTTGACCTTGCATGTCTTTATGAGATAATGTAGCGTGCTGATCACAGCTGTCTTCCCTTTTGGAGATGTAGCTCTGTCTTGCATTAGTAACCCTCATCTGTCATACAGTTTGTTTATGGCTGGGGTCCACCAGACAGGACACTTTCCCTTTGTGGAGAGGGTCCTGTTTTCAGTTGTGATTGTATGGTCCATGCTGTCTGACATCTAGCTAAGGGAGGTCATTCTGGTTCTGCAGTTATCTTTCATCAGCATTAGAAATGACCACAACAGCCCCTGTGGGTGTACCTCATGCACACACATCCAGCACCTGTAAAGTCCACAACAGTACCTCACCAGGAGTATGACAGAGCTGGAACACATGTAATGTGTAGTCTGATTAAACAGAGTGCAGCTCCACACACTGCCATGCTGTCCACCCAGATGCAAGCTGTGCCTGATGTAGAAAGCCATGTCCAAGCTGGAATCAATGCACATGCTGCACCTTGTACAATCTGAATGGCAGGGAGCTATGCACATGAGGGACCTGAACCCCAGCACTGACATATATAGGACAGGCTGTACTGCATTATCCAAAACACAGAAGCCACCCCCACACATGAGTAAACTACCAGTACAGGTTGTCCATAGAGACACTGGTTGAGTCCCTCAACAGGAATCCTAATGAGTGGATGGGAGATGGGAGGTTTACCCTGGGTATCAATGTTATGTCACAGGTAGACAGAGGCACAGTATACTAAACAAGACATATGACATGGCAAACTACGCTTACAATGTGTTGATGGACAAACACACTCTCCGACTAGCATTAGGTCAAGATACCTCTTGAACACAGCCAGCAAGGTGCTCTGCCTCAAATGGACCAGGATTGTATTCCACAGCATAGGAGTCTCCGAGTGATAACTCCATCCCTCCAACATGTCCAACATACATCCCTGCTAAGGTGTAAGTCACCTGCACTAGTGGTTCAGGTGGATCTTCTGAGTCTGAGGTGGAGCATGTCCATTAATCTCTGTTTGGACATGGCCTCGCATGTCAGGCACATGTCACCTCTAAGCAGACGGTATGTGAGTGAATAGAGTGTGAGTGTCTTCAATCTGGCAGCATATGACAGCTGTTGGGGTTCCTTGATCCTTTAGGTGGCGGACAGTCAGGGTGTCTCCAATTGCTGCAGATGTTGGGTGAGATACAGCCAGAATAGGGCATTCGACTCGATCACCGGTCTGATAAGTGAAGAGTACAGGGGAACAATGACCCACTAGATCTGGATGTGAATCCCATCCTGATCAGGTGGGCAATGTAGAAGGTCTTCCTAGCCACTTTAGCAATGTGAGTCTCAGAAGAACGGCGACTGTCAACCTGGGTCCCCAGGTCCATGATAACCTCCTCTGTGCTTAGAGGATTGCCACCTATATGGTAGCTTGGGGTCACCTTGCTTTTCCTGAAGGGTATGTCTACACATGTTGTGCACTTTGACTTCAGGCCATGGCCCTGGCACCAGCTATCAGTTACTGTGAGTCCCTTCTGAAGGATATCTGTGTGTGATGCACTGTCCACTATGGTGCCCAGTGTGCAGTCATCTGCTAACATTGTCATCCAAAGTCCTCCCATGTTGGCCTGTACTTCTGGGAAGTACATGACAAACAATGGGGCCAAGGACTGAGCCCTGTGTGACACCACCTGTGACCAGCCTGGAGTCTAACATAGTGCCAGCAACTCTAACCCTGTGGGTCCCGTCCTTAAGCCAGTTTGCAACCCATCTTGTGACATATGGGTTTACATTTCAGTTGTTCTCCACAATACCTGAGTGGGGTATTGTGTTGAAAGTGTTTGCAAGGCCAAGGTAGGCTGTATGGACTGCCTTTCCCCAACAATGGCCTAAGTGACCAATTTGAAGATGTCAACCCAGTACAAAAGGCATGATCTGCCCCTGACCAAGCCAAAATGGGATGGGTACAATGTCTGCATGTCCCCTATATCTTTGTTTATGAGCTCAATTATGATCCTCTCCATAGATTTGCAGACTACACTTGTTGCTTATGGGGCAGCAATTACCAGGGTCTGTAGAGGCACTGCCTTTGTGCAGATGTGCACAACTGGACCCTAACCAGGCTGTTGTGCACACTATGGAAATGTAAAGCAGTGATAGGACTAAAGCCCAGGATACTGACCACCACAGTGAAAGTACTGAAACACTACACTAGACAGTGCTACAGTGTTAGGTCAGTATGAACGGATGTTGACAATTGTGTGCAAAGTATCCCATGCAAAACCTGCAGGCACAGTATACTCCCTGTTTTGTTCACACAAAAAGCATTTGGACAGTAACTACACAACATGGCACAGAACACACAACCATAAACTGGAGGTATTTGTTGAAGGTCACACTCATCCACAAATGTGATGGGCTGCAGAGTTCAACATATGTAAAGCCCACACTGGGCATGCTCACACACTTAGATAAATGAGACATCTTTCACACAACATGCCATGGGAAGGCTGAACTGGGCATGCTCACACACTTGGTCCAAATTTTACTCCTAGCAAATGTGAAAACACACCAGAGGATGCTCATCCCCCTTTCTAGACACTGATCATGTAAGCACCCTATAAGTTTATTGGAGAAAAGGATTCTCTCAGTAATCTGAATAGCGCGCCGTGCTAATGCGTCCATCTGTAGTGTCATAACATAGTTAGGTAGGGGTTTGAATCCAGCAGGTGGCAAGTGTGTGTGAAGGGGGTAAGTAAGTGTGTATGAAAGAAACATCCCTTTGGCAACTGGGAAAACACACCACAGGATGATCATTCCACTTTCTAAACTCTGATGATGTCAGCACCCTATAAGTATATCAGGGGAAAGGAAATCCCCCAGTAATGCGAATAGCGCGCTGTGCTAATGCGTCCGTCTCTAGTGTCATAACATAGTTAGGTAGGGGTTTGAATCCAGCAGGTGGCAAGTGTGTGTGAAGGGGGTAAGTGTGTGTGTATGAAAGAAACATCCCTTTTGGCAACTGGGAAAACACACCACAGGATGATCATTCCACTTTCTAAACTCTGATGATGTCAGCACCCTATAAGTATATCAGGGGAAAGGAAATCCCCCAGTAATGCGAATAGCATGCTGTGCTAATGCGTCCGTCTCTAGTGTCATAACATAGCTAGGTAGGGGTTTGAATCCAGCAGGTGGCAAGTGTGTGTGAAGGGGGTAAGTGTGTATGAAAGAAACATCCCTTTTGGCAACTGGGAAAACACACCACAGGATGATCATTCCACTTTCTAAACTCTGATGATGTCAGCACCCTATAAGTATATCAGGGGAAAGGAAATCCCCCAGTAATGCAAATAGCGCGCTGTGCTAATGCGTCCGTCTCTAGTGTCATAACATAGCTAGGTAGGGGTTTGAATCCAGCAGGTGGCAAGTGTGTGTGAAGGGGTAAGTGTGTGTGTATGAAAGAAACATCCCTTTTGGCAACTGGGAAAACACACCACAGGATGATCATTCCACTTTCTAAACTCTGATGATGTCAGCACCCTATAAGTATATCAGGGAAAGGAAATCCCCAGTAATACAAATAGCATGCTGTGCTAATGCATCCATCTCTAGTGTCATAACATAGTTAGGTAGGGGTTTGAATCCAGCAGGTGGCAAGTGTGTGTGAAGGGGGGTAAGTGTGTATGATTGATATATCCCTTTTGGCAACTGGGAAAACACACTACAGGATGCACATACCCCTTTCTAAACGATATCACAATTATGTATGGCTTTTGATTACAGACATGCCATGTGTTGTGCACACACAGAATGCCCATGTGTGTGGGTTGTCCCTCACAATAATGCATGACATTGATTACACCGGTTATGGCAATGCACACATGATGTATGTGTGTGCCAAATACACATATGTACCTGTGACTTTCAATAGTTACCATGTGTGATGCCTGCCACATGTGAATACATGGTATTTGCACAGGGTAACATTATGACCGTGGTCTTCTGTGCAGGTGCTGCATGTGGGATGTGTATATACAGTGTGAGATGTAGATGCTATCAGCCTAGTAGTGAGGGATGCACACCTGGTCTGGGGCATAAAGTCTACATGTTGTTGATGTACAGGAGCTGCATGTTTTCACCTGTTGTGGGAGTGGTAAGACAGTATTCCATAGCAATGCAGTGACTGCATGCTAAGAACCATTCAGCTAGGGTGTTGTAGCTACACTTATTCATTAGCATTCAGTAATTTGTCGGAATCCCTGGTGAGGGTCTGATGCCAACCAAGGTCAGGGGTCTACCAGCCTGTGTCACTTGCTCAGTGATCCCTTCCATGTTCCCTATCATGTATCCCAGTGAGCTTACATCCCACATCAGCTGTGGTGGCATGGACAATGACTGAGTCATATGTGTCCATGCATCTGACTGACTTGTATGTTGTTGTTACAGTTTGGCCATGTGTTTCCATCTCATACATGTGATGTACATCAATGGGTAGGGATAGGGTTGACTGTGTACATGTGGCAGCTGTGACATTACTACATGACACACATATTCCACAACTGTACCATAGAGGTGACTGACAACTGACCTTGCACATGCTACCGGAGTATTGAGATTACATTGGTGATTGACAGCACATAGGGCCAATGGTGAAAAAGAGACATAGGTCCATAGGTTCACACAGGGATATCTGCCCAGGGCATGTATCCACCTAGCCAGAATGTGTGTGCCTTTCAACATGCATTGTGAATCTGTCTTGCTATGCCCTTTTCCAAGGTTAGTATACTGTGCCTCTTTCTCACAGTGACACATAAGTGATACCCAGGGTAACCCTACAATGTCACATCCAGTCATTAATATCACTCTTGAAGATAGTCACTGAGTCAGTCTGCCTAACCTCTATTGGGATAATAATCAGGAATGAAGGGAGCCTGTGAGTTGTGAATGTGCCCCTCCAGCATGTCCTATGTATATCACTCCTGAGGTTCAAGTATTTCCAGCGTGTATCCTGGTGGGATCTGGATATTCTGAGATGCAGCATGGCCATTAAGTGAGGGTATGACCTGGCCTTCTATGTCAGGCACAGATTGCCTATGAAGAGGCAGTATGTCACTGAGTAGAGCTGCTGCTACTTTAACCAGTCAGTATGTGGCATCTGTTTGAGCACTTTGATCCCCTTGTCGAGGTACATATGTGGTAGCTCCAGTTGCTGCAGGTGTCTGGTAAGGTGCATGCCGACAGGTTCATCATAGTCAATTATGGGCATGATGAGGGATGAGTAAAGGGGCACAATGTCCTCCCCTGGCCTACATGTGGATCCCATGATGATGTGGCCCATATAACATGCTTACCTAACCACTTTGTCCATGTTGTTGTCAAATGGTAGAATGCTATCAACCATGCACCCCAAGGTCCATAATTCCTTGGTCTGCACTTACTGGATTAACACATATGTGGTACGTTGTGGTCACTTAGTGTTTGACAAAGGGGATGACTATACTCTTTCTGTCATTCACGTTGAGGCCATGGCTGTGGCACAAGTCGTGTGTTTGCAAGAGTCCCTTTGGAGGATGCGTGTGTTAGCTGGTGAGTTGATTATGGTGTTCGGTCTGCAGTCACCTGCGACTTGCTGAGCCACAGTACTTCCATGTTGGCCTGTACCTATGACAAATATATAATGAACATGACAGCTCCTAGGGCTGTGCCTTGTGGGACACCACTTGTACCAGGTTGGAGGCTGACATGGCTCCAGCAATTCTACCATGTGTGTTCTGCCCTTGAGCCACTGTGCAATACCCATAGTGACATAGGGGTTAATATGTACACTGGTGAGCTTCCCTAGAATGCACAAGTGGGGTATTGTATCCAAGGCTTATGCAAGGTCCAGGTAGGCTGTGTGGACCTCCTACCCCTTGACAGTGGCCTTGGTGACTGTTTCAAAGAAATCAAACAGGTTTGATAGGCAGGATTTGCCATTGACAAAGCCAAACTGTGTATGGTGACATGTCTGTAGGTCCACAATATCTAGATATGTGAGGTTCATGATGATCCTTGCCATAGCTTTGCAGACAAAGCTAGTCAGACATATGGTGTTAGTAGTGTCCAGGATCCGTGACGGCACCACCTGAATGTTGAGGGACCACTGTTGCTGTATGCCACTCTCTGGCCACATATCGTGTATTAAGGCTGGGATTGAACAGTGGTGTTATGTCTGGGTGTAGCTCTTCTTGTGGTTCATGTAGGACACAGCCTGGGACACTGTCTGGTCCCATTGATGCAGTGTTTATTGCTTTGGGAAGGGCATCTCTTACCTGAGC
Source organism: Protopterus annectens (assembly GCF_019279795.1). NCBI lineage: Eukaryota > Metazoa > Chordata > Ceratodontiformes > Protopteridae > Protopterus > Protopterus annectens. The sequence continues at coordinate 1,625,306,220 of NC_056728.1, read as the reverse complement.
ATCTGTGATGTCAGGGGGGAAGCACTGTGCTGCGAGACATATTTGCCCTTTTGGTGTGGTGGGGAGAGAAGGCAGCATTGAACCTGTCCACTAGGATGATGGCAATGTCTGTGTGTTTTATATTTTGTGTGACATACTCTGAGCATATCTGGGTAGTACCACCCAGGTTACTAACATAACTACAGGCAGCCTTGTGATTATCCTCAGTGGCTTGTGGAATCCTCTCTCAAAGATGGCCTTAGACAATCATATGGGTGCCTGTAGTTGTCTTCCAATACTCATCAGTGGTGCCTTCACATTTTGGGAGGTTGTTGTATCATGTAGTGGCGTCATCCTTCTATTGTATAGTGTGTTTATGGCTGGTGTCCGCCCAGGACATCTGCCTTTGGAGAATTGGGTCATGCTTTCATATGTGGCTTCATGATCCATGCATTCCTGAATGTGTCCACAGAATGCCTCTATACAGGTATCTGCAGTCTGGTCCATATTTTCAACAGGCCTTGGGCCTTTGAAGGTTTCCACATCATTTATGAGGGGTGTGCACTTGCTTGACATGAGCTGTTGACAGACGTGCCGCCTCCAGACAGAGCAAGGTGAGGGTCACAGTCAGCTACCTGTTGGGTGATAGAATGTGCCACATAACACAGGCACACAGGTCACCCACAGCAAGTACAGCTATGAGGCAGACATGGGCCATGCTGGTGCAAACAACCTGAGACGAACCTCCCTGGACCACATGGAAAGAGACACAGAGGAGCTCTTACAGCACCCTCTCAAACTCAGGACTCCCACACAGCCTTCATGCTGACACAGGAGAGTTTAGATTACTCTGCAAACACCATCATACTGGGTGATGCCAGCTACCCAAACATAGACTGTGAACATTACACAAGCCACAATACCCAAGCTCTAAGGTTCCCATTGATCAGACATTCTTTGGCTATGGAACAGGTAACCAACCTTCCCACAAGAGGGGCAGATATACTAGAGCTGATCTTTACAAACATGAGTACAAACTGCTCACCACTGGGAGTATATCCTCATTGTTGCAATCAAACCATATACTAATCACACTGGAGTTCTGGATCCCCCACATATGCAAACCTCCAACACATCGATGTGTGTGTGTGGGAAATGTCCCTATTAGCAACTGTGACAGTATCGCACAGGATGCAGATCCCCTTTTGAAACACTGATGATGTCAGGACTGTATAACTATATCACCTGTAGTAAAGTCCTCCAGTAATTTGCATAGCGCACTCTGCTAATGCGTCTTTCTTCAGTGTCATAACGTAGTTAGGTAGGGGTTTGAATCCTGCAAAGGGAATGTATGTGTGTTAGTATGAGTGTGGTTTATGTGTGTGCACTATGCTGGGAGGGTTAACTGCCTTTTGCCAACTGGGAGAACACACTACAGGGTGCACATCCCTCCTCCTACACACAGATGATGTCAGCACCCTCTAAGTACAGCATTATTAAAGATTTCTCCAACTACTGCAAATAGCACACTCTGCTAATGTGTCTGTTTCTACTGTCATTGCACAGTTAGGTATGGGTTTGAATCTTGCAAATGGAAAGTATGTGTTTTACTGTTGGTGGGGTTAGTGTGTGTGCACAATGATGGGGTGGGATGTGGCTTTTGCCACATGGGGCTATGCACTGCAGGGTGGTCATTACCCTTAACAAGCAGTGATGTTGATAGCACCCTATACAAACAAAACTACAAAACAGAAGGTGGTGGTACTGATAACACATGTAAGGTAACACTTCTTCAAGTAATGTCCACAAAACGGAGTAGGATAATCAAACAATTCTTTTATTCTATACAGACAACATGACAACAGACAACTAACTGCCAGTACTCAGTATAGTGTTACATGCTACTGTAACACGCACATGTAGCCAAATATACCTAGATAGTGTTCTGAAGCCTGAATGTGGCAAGTGTGTGGATGTGGGATGTGTCTGTGTGTGCATTTCCGTATGGGAAACATGTTTGATGTGGCAATCAGGGTACTACAGTACCTGATGCACATTACATCTTTCAACTGATGAGGTTGCCTGCACCCTGTGAGTACAGGTAGAGAAGGGGATGCCAGTAGTAAACAACATAGTGCACTTCTGAAATGTGTACCTGTCATGTATCAACAGCTACTCATGTAGGGTGATAAATAATGGGAATGGCAGGTGAGCATGTGCATGTGTGTGGGTAGCAGGGTGTGTATAAATGCATGTGTGACAGAACAGATACATGTAGCTGAATCTACATAACAGCACAAGATGCATTGCCATAGTCAATGTTAGCATGTGATGGTGTGCAGCTGGTACACTTTGTTAAGTAGTATGGGTGCAGATAACAATTGAGGACATTCATACAGTTACTGCAGCAGGACTGCTGGGATATACACACAATTATACTGCAACAGTCAACAGTTACCAACATGTTACTACTTATACACATCTATAGTCACCCTGTGCATCAGCAACGTGTTTACCTTTACCTGCACCGATGTTGTAGTATGCAGGAGGTGGCACAGTGTCATCATATGCACAGGGTGTGGGTTAGGTATGCCCAAGCCGCCACTGGTAACACCAATTGACATGTGTGTGTATGTGTGTTTGTGAGGGGCAGCAGTACAGGGTGGACCGTTGTTGGTGCAGTGTGTGTGTGTATGTGTTTGCCCTAGGTGTTAGGTTTCTGCATGTGTGTAAGCACGCACACAGTCCCACATAATGGCTGCCATGTACAGGGTTTTGTGGACAGCCACAGACTGCACCTGTCAGGTCATCCAGATCAGTGTCTGTGGGCACGGACACGGTACCTGTGCCTGGCAGGGTGCTACGGGCCGTATCCGTACTAACCCAGACTGGGTACTGTCATCGGAAGCAGGGGTGTGTTGACTGGACACAGTTCCCTGTTGGGACTGTCCAGAGCCACGTGCACGTGGTCTCCTGGGGCGCCTGGATGACAGCACAGACCCAGCATTGCTGGGGCTGGTGCTGGCACTTGAGGCGCCGCGAGTGGGCCTGTTGTCGCCCGCGGCCACTGCCAGCTGGTGCTCTTGCTGGCATACGGCCACGCCGACGCCGCAAACGCACACCATCGCCCTGGCCCATGGACATCTGGTTGTGGAGCAGCTGTTCTATGCCCCCACAACGCCTGTCAACGACATCTGTGAAGTTACGGATAGCATTCGCAACATCACGCATGCCGCCTGTCATGGCTGTGCGACATGCTCTCAGCTCCCTCAGACCCTGTCTGGTGTACCTTTCCATACGTGCCTGTGCCTGCATGACAGTTCTAAACATAGTGGAGGTTGACATACCTCCTTGGGCACGCCGGCCAGAGGCAGTACGGCCACGGATGCCCCCACGAGAACCCATGGGCGACTGTCTGCGTGGTACCATTGGAGGCCCCTGCTCATGGCTGCCTTGTGGGGATGCATGTACCACAGGTACCACATTACCCTGATCTATGCCCACTGCTGACTGTCCATCACCTAGGGACAATGGTGACAAAGGATGTAACGGCAGGATGACTGTGCGCATTGACTGGTTGAAAGCTGTGTACTGTCAATTGGCTGACCAATGGCGGACCCAGACACACCTTCCTGCACCATTACAGACATTTCATCATCATCAGTACCTGGGGCACAAGATTCAGGTTCCCTGCTGCAGGTCACCAGAGCAGCACCAGAACCTACGGGAGGAAAACATGGAACACAGATTACAGTCTCAATACATATTTGACAGAGATGCACTTCAATACTAATGCACACATTCAGAAATGGACACATGCACTCATGGACACTAACACACATGCACACTTGGGCACAGGCACACTTGCACACATGCACACCCCACAGTAAACACACACATCAGTACCGTGTTACACTACTCAATTTACTACCTGTCAATTACAGTTATTGTGAACACAGTCACCAGCATGTCTACTACAGAGTTACACTACTCTTCCTAGTTTTATAAATTGTTTTACAGATAATGTTAAAAAGACTCACCAGCATGTATGGCCTGCCTCATTGCTAGATGGGAGGGACCTGGAAGTGTGAAGAGAGTAATGTCAGTGGGCACATGTGTGCCATTCGTTTTGCACATGATACAGTACAGTAGTACACTAGTTCCCTTATACACATCAGCTGCACATCATGTCTGTATATATATCATGATGACAGATACATACCACATGCACACCTTATGCGTGCATGAAGTAACAGCGCACAGAACAGTCATATGTACATACCAGGAGTTAACTCTAATCTCACCCTTACCTCTCTTCAAACGCCAACTCAAACTGTACTTCCAAAACCACTGGCTTTGTTCTTCTTGGAGTCCAGGCTAACGTCCCTCTCCCTACCCTCTCTTCACCTTTAACCCCTCATTGTGCATAGAAACTAGCTTCTACCCTGTTTCTTTCACCTTGATGTCCTTCTATGCTCTGACCTACTTCTCCCATCCCTCCCACCTCCTCTTGACTGTCTTCCTTCTTTTCCTCACTTCCCTTCTTGACTCCTGCCTCTTCCATATCATTGTATCTGTCATACTCCTTCTACTTCTCTACCCTTCTGAGCCCTAACTATTATGTATATGGCTTTTGCCTTATTGCATAACCATTATGCTTTAGGTAGGATTGCTTTGAAACCAACGGTACATTGTGTATGACTCTAAACTGTTTGACTTCCTTACATGTATGTTGATTTAATTAACAGGCTGGTGTACAATTCTATTATGTTGGCTGTCTGTATTAACAACTTGTCTGTCTGCCTTTATTACGCTATGTGTGGAGCTTTTCTCCACAGGCCTCTACTGAAAATGGACTTATATCCAGCTAGACTATCTGGGTCAACAAATGTAAAAGTAATAACAATAAATGAATATGGCATCTTACCTGCACACTCGTTGTCTTGCTGCTGTGTGGATCCAACCTCCATCAGGATGCATGATTGTTGCTGTTGTTCTGGGGCTGGATCCACAACACTTAGCAGTAGCCCCTCCTGTCTGGTGAGGGGGGGATGTGTGGTCACCCCCCACCTGTGGCAACCTGTTGCCTGCGGATATCTGCAGCACGCTGGCGGACATTTCTTATCAAATCACTGCAGTGATGTCTCACCTGCTCATATGTCCTATCATGCATGCCAACATCATTTATCCTGCTAACGAGGTTTTGCCACAGTGCAGACCTCTCCTGCTGATTCTGGGTGGTGCGTGAGAACAGGATGGCATAGTCACGCACCAGGCTCTGGTGAATCACGCCATCCTCTGCAGCAGAGTAGGCAGGGTTCCTTTTTGGTGCCATGTCTATCTGGAAAGGTACACAAACAGGTTATCAGCATAGTATCTCAACAATACATGGTACACATTCTATACAGGGAGTGTTAACTTCTACTTATTACTGCTTGGTTAAAACTTGATTACAGTGTAGCTATCATTCTATGTCATTTGTACTAAGTACTTGGCCTTCAGACCGGTTGTTTTACATTAGGGAGGTTGGTGGCAAGCACTGTGGTGGCAGGACACATATCTTTCATCCATTGAAGTTGGGAACTGCTGATTGTGGGCCCAGTGTACAAGTGTATTACTTGGTATGGGCAGTTGGCCTTCAGGCCAGTTATTTAACATTAACGAGGTTTGTGGTCTGCATGACTGTGTGACAATAGGCTGTACTCTGCCATTCATAGCTGGGGACATCTGGTTTCAGGTTTATAGTGCCTGCATATCTGAGCTGTATCTTACTGACATTGCTACACCTTGTTTGTTGTAGCAAACACTACATCCAGGCCTCCTGGATCTACCTTTGTTTATATGCTTGTTATCTGTTAGCTTGTTATTTCACTGGTATGCTACTTCCACATAGTACACATCTTCTCAACACATCTGTGACTCACTACTGATATCTGCATTGCTTACTGTACGCATTTCCATGTTACACATGACAGCAAGTGACTGCTTGTCATTGTTGCATTTACTTAATTGTGACACATTGCACTTAGGTTACCTGGCACTTGCTCACTGACACTTTTATATCAGTCAGCAGTTGTAGGTAATGTCAGTACACCCTCACTCCCCACTGGACCTTGTTTTCAATCATTAATGATTACAGAATTCACAATAGTATTCTAGCATGTCCAGAGGTCAGTTGTCAGTTCCCTCCCAGTCCAGCTGGTGAGTGTGGTACTCCAGAGACAATGTTAGAACAGATGCATGTACACAGACAACCCTCCTCCTAACAACAAATTCAAACTCATGTGAGTGATGCAACCATATACCAGACTGGAGGCTAGGCTCTGTCTACTCAATACCGCCATAACCAGTCAGGTGGCAAAGGGATCACTCACTACACTTCCAGTCTCACGAGACCTACCACAACAGCGGACCTAACACATGATCACACATGATCATACTTGTAGGCTCAGACCACAGCTCTGCCTATGCAGCAGAGACCTCCTAAGCAGACATCCAGGCAACCACTACCACATAAACGAACATGTGCAACACATATCACACAAAGCCAATGTGCTGAACACTCACAGCCATTAACAGTTAACAACACACCTCATACACCTGTACTAGGTGCCTCTATCATCAGGCACACTCACATCACGGTCACCAGGCTTAACGAGGTGAGGGTCACGGTGTGCAGCCTGTCAGGCACTATGACCTGCCACATAACACAAACACTCAGGTAACCCCAAGGCAGGTACAGGTATGACTCAGTCAATGTCCATGCTGCTGTGAATGGCCTGACACATTCCTCCCTGGACTACATGACATGAGACATTACAGAGCTCTCTGAGCACGTAGCCGAGACAGTTTGACCCTGACCTTGAGTAGCATCCTACCCTCACCTAGAACGATGCCACAATATCAAGGCACGATGATCCCTTCCAACAATTGACTGACATACTGGTGTCATTCACAGGTGTGCCAATGCCTGCCATCTTGGGGTGGTATGTTTTGCTAGGGACAGCTTGCACCTGTCACCACAGTCCTATTGACATTTGGCGGAGCCTCCTGCTACACCCATAGTGCCTGTATTAGGCAAGGCTCATAAGGCAAACCCACATCCATTTGTATCACAAAGGATGAGGAAGTAAGAGTGATGCTACTCAACACTGGACGCCTAGACCCAAGGATGCACGCAGTCAAAACCCTACCTAGCATTCTGGACATCGATATCTGTGCAGTAACATGAACCTGTTTCAGGTTTCACAGGAGCACACCAGTACTACCACGCTATAGCTGTTACCATTCTTGTCGGCCCCAACACTTGAACAAGGGAGGGGAGTATCAGTATTCAATGCAGATTCCCACGCCTCCACATTGGTGGCACAGTACAACATAGGTGTTAGGCCATTGAGTACAGAAGACGAGTTGGGGACCTGGGGAAGAAACATGGTAGCGGTCTGTCATTTGTCTACCACATGGCCAACGTGGATTGACAGACATGTTATATAGCCCAGCTAATCATGAGGGATTCACATGTATGGCAGGGGAGGTCATTGTGCCTCTTTACTCATCCATCATCAGGCCTATAATTGCGCATAATGCACCTTTTGGGATGTACCTAACCAGACACCTACAGCAACTGGTACAGGACAACAGTACATCATCAAGGGGATGCAATGGCTCACACAGATGTCATATGCTGCCCAGGTAAAGTGAATCCAGCTGGACTCAGTGGCATACTGCCTGTTCAGAGGCAATCTGCGTGCCATATACAGCCATGTCCTACCTAGCAGTAATGAACGTGCTGCACCTCAGGCAATCAGAGTCCCATACAGCCACATGCTCAGGAGAGCTGGACCTCAGCACTGACATACATGGACATGCTGGAGGGGCATATTCCTAACCGAGAGGCTCCCTTCACTCTGTAATGAGCTCACACTACTGGTTAGGCAGAGTCCTCATTGACTCTCTTCCATAGGAATCTGGATGAGTGGATGGAGATCATAGTTGTACCCCAGGTATCACTTCTATGTCACTGTTAGACAGAGGCACAGTATACTAACGTCGGACAAGGGCATAGCAGCATAACTTGTAATTGGGTGGCAAAAGACAAACACATTCTACTAGGCTTACCAATGCCCTAGGGCAAATAGCCTAGTATGAACCTATGAACTGTTCATTCTCAACTGTTCGAGCTCATTACAGAGTGAAGGGAGCCTCTCGTTAGGAATATGCCCTCCAGCATGTCCATGTATGTTCTATTCAGTCGCCACCGCTTGCTCAGAGGTGACCTTTGCCTAACATACAAGGCCATGTCAAACCCAGATTTGATGAATATGCTTCACCTCAAAAAATCTAGATCCATCAGAGCCACAAGGGCGGGAGACTTAAACCTCGACACGGCTATTAATAGGACGTGCTGGAGGGATAGATTCATCACCCAAAGACTCCCTATGCTGTGGAACAAAATCCCGGTATATGTGAGGCAGAGCACCTCGCTGGCCTTGTTCAAGAGAAATCTTGACCAATGGATGGGAGATCGCAGATATACCCCAGGGATTACCTCAGTGTCACTGCTCGACAGAGGCACAGCAAAATAATGGGTATAGTTCACCATACTAAAGGGGTGGCGTAAGCCACAAAACGATGGGCTAAGCTTGTAAATGCCCTATGAACCTATGAACCTATGAACATGTGTGTACTGCTATAGTACTTCTGCCATATGTTGCATGTGTGTGTGTTGTGGGGGATGCACAGGTAATGGCCAGATACTTCTGCACAGGTGACACGGCTGACACATTCTGGGTGTTCATCCATACATACTGGATGTGTGCTGCCATCCAACCCTGTGATGTGGACACACATTACTCAGCCTGGATATACATATCCGAACAACACCACAAGCACAGTACACTACCTTGCTATGTATGCATGTAATTACACAGTTATTCAGTAGTTATGACAGTGATGCTATCCATGCAGCCCACTGGGCCAGTGGAAGCCACAACACACACCGCCAGCACCTTTGCATATGCTTACCACAGACATCCCACATACTGCATGTACTGTGCACACAGATATCTAACCCAGAACAACTGCACACCACTTATTAATCCTGTCCAGTGGACTACAGATACAGGCATATTGTATAACAATAGTAGGAGGCTACTGCAGCACAGGGCAGATTCACATGACGGTAAGGCATCTGTTGTCTGCAGTGTTAAGATGCTTCACATTCACCAAATGCACAGATATTGGCAACATTGTTGCAGACAGTTTAGGTGCAGGTACCCGGCCATTGTCCTACACATGTGTTATTAGTTATCCCAGATGACTGTAACCTCCCTATCCTCTCACATGTCCAGGTGAGAGCCACCCTCATCATTGCAGAACACATATCATCACTGTTACGAAATGGTATCCCTGGATGTGTGCTACATTCACCCCTGGAGGACATAGCACCACATGACAGACTGATATTAATCCCTGGCCATACTACAGGATATGTACCTGAACAGTGCCATACATACACAGTGGTCCCACACCAATGAGGAGGAACCTCTACTGACCCTGGGAACTACTGCATCATATGCACAACTGGCCTTGTGTTCTAAGCTATGGAAGTGTTAGTTATGGCCCACATGTACAACAATATTACATATGTTTATATTTCATGACTATGTACACACAACCTATCTCATGGACATACCTATAGATAGTGAACTATGATACATTTGAGGTGTCACAGTATACACAGGATTAACCTGCTACTTTGCATTACCTGTGTTTGTGGCAGCTGTTGCTGTGCCAGTGGTGCTGCTTGCTGCTTGCTCCTTGCTGCTTGCTGCTGCTTTTGCTGCTGGCAGTCCTAATATTTGTTTGGTTGTTTTCTCTGTCTCTCTCTCTCTCTCTCTCCGTAGTGTTTGTGCAATGAATGTATTGCGTGAGTGTAGTGTGGGTACTCAATGCTTTTGTAGGTATCTGCATAGGTCCATGTGATGGCCTCTGCACCAATTGTAAGGCAGCATTTGCTAATTGCATGCAGCTGGGTGTGTACTGATTGCATGTCTCACTGTGATTTCAGGACACTGCTATAAAAGGGTATGTGAGATAGGCGCTGCCCTTTCAGATTGTAGGGCGTGGACCATGCTGGTATGCTGTTGACAGTGTTTTGTGAGTGTGAAGGTTAGTACATCTCCCATGCTTCATGCTGTGTTGTAGATTCAGGTTGCTGCATTTATCTTGCCTGTTCCCTGTAGTGAGTGTGTATGCATACTGACACCTACAACTATATGTCATATGTATTGCTATATAAATATATATATATCTGTGTACATATACATACTTTCATATATGTACATTAGCTGACATTATTGGGTACAAGCTAACAATTAGCAGGGCTGTTTCTGTTAACACTACACTAGTATGGGAATCCAGTAATTGGGACTATAAAAGTCTGCATGACATGCTTTGGGTAGTAGACATACTATATTGCCTTTATCTTCAGTCCTACTATTACATGTTCCACTTATTTAGCACTATATTCCTGTATGAGAGTCATGGCTTAGTGGTAGGTCATACAGACTAGTGTTACAATGGTCTTGTGGTAGGGCCTACTAGTATGCTCATATTCTGCTTTTGAGTTGAGTATAGGGCCTATCAATCAAAGTGCTGGAGGCACCTTTAAGCAGTTAAAGGGGTTAGTAGGTCTCACAGGAGCCAGGCTGTGTTGCAGATTCTGGTTGCTGCATATATCTTCACTGTTTCCTGTAGTGAGTGTGTATGGCTACTGAGACCTACAACTATATTTCATATGTATTAATATATATTTATATATATGTATGTGTAGATATACATACCTTCACATATGTACATTACCTTACGCTACTATGTACAAGCTAACAGGTAGCAGGGCTGTTTCTGTTAACACTGAACTAGTATGGGAATCCAGTAATTTGGCCATTAAAACTCTACCTGACATGCTTTGGATAGTACATCTCCTATATTGCCTTTATACTGATTCCTACTATTACATGTTATATTTATTTTAGCACTGTGTTCTTGTAAAGCAGGCATGGCTTAGTGGTAGGTCATACAGACTAATGTTACCAAGGTCCTGGGTTCGAGACTGACAGTGGGAATTTATTTTTCTTTGCAAACTTTCAAACTGAGTACAGGACCTGTCAATCAAAGTGCCATAAAGGCACTTTTAAGCACTTTAAACCAGGTCTGCGCTGCTTATGCTGAGCTCACGTGACAAGACTGGCGGTGAGCTCCGCTAACACAAGCGCACCCGCTAATTTCTTTGAAAGAAAAGAAAAAGGGGTGACAGGAAAGTGGTGAAAAGGGGTCACAAAGAGGGTAAGACAGTAGGGAAACAAGCGTGGGATTTGCAGGAGGGATGTAGGTAAGGCCCATAGATGCCCATGTCTTTGGCAGCAACAGCTGTGCATTTCCATGTATTTTGGTGAGACATTGGAAACCTTTCACCCCTGAGAGAGGTGTCAGGACAACATTAATATTTGTTGTAGAGCCAATTGTAATTAACTGTTTCAATGTCAAGCAGACATGTGTGCGACATGGACAGCTATGTATGGGGCGTAATTTTTTTGTGGGTACAGAGTGCCCTTTTTTTTTTTTTCAGGTGAGAGTGGTATGTCAGGTGAAGGAAGTCGGTATAGCTGGGGAGGTAGGTTGGGTAGGTTAACAGACAAGACAGACAAGACGCATACAGGGGCGGTGTATGACACACGTGGGGGGGTTACACAATTGACGGGGACGGAGGTTGGGATTTCCAAGATGCATGAGCCCACAGATGGCAACAGTGGAACTGATATCCCCACCCATAGGCAGTTGCCACTGTTCCTTCACAGCCCAGGACGGGGCTGTGTAGGCGGGGCAACGGCCGGGGCCGTTAGCTGTGCCACACGAGCCTCAAGCTGGCGTAGGGGCCCAAGAACAGTGTCTTGGATCTCCCTTCGCACCACAGACCGGACACCGCGGAGGGTGAGTGGACGAACCCCTCCGGCCACACTTGCAGAGGGGAGACGGGCCCCATCCCCTGCAGCGCTTCCACCCGAAGGTGGCACAGGGCCACCGGAGGGGGTCCGCCTGGGCACTAGTGCCAGGTGCAGTCACCAGCTGAGGTGGGAGAGGTGGGTCCGCTGGGACCTGCCTTCCCAAGCGTTCTAGGTTTGTGAGTAGTTATGTTAGTTTGGGTTAGTGGCATTGTATTCCATTCAGATTAGTTGTAACAGCATGCATTGGTATTCCCATCAAACAAACACCCAGATATTAACACCATTGAACAAGGGGCATATCAATATCACATGCATTATTTGAACAGAAATACACAGTCAAACAACATGCAGGGTTGATTAATGGCAACAGGCCATCAGATTTGCAGGTATGAACAGGGCACATGCACGAACAGACATGCATATATTTTTGAAACGGACAAATGTCCATGATTAATGAAATGTTCACATACCATTATTTAGTGGGTGTTGTTATATGGAATTATAGGGTTGGTGGAGATAGAAAGTGATGACACATTCATATGTTACACATTGATTTACATTTGTAATAGGTACACAATTAAGTTGAGGCTGATGTTTCAAAATAAATTTTATTTGACTGTCAAGCTACACCTGTTACAAATACATCACTATCCTACTTATTTTGAATTTGATCAGATACATCATCCTGCTACACTTTGATGACAGGACAGGGGACAACTATGGCTGTTTAGTCTGTCAGATAATCATTCATTCTATCTGCAAATTGTTTACTGTGATCACCATATACAGCATTTGGCCTAGACATTCCAGATTCTGACACACTGAAATCAGTTTGGGATATTAAGTTGTACTTCCCACATGCATTTAGTTCTGTAGAAACACACTGGGGCTAATATATTCAGGGTTATTACTACTTTATTTATTCATACATGACCCTTTCTGTCACTCTCACACATCCTGCAACTTCACAGTTCAGGTTGCTACTTCTAGGCTTTGTTCACATGTTAGACTAGTGGTGATTCAAACACTTTCCAACAGCCTCACTTCTGTCATGATTCAGCATTTCAACAGGGGATATATCTCACATGTGACTACCTCAGATTCTGAAGCTGTACTCTTGAGACTACTGCAGGTTACACTATATTTAATTAATGGTGGGACATCTGTATTACAGCACTGTTTAATTCTATCAATTATATTTCCAGTTACACTTGCATACTGATGAACTTGTTGCAGCCATACCTGCAGACTTTCAAATCTTGCTTGCACATTATATTACTTTTAATCAATACACTGCAGTGTTCTGATACATGCTACAGTATAATATTTATTTACAAGTACTGGGTGGGGTTACTAACCTGCATGGTGGCGATCCGCACCAGCCTACGGGCATGCATCTCGTGGTTCATAGAGCGGACACCTGCAGCTGTAATACGAAAGAAGAAATATTAGACTACACATCTCCATGGTATCAGCTAGTTGAAATCCTTACATACATAAGTAAAATGTAACTTACTCAGTAGTGGGGCGTTGGGCATATCCCGGGCCTCCTGGATCCATTCGGTCAACTGGTCTTGCTTGCGCCGCTTCAGGTCCGCATGGTGGTGACGGACCTGCTCACCAGTGCGTGGAATGCCAGTAGCACTGGTCAGATCACGAGCCAACTGGTCCCATGCCTCTGCCCTATATGCTCCCCATGAGACCTGGCCCTGCATGAGTTGGGCCTCGTGATGATGGACAAGGAGCCAGACCATGTATCTGGACTCCTCAACGCCCCAACGCTGTGCTCGAAAGCAACGCCCCTCACCTACTCCACTCATTCTGACTGCAGCTCTGTTCTGCAATCGTTTCTGCTGTGTATTCCCGCCTATGGGGCTTATATATGCCGCTTTTCCCGCACATTTCTCTGATTGGCCATTTTGGAATTGTATCTACTTCACTGAAAATGCTTTCTCATGCTCCATTCTGGATTTTATCCCATATATATGCTATTTCTGCATTTCATGGTATTGCTGTCATGGCTTAGTGGTGTAGTACCTTGACTCTAGTGCATGGTATCCTGGGTTCGACTCTGGCAACTGACTTTTGATTTTCCTGACAGAAATGAGTTGAGGACCTGTCAATCAAACATGCCAAAAGCACTTTTAAGCACTTAAAACCAGGTCTGCGCGCTTGCGGAGGTAACGCATGCGCACTGGCAGTTAGCTTGTGGGAGCGGTGCGCAAACGGTGTGCGCTGGGATAAACCTTAATTGGCTAGTGACACACATGTTCAGCTGAGCACAGCTAGTTGCAAACAGTTTCAGCCTGTTAAACCGGTGCCTAGCAACGGGCATGCAGTTTGCAGCTTTTTAAACACTACTCAGCTACGGGCACTCTGTCTCACAGCAGCTTAGCTATCAGTACATTTCTGACTATTTTTATTATTGTGTTACTTCAGAATATATGCTCCATTTCATTCCATTTTACAAAAGGGAATACATTTACATTTGTACAATACTGTCAGGGGGCTTTTTAGTGCTTATTTACAAAAAAAAAAAAGGTTGTTGTGGGGGCTCGAACCCTGCCTGCCTACTCTTAGGCCGGCAACTCTACCGCTAAGCTATTACATCTTGGCTTACTTTGCATATTTAGTTCTTATATCCTTTTCCACTGACTGCTAACTGTGATTGCGCTAGTAGCACACCCGCGCACACGAGCGCACACAGTAGCAAACATTTACGGGGTTTAAAAAAAAAAAAGGTTTTAATTTAATTTTATAACATCTCTTCACTTTATACACTGATGGTCTATCGGGGCATGTGTTGTGTAGTGTGTTTATTCACATTTCCATGGCCTCTCTCATGGCTGTTTACTTTCAGCCATTCTAGTCTTCCGGGGGCGTGTCCGCTTGCAGGGCTTAGCCTACAGACACGCCCCCTACTCTCTTACACGGACCGTGTAAGAGTTACTAGTGTGATTCAGCATGCCTCATGCACCTCATGCAAATGCATGACATGCTGACATCACACAGTTTAACTGCAGCCTCCGTGTAAGAGTTATAACTCTTACACGGAGGCTTCCTGAATCTGGCCCAGAGTCTTTTGGACTTATGTTATACCAATAAAATGTGACAGGTTTTTTTTCTACATCTATCTGGGTCAGCAGTTAAAGATGGTCCTCCTCCAAGAATATAGGAGAAGATCATTGGTGCATCCATCCTAAAAGGCAGCATCTTTCAGAACAGGGTAAAATAACAACCCAGGCATCCACTGTCTTCAGCTGAGGCTTTCATTATGTGATAATTATGGCTTTGATAGGAAGTCCATAGCATCTGTCATCATTCTGTTTTCCTCACCTAAGATGTAATGTTTATGGGGTGAATAGGTGGTTGAGGAGTCATCATTTCTATCTCAGATGAAAGTATTTCTATTCTCCCTGTGACATGGGTAGATTCAGAGGAAGCAGGGGAGAAACTTCACTTTCTGACATGTTCAAATAAAGCTTTACATCCATCATAGATAGAAGATGTAGGAACAGTGAAAATTAACTGATGCTGGTTAGGATGCAGGTGCCTGTGACCAAAATGCTGATCTGGGAAGGACTTTTATCAAAAGGGTAGCATGAGAAGGCATGTGCAGCGGAACAGTTATCATATTTTCATGCAAAAGTCTGTATATCCAACATATCTGAACAAACTAACACACATACTTGACCACCATCTACCCAACAATTTGCTAAATTTTGTTAGTGTGGTATGATGAATGTGAGGCCCCTTAGAATAAGGTCTGTGTAGCAGGAATTAAAGGGAGAGCTGGCTATTTACTAAAAAACAGTAATGAAGCCTCATTCTACACGCAACAGGGACAATGTCACAGAAACCATTACTGACAAAACATTAACAATGATGAGGCAAGTACCACAGGTGACCACTGGAGATGAACCCTAGGTTAGTGTGTGCTGGAAGGCCAGTTTTGTAGAAGAATCCAGAGATTTCTACCAAAAGAAGTATATAGAGGTGCTGCCTCCTGTAAGTCTGAGGGAAGTCCGAAGGTCCATTATGTGTCTTTCCAGATGATAGTGTAAATGCCTATCAAAACTGCAAAATAAACAAGTTTAACTTGCTCAGATCTGATGTCATCTTTCATACCTTCAATCTTCTCAGAATTGTGTCAGATATCTTAATAGGCATATCCCCTGAGTGTTCCTTCAAGCATCAGCCTTTCTGTGGTTGTCACAAACTCCATTCTACATGAGGCAGTATATGTTCAGTTGGCCCAAAGTTGCAGATGAGTACAATGGCTAACGCGTCCTACAGTAAGGAACATTCAGTGAGGGTCAGATGGTCAAGGCAATGTCTGTAGTAATGCTGAGATGGAATATTGCTCCCCCAAGTACAAGTACAGAATGGAACTATACACTTGCAGGATCATAGGCAACTGCTTTTTGAGCTATGACTATAAAGAAGATCTTTAGACAGCAAGTTAAGCAGGAGAGAACTGAGTTTTATGATAAACATAGTGAAACTGGTGCACAACAAGAGCAAGAGAGGCAATTCTGCAGTGAGCAGGGGGTATGAAGAAAGGTTGCAGGTTCAGTACATCGGACAGGAGAATCACACTGGCTGAAATCTGTCCAGAAGTCTACGTGCTTATAAATGAGGAGGAACACAAATGAATTAGGTAGATTTAAATCAGGGATGCCAGAAATAATTCACCCTCAATGGTTATCTGTTAAATATAAAAAAAATTATACATCTCTAAGGCCTGCCAGCAAATCCTTGTAGGTCATAACTTACTGCAAGTGATTCAATCAAATGAGATACTTGCATTTTGGGATGTTTCACTGTATTTGTAGCATCTTCTCAAATCTGAAAACACATAAAGCTGATTTTTACTATTAACAGGTTTCAAAACAATAAAAGAATGTATAAGAAAACTAGCATATTTAATTTATGTAAGAAGGTAAAATAAATTACTCAGTTCTTTAGATTTACCCACATGCTTTTAGAAATAACTCATCTTGAAGTGCAATTTCTGTATGTAAGAGATCAGTGACAGGTAGAAAGTCTGACAGTCATCAAAACATAGATCACACAAATGTTTTATTTTTTTTTTAATTTAATAATCCTCAACAGGAATTACAGTATGAACTCTTACTATGTATTATTTTGTTTTCAAAATAATTTATAATGTACTGGAATTTGTGATTGGCATACAAAAGTTTACTTTAACATATTCTGACCAGAAATTTAACCAATGTGATACTGATATTATCTCTTCTCAGCTATATTGTTAAGTGTACTATGTACCCAGGTCGTGGTTGAAAAGTGTCTGTAGACCAGTTCACTTACTCTGTTAATCAAATTGTAAAATACAGTTAAAAAATAATAAATGCTGACAATGGTACTCCATAGAACACAAAAGAAAATTTTACACATGCTTTTTTAACTTTGAATTATTTGCAATCCCATCCAACTACAGTTCTACCCAATATTTAAACTAATATCATGCTACGGTTATATACAGTGTAAGTTTTACATACACAGTAGTTTTTATATGTCTGAAAAGCTAACAGCTGCATTTTGAGCAGCAGTGTATCACTGTTTCACATAGGAAAATGAATGTGGCGATAGTGCCCTCTTCTGATATAACATTTTGGAAGTAGAAAATAAATATGATTAAAATGGAATCTATATTACATAGACATATACATCTGACTTTTAAGCTTTAAAAAATCAGAGGTAAAGACTTTAAAAACAAGATATTTCAAACCAGTACAAATGGCTCCTGCTGGTTGTTTAGCAGTTACTGTCATTCTTAAAATGCAACAGTTGGACAGATAATTAGCATTAAGTAGTAAATTATACATGATTAAAGTTAAAATGTCAATAACACCAACAAGTGAGAACATAAAGCAGCACTGCAGGAAAATCACTTTACATAAGACAGGGTCTTCTAAAAAGGTCTCTCCCAACAGTAAATCATTACATTTAAGCTTCTCTGTAACAGTAAATTGATTCATTTAAGCCTACGCACCTACCTGTGTCCCGTTTCTCATCCAGAATTTCTCCTAGTAATTGCATTCCCCACAAGGAACCAACACAGGTGTCATGCTTACTAAGGTACTCGCATAGGTGGTGGCATGAGTCTCATCTATACATAACTCATGTTATTGCATATTCTGTTCATCTCTTCATGCCTGCATTCACTGCATGGATGTGTGTTAGGGATGAGCAGACAATTGTGCTGAGACACTTGTGGATCTCGCAGCATATAAATCCCATTTAAAGTAAAATAGCTAAATATATGTGTGTAGAACCTGAAATGTGTTCTAAGCTAATTATTTCTTATATAAGATTAAAGTGCTAATACAGTAAAGGAGAGTGATGGCATAAAAGAAAGTGCTTTTTCTTGAGAACAATAAAATTGTATAAAATAACTACTACTCAAAACCGCTACAGTTTTAAAGCAACTGTTTATACTGATGACATATAAAAACATTTTATTAAGACAGTGTATGATCAGTTACAAATAAGTAAGTAAGCTTTTGTATTTCTCCATAATAAAGAATAATCCTGTTTTGAGTATAACTTTTTCCAGCATGAGATTCAAATCTTATAAGAAGAGATGTGTTTTCTTCAAGGCCTTAAATGAAGGGCACCCTTTAGGAAGGCTTTCCCAGAATGGATGTGCTGCAATCCTCATATATGCACTCCAGCAAGTGCTAACTGACTAAAGTCCCTGTCACTATACTCAGTATCGTACAGACTTCTCTTTGGGGAAACTTATGCCTGGCTTATAGAGCAATCTCTGACCCAAACCTAATGAATTTGCTACACATCCATAAATCAAACAGGACTAGAGCTATTCGTTCCAGGGACCTAAGTATGGACTGTGACTCGAATAGGATGTGCTGGAGGGACAGATTTGTCTTCCAGCAACTGCTCTGTCTTTAGAATAGGCTACCAATTCATATGAAGCAGAGCACCTCAGTGACACTGTTCAAAAAGAAACTGGACGAGTGGATGGGGCACTGTAAATTCTTACTAGGGATAGTGCCCACAACCCTCCTGGACATAAGAAGTCATTAATAAATACAATCCTAGGTATTGACTAGGGTATCTATGGTATTACATTGGGATGAAACAACTAGGCTTGAAATGACCTCCAGGCCAATAGCCTAGTAACCTCTTATGATCTTGAATAGATCACTGTTGTAGTAGCCATAGCTATATTGAACATCCTGCCAAGACTGGACTAGCTTTAGTGCACCTTCCATGTGCCCTAGCCACTACTCAGCATCAGGAAAGCAGGATAAAGTCATTGGCTGGGGTACCAAAACTCCAGAGCTTCCTTGCCTCAGAATAGGAAGGCTAGAGCCCTTATTGGTAAATATGTGCTAGGAAAAAAAGAAAAAGCACATATATCTACACTATGACAAAAAAACAAAAAAGGGGGAATGGAGGAAGGGGGATGCGGCTATTGTAATAATGATCTATTAGAACATCTACTTTTATGTTGTTTACTTACACAACTGCATTATGTTCAACATTAAATCACTATTGCAGTAGCCTGTTATATGAGACAATTACCAGAGTTTAGGAAGAAAAAGAATGGTGAGAGTTCAGGGGTCCCTAGAGAACAAGCCTGGCAAAATGTGCTCTGGAGTCCCCCCCTTTCTAAAAAGCAACAGAAGTAACCAAAGCCATGGTAGAGAGGGCCACAACATTGCCTGGAAGTGCCTTATTATGCTGAGAATAGCAAAAGGAATAGCATGAGACAACAATTTAGAAGATGTCTGTTTTGACACTGCTTGCCCATTTTTTTTTTTACATTCATAGGAAATAAATAGGACAAAAACCTTCAGGACTGCAGACCACCTATCAGTGTAGTATCTGAGTTGCCTGTGGACATACAGAGTGTGTAAAATGTTTTCTCCATTACTTGTCTCTGGGAAGAAAAGAGGGAGATAAATACTGGCTCAATGTAAACTCTGAAACAACCTTAGGCATAAAGGAAGGATTTGATGTCCTTACATTTATTACTACAGTATTCTTAACTTTTGGGTTTCCCTGCCGTGGAAGCTCGATGTCCAGCCAGTCTACCAAAGACTCCTGTTGCTTTAAAGGTACGCCGAACATCACTGAAATGCTCCTTATGTAGCATAGGGCATAAGTGTGATGTTCAGGCCTACCATAGACTGAAATTCTTTGCCACCAGCCCAAACGTATATTTTCACCATTGGTCTGTTTACCTGCATCCATTTTCTGACAGTTAAACACATTTTCGTTCTCCAGTATCTGCATATACCTGTTTGCAAACTTCTTTGCAGTTGCAGATAACTGCCCAAATGTGCTTTTGTTTTTTCTTGTCTTGTTTTGTGCTCCTTGGAGTTAATGTCATCTTGGAAGGGTAAATGCCAGTGTGGAAGACAGATTCCCCATAAGGACTGCCACTATAAGTGTCTTTTTTTCTCTAGAAGCTTCTCATGACCATACATCTTGTTCAGTTTGTCAGGCATTCATCCTGAAAACCCTTTGCAGTAGACTTTCTTCCCTTTCCTAGTATCTTGAGAACCAGCATCTTAAGCTTCTCATTACAGATACAATGGAAGGAATCTACTGCCCCAAGGGTTAGCCATTAGGGAAAAAGAAGGTGAAAAAGGTATGACTGGAATCTTCTGCTATCCTGCCTCTGCCAGGTGTTTCTTCCAAGGTGGTTACAAACCCAGAGGCTTGCCTAGCTGTGTAAAATTTCACTGCCATGACCATGTTGGAGGCCGGTGAGGATCCAGCTGGCAGCACATCTGAAGAGGCTTTGCAAGTGTCCATCTAGGATGTTCATGGGGAACCATGGTTATTTTTTTTCTGAGGGGGCCTAGGGAGTTCCTCCATGTTTAGTTAGGGAAGAATTTCCTACTATGGTTCTCAACTGTCATCATGGATCTGAGCATTCTCAGTTTTTTGCAGGGGACATTCCCTTAAAAAAGAAATAAACCCTTAAACATGTTTCTTCTGCATCTAGGGATCCACAAAGTCACTGGCAGACATTTACTCAGGGGCTATTTACTGCTTTAATGTCCTTACAGACTCCTCAAGGGGTTTTGTTCCTGCTCCTTCTTGGTCAACTACTCTCCTTAAAAGGCCTAGAGAACAGGATTCTCCTGGGGATGAGTCAGAGTCTAATGACAAATCCCTGACTTATTCTACTCAAATTCTTTCCCCTTTGGACTAGGGGTCAGAGGAGGAGGACTCTATTAGTCCTGATGTTCCTTTTGAGGAAATTTAATTTAGAGACACACTCTCTAGGATAATGGACTTTTGTAGGTTCATAGGTAGATACTAGGCTATCTGCCCTAGGGCATTTATAAGCCTAGCCAGAGTGTATTTGGCTTCCGCCTCCCTATTAGATTAGCCTACTGTGCCTCTGTAAAGTAGGTCACAGAAGGTACCCTTTTAAGATTAGTTTACTGTGCCTCTGTCTAGCAGGGACACAGAAGAGATCCCAGGGGTGAATTTGCGATTTCCCATCCATGCGTCCAGATTTCGCTTGAAGAGGGTCAGCGAGGGGTTATGTCTAACATGAATTGAGATTCTATTCCAGAGTGAGGGGAGCCTCTGGGAAATGAATCTGTCCCTCCAGCATGTCCTATTTATTTTTGTGCTGAGGTTTAGATCCCTGGAGCATGTAGCTCTAAGGGACTTGGATTTTTTGAGGTGGAGCATGACCATTAATTCTGGGTTTGACATGGCTTTGTACGTCAGGCATTGATCGCCTCTGAGTAGGCAGTAAGCAACTGAGTAGAGTTGGAGTTTCTTTAGTCGAGCTGCATAGGACATCTGTTTGTAGCCCATGATCCTCTTGGTGAGGTACTTTTGGGGTCTCTCCAGTTGCTGCAGGTGTCGGGTAAGGTACATCCCAAAAGGGGCATTGTATTCAATTATGGGCCTGATGAGTGACGAGTAGAGGGGCACAATGACCTCTCTTGATCTAGATGCGAACCCTTTCATGATAAAGTGGGCTATATAGAAGGTCTTTCTAACCACTTTGGCAACGTGATTATCAAAGGAGAGATTACTATCTATGTTGGTTCCCAAATCTCTAATTACTTCTTCCGTACTTAATGGATTACCACCTATGTGGTAATTTGTGGGCACCTTGTTTTTCCCAAAGGGGATGACTATGCACTTTGTAGCATTTAGCTTTAAGTGTGATTGTGCTCAGGTCTTTAACATCCATAAGAGGTACTATAAGTTGCTATGGTTGGAATCTCCTAGGCCTGCAGCTATTCCACTTGTTTTGGCTGCTTTGCTGTATGCTTTTTCCAGTGCCTCTCATGAGCCTGATTCTCAGCCCCCACTCACAAGAAACCTAACAGGTTTCATAGGGTGCCTGAGGATTGTTATTTTTGTACATAAATGTCCTGCTACTGACCCTTCTTTAGTGTCTATAGCTCCTGATAAACTGTCTCAGTTGCTTCCTTCTCCCAAATTACTGTCTTCTGACAAGGACCGCAGATTTATATAAAGACTGGGTAAGAAGGTTTACACCTCCACTTCCTAGCTCTTAAGGCTATTAATAATCAGACCCATATGTCTAGGTATGTGTTTACACTTTTTTCTCAGGCCTGTCAGCTTATTTCAGATTTTCTAGACTCTGAGGGTTCTGTTCTTTCCTTGCAAGGGACTTCCTTTCAAGTCATCCTTCATTCTACTAAATGTAGTTATGATACGGCAGATGAATCTTCAAGGGCTGCTGTTTTGGTTCAGTGAGGAGGAGGTATTCTTGGCTTAGGCTTAGACTTCAACCTCTACCTGATGATATTAAGGCTAAGTTGATGGATGCTCCTCTAGATTATAAGCTTTTGTTTGGGAAAGCTGCTGCTGGTTTAAGTCCCTTCTGGATAAGGGTAAGGCCTGACAGGAGCTTAAACATGTGTTTGCATCTCCTGTACATAAATTTCAGAGAAACCACACAGCTAAGCCTGCCTTTGTTCATAGGTCATCTCACCCTTCTACTAAAGGTAAGAAGAGTGGCAAACAGGCTGCTGCTGCTAAGGCTCTTCAGTTTTCGGGGAATCCAAAGCTTTCTTTTCCAGACAAACCAGGTGCTGTCTGACTATCCATCCCTTCTCAGCCACATTGCTCTTTCTCTTTGCCTTTCTTTTTCTCTTCCTGTTTGGCTTAATATCACTCAGGATTCTTGGATTCTGTCAATCATTCATCAGGGGTACTTCATGATGTGGAAATCCTGTCCTGCTTTTATGGGTATTCCTCAGCCTCCTTGTGAATAACTTCCCTTTTTCCCCAGAGTTTTTCAAAATTTCTTCACACAGGGTACTATTAAAGAGGTGTCTGTCCCCCAAAGTGCGAAAGGTTTCTACTCTAGACTGTTTCTAGTGCCCAGGAAAGAGGGCACTTGGAGACCTATTCTAGACTTCTCTCATCTAAATACTTTTCTATAAGTGCCTTCCTTTTAGGTGTTGTTCCTTCAGATTCTTTTTCGTCTCTTGCGCCTTCAGATCTAAATTGTGTGTCTGTATCTCAAGGATGGTTATCTCCATATTCTAATCCATCCTCTTTTCCGGAATTTTTTGTGTTTCTCTGTTGCTTCCTGGCATTTTCAGTTCTCTGCTTTGCCCTTTGGCCTTTCTATTGATCCAAGGGTGTTCAACAAATGCCTTGCTCCTGTGATTGCTTTTGGCAGGCTTCAAAGGATCCAACTATTCCCTTACTTGGACAAGCTGTTGATTCAGTCACCCTCTCCACAGACCCTTTTACAAAATCTTCATTTTGCCGTTTCCCTTCTTCAGAGTCTATGGTTCACTATAAATTTCAAAAAGTCTTCCCTGACTCCTTTTCAGCATCATGTTTTTCTGGGTTGCAGGATTCAGACAGTACCAATGCTGGCTTCCTTTCTCCCTCCAAAGGCCTTAACTCTCATTTATTTCTTTCACACTCTCCTTCCTCTGGCTTCCATCACTGCCAGGGAGTTTCTGTGAGCTCTGGGTTTCATGGCATCCACCATTCTGATGCTCCCATTGGCAAACTTCACATGAGAAAGTTTCAGGGGTTTCTGAAGTCAGTGTGGATTCAACATGGGAATGAAGTTCCACAAAGCAGCTTAGTGAATGAGTATCTCCTGGTCCCTTCCTTTATGCTGACAAAAGTGGCACTCCTTTACGCAAAAAGTGCAATGGAACAGCTGCAGACAATATAACTGCCTCCTAGTCCTTAGTGGCTTCCAGAGCATCAGTAACTGAGGGATAGAAGGAAAGTGATTAGTGGTTTGAGAAATAACTGATGGCCACAGTGAAGTTACTCATCATCAGCTATGGTGAAGAAGAAGCTGGAGTGAAGACTGCTGTTCTTGTCCTACAGCATTGAGAGGAAACAATCAAGTTAGTGGGTCCCAAGGCTATGTCCTAGCCACACAAAGTATCTAACAGGTGGATAGCAAAGCTCTAAAGAGTCACTCTCACCTCTTAAGTAAAAATCATTGTTTTAGTAAACTGTTTTCTAGTGATACGCCCCAAACACACTAGGCTCAGCCTCTCACAACTCTTCTGCAGAAACACAACACTTTCTCTCACAAAAAATAAATAAATAAATAACAATTGCATCCCCAGATGGTCCCAGGGCAGACTGTAAACCAAAGAAAGTATCTGGCAAGTGGTCAAAGAAGCTTAGGAGAGTTGGTAATACACTCTTATCAGGAAAATTAGGTTTTGATGTTTTTTTTTTTTTATAACTCCCACAAATACTAGCCCTAGCCTCTTGGCAGCAGACTTGAGGTAAAAGTAAATTTTTGTTACAAAAAAAGAAATATTTGCAAGGGGTTCCCCCTCAGTGAACAAAGACACAAAATATGAGAAACTGATGTAAAACTTTTAGTGGCAACCACAAAAAAAAACTAGAACTAGTCTCAAGCATGCATTTCCATCAGAAAATAAATACTTTTCTTCACAACAATTGATGATATGGAAGATAACTCCCAATGGGGAACTTATATACCCAGCCTTAGAGAAGAGCTAGCCAACCACTAGTCACTCAAAGGCCACAGTGAAGTGCACATTTCAGTGGTAAGAAAGTTCTGAAGTTTGACACACTAGCCACTGACTTTATCTTGCCTTCCTAATGTTATGCAGTGGACAGGACATGTAGAAAGTGACTAAGGCTTTGGAAGAAGACTTAGCTGGTCAGATCCTTGGGGATGTATGTCTAGGCTTAAAAAGACTCCCCTGGGGACATTAGCCTAGCAATCAGCTATGAACCATATATCTTAGGCTACTGCAACAATGTTCTAATGATGAACATCACATTTCATATCAGTAAGGCCAATCTATAAGCAAATGAAGTGACAGCTACCAAAAACGGGCTTAAAGAAACAAAATTGGATGTGCATGAGCTAGGAGGTTCAAATAAAATATGGCCAAGAGATTCAACCCTGAAATTCATGTTCCATGAATGGGTGGGTTTCTTTGAAGAAGGACAGAGATGCAGTACTCTGTTTTTAAGAATTTTTTTATTAATTTATCATATTTATACTATATACACACAGAAAGGAAGAAATTCAACATCAAATACTGTTATACAATGTTAGGAGTACACCGAATCATCAAGGTAATCTTATACAATTAACACATCAAGAGTCTTGGTATTTTAATAGCAACATTTCAAGGCTATCCCAATTACTAAGAGACTTAGTATGATTTATAGATCTTATTCTGATCGTTTTTTTTTTTCAGTTTTATATAGCATCTCTGTTAAATTTAAAACTTCTTTAAACATGGGAACAGAGTTCGATTTACAGGTTTTTGTAATAACTTTTCCAGCAACTGCCAAAAGACTCCAAAATGTTTTTGTTGTTTGGCTTTTGCAGATACTAGTGGAACATTCATTACTATTATTGATCTAGTTAAAGAACAATTATCAGACATAACCCCTTAAAAACATACTTATCTCTATGCATTTAATTTTTCACAAACCATAAACATGTGTTTTCAATCAGCTATTACATCTTTACTGCATCTCCAAAAATGGAAGAAGTCATTTTACTAAACTTAGAGATTTTATTGGGAGTAACAAACATTCTACGTATATGTTTCCATATAAAAACTTCCCAGCATAATGGTGAAGAAGTTTGACTAAATGATTTAAGTAACAAAGTTTTATTCTTACCATCTACTGAGTCACTCAATCCACTGCTACCTAAAAATTCCAGAATTTTGCACCAATATTACTATTGTTTATAATTAACTTATATAACTTGGGCAGACTTCCTTTGCAGTACAATACCTTTGATGATAGCATTCATATGTTCATATAATGGGGGAATAGTATTCTGTTTTTCTTCACTTATATTATCTACAGATTCATTTAATTTCTTACTGATGGATAATATTAACTGTTTAACAGATTCATCCAACTTATAATCTTTCATTAAATATTCCAGTGACTTAGTTTTTCCTTTTTCAAAGCAGTCAGACCATAATACTAATCCATTCCTTTTAGTAAATTAATGTTAACATTATTCTGTTTCCTTAAATCTAGAGGTGTGTGCTATGGGAAAGCACAAAAATTTCCATTTTGATATTAACGGAGTTTTAAAATCATGCTTAACCATTTTAAGAACTGATTTCATATAAGCAGAGTCTAAAGATTGAAATTAATTTCCTTCTAAAAGGTAAAATGTATTACCCAGATAAAAGGACTGTTACTTATTTTTAATTTATTATATTTGATAAACCTATAAGAATTTAGTATAATCCTGTCCTGAATGGTTTTCCATTGACTAGTGTAAGTTGAGTCTATACAGAGTATAACAGAGTTAACATTTGCATCAATAGAATACAATAATACCACCATACTCCCATAATCTTATATGATTTCTATAAGTAATTCTCAGCTTTTTAGGATACCATAAGAATGAAGTTAACATTTTTCCCTTTTATTTAAAAGTTTCTTGTCAGGTATTAAAGCTATTGAATGCATATAATCTTGGGTAATATAATCATGTTAATAAGAACTAACCTATCCTCAAAAGTAAAAAAAAAAAAATCAATTCCATTTTTTAATAAGAAGTGACAGTTCTTCAATTATTTTTTCAAAATTATTAATAATCTTACTCACATCTTGACAGATTTTTATTCCAAAATATTTGAGTTCCTTTCTTTCCCAATTATATTTATATTTATCTTTAAACTTACTGTATAGTAAATGATTTAGCACTACAGTTTCAGTTTTATTATTAATTTTCAGCAGTGATGCTTCTTAAAACTTTTCAATTTCCTCATCTACTTCTTCCACTGAATTAAATAATTAAAACTTCCTATAGATAGTAAAATATCTGCAAAATGCTGTATTTTAGATTGACGATCTTTGTTAATTGAGCATCCATCAATTTTTGTCATGGATTCTTATACTATTAGCTAACAGTTCAATAACTAATGTAAATAGTAGAGGGGGCAAGGGACACCCTTGCTTTCTGCCTTTGTTTAAAGTGAATCCTTGAGAAATTTAAGATCCACTGTTAATATTTGCTTTGGAGTCTATTTAAAATGTTTTGATATTCTAATAAATTGTTCTGGAAAGGCAAATATTTCTAAAGTTATAAGCAAGTAGTTCAATCTACAGAATCAAGAGTTTTCTCAATATCTAAGTTAATTTTGACCAAAGGATGATCAGAGGAACTAGTTTGTAATGCTTAACCTGACTAACCAAAGGTGATACCACTTACCATGGCTTATCTTGTTTTTTGTTTTTTACTGTCAGTTGTTTTGAAAAAAAATGATGGCTTCTGATGCTGAAGACAAACTGCTGGACCTAACAATTCATCTGGTCCTATATAGTCAATTTGGCTTTACTACAAATGTATCTAATTTACTTGGCATGGTGGACAATCTCCAAAGGTTGCTGAACCTTTTAGCTAGTCAGGTTAAGGATTTACACACTAGTTCCTCTGACCATCCTTTGGCCAAGTTGATGACCAATAGGGGTACTGAGAGGAGAGAGAAAAGGAGGAGGAAGAGACAGAAACAGACATTTTGCACTCTAGATGTGGTGAGAATCAGTTCAAAGGCACCACTTCTATTTTACATGTTAATTACAACCTGCTTCAAGAAAAAGTTGTTTGTCTTTCCTTTATCATTGAGAAACAAGATTTGAAGTTGAAGATCATTGACTTGGAGAAACATATAAAAATATAGTGCCTTAACCCTAGAAAACATGTATTTTGAGTACTGTATTTGGTATAGTGCCTTAGGGTTACGATTCTTTAAGTTCATCAATGAGCAAGACATGTTCTATCATGAACTGGTAGAATTTTTCAATAAAGATGGCCTTGACTTTTTAAGGGTTTTGATTAAAAGAATACCAATAATATTGGGGTTATGAAGAAGGCCATTAGGAAACTGGATGAAGAAATTATGGAACTGTTAAAAATTATGCCTGATGAACAGTTCCTTTATGAAAATATCTTTGTAGTGCTAGAGAGAGATGAAAAAGTATCATAGCTTGCAAAAAAAAAAAAACAGAAAATTATAAGGGTCATTGAGGCATATAAAAAACAAAGTGCCTATCCACTCAGTGTAAGGGGAGGAGTGGAACTCATAGTAGATGATATCAGTCCACCATTTCAGATGGGAATTGCCTTAGGGGAGAGCTCAGAGAATGGCATACTAGTACTGAGCAACCAAAAAGATTTTGTTGAGCTTCCCTTGTATCCACTAATTGATACTGAAGAAACCAACATTTCAAAAAACTGGCCCAAGAACACAGACAAATCAGCTACCTTTGAGTTGGAACCAAGAGAAGAACTGGGAGCATCAAAAGAAGGACAATTAAATACATTTTATGGAAGTCACAGTAGCAAAGTGTTCAATTAACTACAAACATTGTTTGAAGCTCATTATAAAGTGTTAGGGTTGGGTTAAACTTCATTCCTTGGCACCAAGCTAATGTCACTAATGTTTTGTTAGAACTTAAAGCGTACACCAGAAAACTCAATTTGCAGTTTATATTAAAAGATTTTACTGTATTTAATAAATTTACCAGACCTCCACCTCTAACCCTAGTTTGTTGAACACCATCAAAGTTTTTTAAAAGTGTTCTGAGGCTGACATTAGGAACATGTTAAATAGCAAACCCCAGTGCAGATATTACCATTTACATATGGAAGAAAAAGATGCCTTATATGATATAATGACAAACAAGGATATTAGATTGACACCTGACAAAGGTGGAAGTCTTGCTGTCATGTATGAATCCGAATATAGGGACAGCATAGAAAGCATGTTAAGTAATGAAGATGAATATGTTTGAGACAAGTTTGGTAGAAATACATAAGAGCTACAAATTCAATGATGCCTGTTTGTATTATAGTTTAATGACTCAAAAAATAGACCTGGAATTATATCAGTTTATAGTGATTGAGAATCCTTGAATAGGGGTACTGTTTGGTATCCAGAAAATTCACAAAAGTATTATTGCTGTTTACTATCCAGAAAATTCACAAAAGTATTATTAAACCACCTTTAGACCTGAATTGTTTCTGGTCCCAACAGTTGTACAGAAGAGATTGCTTTATTTTTGGACTCTGTGTTGAACCCCTTAGTAAAAGAATTACCGTGGGACTTTTTAGATGGCGTTAGAGTTTTTAACTGTGATTTCCCTTAAGCTGACAACAATTTTCAAATGGTTACAGATGATGTTTCCTTGTTTACAACCATACCCCAAAGACAAGAAGTAGACTTTGTTAGATATTTTTAGGTGAAAAAACAACCTTTACAAATGAAAAAAGATAACTGGTGTTGTACTTTACTAGAATTATTGCCAGAACACAATTATGTTTTGTTTAAAGACAAATATTATAAACAACTTAAAGGTGTTGCAATGGGGTCAGTAGTGGTCCCAGTGTTCAACAACCCCTAGTCTTGGTTGGTGGGAAAGTAAAATAATGGCAAAATTAGAGGCTCACAAGAATGTAATCTTTTCAAGTGATTTGCTGATGACCTATTTTTTATTTTAATGGTAACACTGAGGAAGTGAACAAGTTTATTATACAACTTAGCAATAGTTCAGATTTTTTGAAGTTTACCATTGGATATATAGGTCAAAAATTCATTTTTTGATACTGAACTTGAATGGGACATTTCTAATAAAATATTTCACAGTAATATTCATCGCAAGGACACTTTTCTAAGTGTTATCTGCATTACAAAACTAGCCATCCTGGGTTTATTAAAAATAACATCCCCAGGGGCCAATTTATCAGGGAATCCAGGCTTATTACCAGGGATCTTGATTTTAATAATGAAATTGAATTTATTACAACTCTAATTTTGGATAGAGTGCAAAAGAGACAATTTAAGAGAAAGTGCCAAAGAAACTTTCTGTAAAAGAAATTCTCTTTTACCTCCTACCTAATAAAGATTTATGTACTTTATATATGTTTTTAGGATACATTTTTAATTAATGTAATTAATGTATTTGACGATTAAGTTTTTTTATTGGTTGAAATTTGTTTAAATACTTGATGCTTGCTACCATAATTATTTCTGATGAAGTCCTTGTGACAAAAAGCACATTAAAACTCTATTTTCTTAAAGTTGCTGTGTTTTGTCTGCAAAACTTTTGTTTTTAGTTCATGGTTATAGAACTGCCTTTGATTCAGTGATACCACCTACCACGGTTTATCTCCTTTTTCTAAATCTAATATAGTCACTACCCTTTTTATACTATCATGCATTAATCTATTAACTATAAATAACTTTTGATCTTTATTAATTAAGCTACTATATCTCTTAATCTTGTAGTGAAGATGGAAGTAAATATTTTATAGTCTACATGTAATAATGAAATAGGTCTATATGAGGAAACTAACTTGTTATCCTTTCCTAAGTACAGCTGAGATTAAAGAAAATTTCCATGAGGGAGGAATTATTTTGTCATTCTGAATTATCCTGAAACTTCATTCAGTAATTCTAAAATATTTAATGGAAGCAGGCTATATAATTCCACCTGACTCTGGGAGCTTTACCATCCTCCTTTTTTGTTTAATGCTTCTTTAACTTCTAACTTCTATTAGAATAATAGGCTTATTCAACTGAACTATTTGTTGGTCATTGTTTATTAGTAACAATTTTCTTTAAATACTTATCAATTTTGTAATCACGATTATTACTTTTATCTTTATTAAGATCCTCTTGGAATGTTTTAAAGATATGAATAATTTCCTCCATGTCTGAAGTAAGCTTATTAGTGTGAGGATTTTGGATATTGTTGATCTGTACCTTTTGCTTAATATCTTACTTCTATTAGTTAATCTATGCAGATTTTTGAAGTCATCACATAACTGTGCAGTTTTATTTTTTTCCAAAGCTATCTTTATGCATTAAAACTGTTTGATATTTTGTCATTAATTTGTAATGACTTCAGTAATATCTAATTTCTTTGCTGTTCAAACCTTAGTTTGTGTATTTCATCTTGTATTTCTAACAATTCTTTATCCAACTTTTTCATTTTATTACGGCCCCATCTTCCCATTCTATCTTTGATATGCGTTTTTAAGGAGTGCTAAAATATGACTTTACTAACCTGACCATTATCAGTCTAAGATAAAAAATATTTTGGATTTGTTCCTTAAATTAAAAGAATTTTAGAATTACCTTAATTATACATGCATACTGGGATTCTATAAATAATCTGAAATTTCCTTATGTCAATTAATATATTAGTACTTAGTGCATTATGATCAGATAAAGGACAAAGAATAGCTTTAAAAATAATTCACTTTATTAAGTAAATTTGTAGAGACATAAACCCTATCAATTCTAGTTTGCATCCCATGTGCATAAGAACAATGAGTGAAGAACAATGACTTATCTTTTGCTTTTACTATTCAATCAAGTAAATTATTATTAATCCATCTATTTACTGCTCTAGTTGAGGCCAGAATTTTAGCTTTCTTCTGTTAACTTGTATCTTCTGTACTAGATAGGGAGTTAAATCCCCTCTTAAAATTAAAATACCCTTCCAATGACTTTGTAGCAAGTTTAAATTATCTTTAGCCACTCTTGCACCAATTCCTGGGAGCCGGTAAAAATAGCTAGTGTATAGAGTTTGCCATTATATTTAATTACTACAAATGTATACAGTCCTTTGGGATCATTTATGAATTCCATGACCTTAGACATTACAGAATATTTTCTCCAAAGTACAACAGTTCCTCTACTTTTTTTGTTAAAAGAAGAAATTTTTAGCATTTTGTAACCTAAGTTATTTAAATATTCTGCATATCTTTAAACCAGAAATAGGGAAAGAACCACCAATGAAAACAAAACAAAAAGAAACACCAAAAAGGTGAATGCGAAGTGAGCTACACACAGATGGAGGCAAACGTTTGCACACAGCTCAAAATATTTTATCTATCAAATGAATGTCTTCCAAGAATATAATGTCTCCTATATTTAATTTTAGATGCCTCATTAATGATTTCCACTAGTTGCCATTATTAATTAACATTAACAGATAACAAATTAAAATTATGCATACTGTGTATTTAAAAAAGATTTATTTTAAAAGATATGACATATTTAGCAACCATATTAATTTAATTGTATACAAGACTCTAATGCATTCCTCCAACATTAGCTTAACATTCCACATTTTTAATTCTTCCTTTCTACAAACTAAACTACTAAATCTTGTAAATAAAAACAAAAATAAGTCTACAACTATAACTGCATATATTATTAACAAAATGCAACCTACCATGGATACCAAAGTTCCTAGTTTGCCTATTGAATAGACAAACCACTACTACTCTCTCTTTCTCTACCTACCAATACCTAAAAATTCAACATAAAAACTAGCCCAAAGCTATCATTACTTACAAATAATATAGTATAATATACAAGTTAAAAATAATAAGAGACCAAAAGTTTAGTTATATTTTACCATTTAAAATTATTCCCCCATTACTAGACAAAAAGTTTAATAATCCTCTTCTATTAATCACAAATATTAAATAATCCAACTAGTGTTCTATATACCTATTTATGGTAATAGTAGTATAAAGTATCTATTAAATATTCCTAAATTAATTGCTCATTCAACATTATAACTAAATCTCTAAATAAATAAGTAGAACAGATTAAGACCTGAAGAGATAAAGATATATGTAAAGTTATAGATGACAGGTAATCTTATCATACTAAAACTATTACACAAAAGGAAAATCAATGCACATAATTATTTTCCATGCTGAAAAGTCATATACATATTGTACAGATCTAACAAAAGCTCTGAATTAATTTTAAAAGTACAAGTGTTTATATCTCAAAATTGTGTAACTCTTAATATGATAAATTTCAAAATATTTAAAAATCTTTAGCTTATTAAACTAATTCATAAAGATGTGTACATTACCGAGATCAGAGAATCTCTTGCTATTTCTGTGGAGTCAAAATGCAGTCTATACTGTATTCAAAAGTTACAAAGTGCTTAAGTCGAATTCCATCCTCCCTTCCCAGGTTCAAACATATTGAAAAATCTACTTTACTTTCTATCAAAACTGATGTACTAATTCAGCAATATAACACACTAATTTCAACTCTGACTTGTGAAATGAGTTATTTCAAGTAATCTCAGTGAATCTAAATAGCATACAATATGCAAAAAGCTTCAAAGTTTACATGATCAAGCTTCAAATTTCAGCTTTCAGGATATTTTCAAATATTTTATATGATATTCTGTGTAAATTACATCAGATCTTGTACATTCACATTTCTGCCATATGCAGGTATATGTAATACTTATCTTTCTTTTGACCAGTTTATTTAAATATATCTGTCTGGCTTATTTGCCCGCTAATATTTTACCTTATTCTATATAACTTATGTTTCTAACATCTCCCATCAAATAGATATTTAATTATCAGTTATCTGTTGGAGATTACATTATGTGTATATATTTCTTAACTTACTGATACTATTCTTTTATTAATCTTACATAATAGATATTTCATTCCTTGTGCATTCGCATATAATTCATAAGTTTACTTTTCTTATTAATTCTTGTATTATAATCAGTCTTGACTTGACCAGATGGTGTCCTGGGCTGCGTCCTACATGAACTCCAAGAAGAACTAAACCCAAACATAAAACTACTGTTCAATCTCAGCCTTACAACAAGATATGTACCCAAAGAGTGGGGTACAGCAGCAGTGGTCCCTCTCCACAAAGGTGGTGCCTCAACGGATCCTGGAAACTATCGCCCCATAAGCCTGACTAGCTTGGTCTGCAAAGCTATGGAAAGGATCATCATGGACCTCATAAATAAAGATATTGGGGACCTACAGACACTGGATCCTACCCAGTTCGACTTTGTTAAGGGCAGATCCTGCCTCTTAAACCTGGTCAATTTCTTTGAAACAGTCACCAAGGCCATTGACGAGGGGAAGGTGGTCCACACAGCCTACCTGTACCTTGCAAAAGCCTTCAATACAATACCCCACTCTGGCATTATAGATAAGCTCACCAGCTTAAATATAAACCCCTATGTCACTAGATGGGTTGCAAACTGGCTCAAGGACAGAACCCACATGGTTAGAATTGCTGGAGCCATGTCAGACTCCAAACCAGTTACAAGTGGCGTCCCACAAGGCTCAGTCCTGGGACCTCTCTTGTTTGGTATATATTTCTCGGAGGTACAGGCCAACACGGAAGGACTGTGTCTGACCAAGTTCGCAGATGACTGCAAACTGGGCACCATAATCGACTCTCCAGCTGACACAAGCATCCTACAAAAGGGCCTCATAGAAACAAACAACTGGTGCCAGAGCCATGGCCTCAAGCTAAACGCCAAAAAGTGTATAGTCATCCCCTTTGGCAAAAACAAAGTGCCCACAAATTACCACATAGATGGTAATCCATTAAGTACGGAAGAAGTAATTAGGGACCTGGGGACCCAAGTTGACAGCAATCTCTCATTCGACAACCACGTGGCCAAAGTGGTTAGAAAAAAACATTTTATATAGCCCACCTAATCATGAAGGGATTCACATCTAGATCAGGGGAGGTCATCGTACCTCTTTACTCATCCCTCATCAGGCCCATAATTGAGTACAATGCCCCTTTTGGGATGTACCTTACCAGACACCTGCAGCAACTGGAAAGACCCCAAAAGTACCTCACCAAGAGGATCAAAGGGCTCAAACAGATGCCATATGCTGCCTGGTTAAAGAAACTCCAGCTCTACTCAGTGGCATACTGCCTGCTCAGAGGCGATCTGTGCCTGATGTATAAAGCCATGTCCAACCCAGAATTAATGGACATGCTGCACCTCAGAAAATCCAAATCCCATCGAGCTACGCTCGAGAGACTTGAACCTCAGCACTGAAATAAATAGGACATGCTGGAGGGACAGATTCATAACCCAGAGGCTCCCCTCACTCTGGAATAAAATCCCAGTCCAGGTTAGGCAGAGTCCCTCATTGACTCTCTTCAAGAGGAATCTTGATGAGTGGATGGGAGATCGTAGATTTACTCCGGGTATCACTTCTGTGTCACTGTTAGACAGAGGCACAGTATACTAACCTCGAAAAAGGGCATAGCAAAATTCACTTAAAATGGGTGGCGAAAGCCAAACACACTCTGGCTAGGCTTGTAAATGCCCTAGGGCAGATAGCCTAGTATGAACCTATATATAAAAGAACTCATGCTTGTTCAATTTAAATATGTGATTAAATAGCTAACTATTGTAAACGGCTGTTCTGATCAGACTTTAACATCCTGACATTAGAATTTGATTACAGCATGTGAACATTACAACTCAAAGCACACAGCAGCTGCTAATCTCCTCTGTAAGTTTTTCATTCTTCCTAATTATTTTAAGTTGTTCTAATCAGCATCAAACATCTAATTTTACTTTTTTATTAACAAGTACAGTTAGAGTTAACACCACTACAGCATAAGCTATTTAACATTCATCAAAATGTAAGTAAATTATATGTCAACAAAAGCTCAATATAAAACATTATCATAGGTTCATAGGACAATACTAGGCTATTGGCCTGGAGGCACTTATAAGCCTAGTCAAGAATTCCACCCATGTTCCTACAAAGTCAGCACCTGTTTTCCCTGTCCAGCAGGGACACAGGTAGGATCCCAGGGGTATATTTTATGTTTCCCATCCACTTGTCCAGGTTCCTCTTAAAGAGGGCTAGTGAGGTACTCGGCTTGACATGAAGAGGAAGTCTATTCCACAGATGGGGGAGTCATTCGGACACAAATCTATCCTGCCAGCAAGTTCGATTAATGTCACAGATCAGACTGAGATCTTATGTGTGGGTTGCACGAGTGGAGTTTGACTTACGGATATGCAGCAACTCCATCAAGGCTGAGTCTGAGATGGCCTTGTATGCCAGACACAGGTCACCTCTGAGTGGTCTGCATGAGACTGAGTAGAGGGACAGGGCTTTTAGCCTATCTGTATAGGATAGCTGCTTGAGACCCTAGATTTTCCTGGTCAAGAACCTCTGTGGTCTCTCCAAATGCTGCATGTGCTTGGCAAGGTGCATGCTAAAGCGGGCATTGTACTCAATAATTGGTCTGATAAGGGAGGAGTACAGGGATGTTATGACCTCCTTGTTCCTGGATGAAATACCCTTACTTATGAGGTAAGTTTATACCTGGTTCCTCACTCCTAAATAAATATTTAAGAAAGATGTTTATTCTGAGTAGATTTTGCATACATATGTTTGAAAAAAAAAGAAAGGGAAAGAAAGTTCCTTCTTGTTTTCACAGACATAACTGATTAACTTTGACAGATTTTCTTCATAACAGCTGAAGAAGCAGGTAGGAAGCAAGGCAAGCAATAATCAAACATTTTCATACAACTGGAACATTCTTTTGTTCTTAAGCTTTTTAAGTGTTAATTGCTTCATCAATGACCTGTGAAAGAATGTGTTACACAGTAACACTGAAAACAAAATTACCAGCACTTCAACTCTTCTAATTAGCATATTACTTAGATGTGACATTCAGTTAACCCAGCAATGCACATACTAAAAGTCAAACAAATAAAATAAACTTCTTAACTTATGTAGTCAAAGTTACCAATTCTGTTGCATAGAATTTAATGACATTCTCTTACAGGAAGTATTCATTTAACATTCATAAATACATTTATAAGTTTAATTAAATGAAATGTATTAAGTCTTTTACTTTAAATATAGTAAAACAGTAAAGTATTTCAGTATTTTCCTTATCATGAAAAATGTTTTAGCTTAATATAAATTCATACTTACATATGTTTTGAAGCTTAAAGTTCAATACAAACTTTTCACTTAAAGGGTAAATCTACTGTTTCAGTAAACAAAAGTTCTGCAATTGAGAGAAAAAGTCTCTTGTTTTTAAACTTTTTAATTTTAGAAGCGATTTTCCAAAAATTCAGCTTGCTCTGTCTCAAGGCATAAACTGCACCATTTCTTCAGTATTATTATGGATTTTATTTTTGTTAACAGAAATGGATGCCTCCTCCAGTGTGTCAATTGTTTTATCTCCTTCAGAAATAAATAATTTGATCTTTGCAGGAAACACCACAGTGGCTTTAATGTTGTTCTTTTTAAGTTTCTTAATTGGCAGTAAGCAGGATTTTCTTTTACTTATTACTTTATTAGAATATTCATGCCAAATCTGAATGCATGTTCACCTATTTAATAGGTGGGCTGGACCATGCTGTTTTAAAATTTAATCTTTTTCTAAGCTGGACGTAAACGTAATAATTGAAAGTGGCGGTGAGTTTGCCTTCTTAGAAAGTGCTCTCAGGGATCTGTGTCTCCTTTCAGTTCCAAAAGATAATTCAGATAGCTTTAATGTTTATGTAACCAAGTTATTAAGAAGTTTATTATATTGTCTCCCTCATACTTTTCAGGAATACCATCAGTTCTAATGTTATTTCATCTTGGTCTATTTTCTAAATCCTCAACTTTATATATGAGTCAGTTATTTTGTTTAAATAAAAAGACATTCAGTCTGAGACTCAACTTCAATTATTCTCCCTACATGATCATTTAAAACTTCTTCTATACTGTTGATTTGAGCACTTCGTTTCATAAGAATTTCTAAATGTTCCATCTTCTTTCTGGGCTCTTCTTTGAAACTTTCTATTTTGGTATCCAGTTTGTCTGTTTTAAGTAATACATCCTGCATACTAGATATTACTGGACTGGATGTCTTTTTTAACACAAGAATCCTGAGTACCATTTAATGAGTGGCTGATGTCTTCACTGTTAACCAAGTAGTTAAAATTCTTACAGGAAAATTACAGCTTTTAAAGAAACTGAAACTATAAATCTTTTCTCTTACTATTAGTGAATAAAATTAGATAACAGGCATCTCCAAATTTTAATTTTTTATTATATTTTCTGTAAGAAAAAAGTTTTCCTTCAGAGAGCTTTCACCAGTTGCTGCTCTCAGTTAGCCATTTTGGCCATGCCCTGTATAGTACTCTTTTTATTAAAAGCTTTACCAGTTTTTGCTGGATAGCAATCCTGCCTTCCATAAAGTCATGACTTGCAAAGAAATTGTTGATACATGCATCTAGATTGTGAAGTGTATATGTTGCATGTGTGGCTGGGGTATGTCATTATTAGCCATATGCTAACAAACTAGGTGGTACTATATAGCTGCCCCATCAATGATCTGAGCTAAGTTAAGTCACTCTAACAACAAAATATGATTAGGACTTGGTAACAGCTCAGGATAGTGGACCAAGTCTCTCAAACAGATCAGACATGATTATTGTTCGGTTGTGGCTCATATAGGCATGACTATCCTTGAACAGTCAGCAGACAGGATATTCAGAGAATGTCATACTGGTAAGTATGCACTAAATGCAAGCCAAACTCTGGACCTGAGTGGAATCTGACCCCTTGTCCAGATACAAACACATATTTTATATATATATATATATATAAGCTATTCACTCTCAGTTTTTATTTATTAGCCTGGTATATACACTAACAGGGCACCAGAAATTGTTTTTATTTCTTTATGACAAGATATGTTGTGAATGAAGAAGGAGCAGAGGAATTTTAAGGTATTTATGTTGTGTTTTGGATTTCATCTAGACATATTTCAACTATTTTGTTTACAGCTTTGAACCATTTAGCATTCACATGGATCCAGTCCTTGCCAGATGAAAGTTTTTTTTTTTTTTTTTCCAGTGATATCAATGCAGTGTATATAGTTTACTACTGAAGATGGGACTTTATGTAGTAAATACACAACCTTAACAAAAATTATATAAAATGGGGATTCCAACCACAATGACCACCAAGAACAGAAGAAAACAGGCTGGAAGGAAGCACTCAGGTCCACAGTTTCTTCAAGGTTTAATGGCACAAATAGAAAAACACCAAAATGCTGATAACACTCCAAATACTTTTTTGTTCATAAGAACTTTATCAGAATAATAAATTACATAGCTAAGGCCCATTAAATAGTTCCCCTAAACACCTGCTCTAAAACACATTGTGCAGCTGACTTTCCTACCAGACAGAACAACACACTTGGCTTTTTAATAACCAATATGTTCATAAGTAGGTACTAGGCTATTAGCCCTAGGGCCTATATAAGCCTAGTCAAATGGTACTCTGGCTTTTGCCACCCAAGAAAATTATTTTCCTGTGCTCCTGTCGAGCAGAGAAGTGATCCCCGGGGTGAATTTCCTATCTCCCATCCAATCATCAAGATTTTTCTTGAAGAGTGCTAATGAGGAGCTTTGTTTGATAAAGATAGGTAGTTTGTTCCAGAGTATGGGAAGTCTCTGGGACAGGAATCTATCCCTCCAGCATGTTCTGTTTATTATGGTGACAAGGTTTAGGTCCCTAGAGCATGGAGCTTGGAGGGATTGGGATTTCTTTAAGTGAAGCATGTCCAACAGCTCTGGGTTTGACATAGCTTCGTATGTTAGGCAGAGATCGCCTTTGAGTAGGTGATATGCGACAGAGTAAAGCTGGAGTTTTTTGACATGGTCTGCATAGGGCATCTGTTTGAGGCCAGTAATCCTCTTTGTGAGGTATTTCTGCGGCCTTTCCAATTGTTGTAGATGTCTTGTGAGGTACATACCAAAAGGGGCGCTGTACTCTATAATGGGTCTAATGAGTGACAAGTAGAGGAGAACAATGACCTCTTTTGTTCCTGAATGAGAAACCTTTTGTGATGAGGTGTGCCATGTAGAAGGATTTCCTGACTACTGTGGCAATGTGATTATCAAAGGAGAGACTACTGTCCACCTATGTCCCAAGGTCTCATCACACTTTCGGTGTTAAGTAGACTACCACCTATGTGGTAGTTCATGGGTACAGAGTTTTTACCAAAAGGGATGACAATGCACTTTTTGGCATTGAGCTTGAGGCCATGGCTTTGACAGCAGGCATCTGTCTCACTGAGCCCTTTTTGTAGGATGTCCACATCGTTAGGAGTTTTGATTATGGCTCCTAGTTTGCTGTCATCTGTAAACTTTGTTAGCCAAAGACCTTCTGTGTTAGCCTGTACTTTAGAGAAGTAGATACTAAACAGGAGAGGACCCAAGACTGAACCCTGTGGTACTCCACTTGTCACTGGTCTGAAGTTGGATTTGGAGTCTGTTACTTTCACGGTGTGGGTTCTGTCAGTGAGCCAGTTGGCAACCCAGCTTGTGACATAGGGACTTATAACTAGTTTAGTGAGTTTATCTATAATTCCAGAGTGGGGGATGGTGTTGAAAGCCTTGGCGAGATCTAGATAGGCTGTGTGAACCACCTAACCCTCATCGCCGGCTTTGGTGACCACTTCAAAGAAGTCTATCAGGTTTAGGAGACATGATCTGCCTTTTACAAACCCGAACTAG
The DNA here is from genome assembly GCF_019279795.1 of Protopterus annectens. NCBI lineage: Eukaryota > Metazoa > Chordata > Ceratodontiformes > Protopteridae > Protopterus > Protopterus annectens. The sequence continues at coordinate 1,625,265,361 of NC_056728.1, read as the reverse complement.
GTAGGGTCCAGAGTTTGGAGATTACCAGTGTCACTGTTTATAAGTTCCATGATGATACATTGCACAGCCTTGCAGACCAGGCTCATCAGGCTAATGGGGCGGTAGTTCCCGGGGTCCATGGTGGCTCCCCCTTTGTGGAGTGGGATAACCATTGCTGTGAGCCATTCAGTGGGCACAAAGCCTGAGGTGAGGCTATGATTGAACATGGTAGTTAGGTGGGGTGCCAGTTCATTCTTTAGATCATGTAGAATGCAGCCTGGGATGTTGTCAAGTCCCATGGATGCTGTGTTCCTGACTTTGGAGTGTGCGTTTTTTACCTGTGCAGCTGTGATTACAGGAACTTTGCATTCTTCCAGTATAGAGATGGGGATGAGAGATGGGGTTTAGAGGATGAGAGGGAGGTAAAGTTAAGCACTGAACCTATCTGCCAGGATGTTGGCAATAACAGTTGGTTCTGTATATTTAGTGCCATTGTGCTGTAACTCAGGGCAGATCTGAGTGGTGTCATTGAGATTCTTGACATAGCTATAGAATGCTTTGTGGTTGTCTTTAGAATCAGTGGTGATTTTGTTTTCGTAACTAGCTTTGGAGGATTTTATGAGGGATCTCAGCTTCTTACTGAGGCTGACCAGGGAGTTCCTCCAATTATGGGATTTTACTCTTTTTTGCAACAGTTTCTTTATTCTGTTGTAGAGTTTGTTTATGGCAGGAGACCACTAGATTGGCTTCCTTTTTTTGGAGAATAGCATCTTGGTTCTGTTAGGGATTGCACGATCCATACACTCGTGTAAGTGCTTATAAAGTGCATTTGTATAGGATTCAGCAGTCGTACCTCTTTTGTCTATCAGCATGGGTGTGGTGAAGTTTGTCATTTCTGTTTTAAGAAGCGTGAAGTCGGCTTTGGAGAAATTTTTAATGGTGGTTTCCCTAATGGGGGGTGGGATGTAGATGTCTAGGGTGATTAGCTTGTGGTCGGATCTGACCAATGAGGAATTGACCTCTGGTGTGGAACACCGGTTGCCCATGTTGGTAATGACCAGGTCTAGGACATTGCTGCCCCAGGTGGGGGTGTGGATAAGTTGATCCAAGGCGTTGGAATTTATGAATTCCAGAAAACATTGAGCACTAGAGTTGGTACATGAGTAGTTTTCCCAGTTAATGGTGGGGTAGTTTAAATCACCCATTATTAGGGTCCTAAAAAATAGTCCTAAAAAGTCTTAATATTGTCCAACTCAGCTCTTTGGGGGGATTCTGACTGTTATTACACTAAAGAAACTTATGACTAAACTAAGATGTTTAATCCAGACTTTGAAACAAATGTAAACTTAAATAGAAATGATTTAGTGAACTGCAGAAAAATAAGCAGGGTATGAAAAACTTCAGGATACAACTACCACAAACATGTAAAGACAACTGCAAAAAGGTTGTTAGGCTTAAGAACAAATCTTCCTTTCTGGAAAATATTTACTTAAAAATGTTTAAAATTAAAAGGAGGAAATATGGGGTATGGAAGAAATACAAGAAAAAGGACTATAACTTGGTAAATAGGAGCTTGAAAAATTCCTTGCTGTTGGCCAAAGTAAAACAAACTCAGTGGAGGTGGTAACACATTTTTTTCTTATGTAGGTAACACAAACGGTCATTTAGTATAGGTCCTCCAGTTCACAAAGGGCAGATTGTAAATGAGGATGTATTATTGGCAAACGTTTTTAATTCACATTTTCCTAAAACAGCAATGACAAGAGTTTGTCTGAGAAAGTGGAAAGGGATAAAACAACTAGCCTTATGAGGGCACCTGTCTTTACTTCTAATGCAGTACAAAAATTATTGAGTAAAATAAAATGTGATTGTAGCACTGGACCTGACAATGAACCAGGCTTTGGACAGAGTTCTTGAGTCACTTATTGGACAGCACCTTGTGCAATCTGTATTCAACAACTAGCTGCCCCTCCAAGTTAGAGGCTGGCTAATGTTGTGCTTACCCATAAAGGCAATGTTGTTGAGAGGACAGAGAAGTATATGTCTATTAACTTCACTTAATGGAAAGTGTTATGAGATGTTTCTACTGGATATTTTGATTGAAGGGTCTTTGGACCCCCTCAAGCAGTTTGGATCAACATGGATTCCTTAAAAACAGATCCACTTTTACCAAATTAATGGAATTCTATAATTATGTTAGTAAGGCCTTATATCTGGGAATTGAAATAGCTGTTATATACCTGGACTTGATAAAGACTTTTGACAGTATACCACACCATGTCATTATTGATTTCAGTGATGACAATTTCTATTAATCAATATATAAAATAGTTAAAAATTGGCTGCAAGACAGGTACCAGAGACTGATGATCAATTACTTTTCAGATTAGGAAAAGTTCAGTGTTGGTGACCCTTGCATTGGACACTTTTTTTAATATGGGACTTTATTTCTACAGTCCAACACTTTCCAGACTACAAGTAAGCAGACAATATTAAAATATAACTAAAATTAGGGATACTGTAAAATTTAATGATTTTTTTAACACATTCATCAGAACAAACACACAGAATAGGTGAACATAGAAATGTGGAAAATGCATAAACGTAGTTGCAAGTATAGAAAACTTCTAGAAGAACCTCATGTTGATCAGAAACAAATGCAATAATGGTTAAGGAGAGGTGAATTCAAACCAAAAAATGAAAGGTTAATATTGGCGGCCCAAGACAGTGAGCTGCATACACATTGGTTTACAAAGTCCATTGAACATGCAGGAGAAACAGACAAATGTAGGTTCTGTGAAACCGAATTGGAAACAGTCGCACACCTCGTTGCTGGATGTGACATACTAATGGCAGAAGGACTGCATACTGAAAGGCACAATAATGTGCCAAGATTGTTGCACTGTGGACTGTGCAAATATTATGGTACTGAAGTGGCTGAAAAATACTGGAAACATGAGAAACAAAGCATCACAGAAAATGATGAAGTTTACATCACATTGGATCATCCATTACCAACAGTTCAAAAGATAGATGCTAGAAAATAGGATATAGTGGTCCATGAAAAGAAGACAGAAGTAGCACTGATAACTGAAATTGCCATACCCAGTGACTACAGTAGCTTGCGTACAAAGAGTCATAAAATATCGGGATCTGCAGGCAGAAATGAGAGCAATGTGGAAGAAAGATACCTAGACAGTTCCAATAGTAGTTGGAGCAATGAGTCTTATAAAAAAAAACTTCATTCGTATTTAGATATGTTACCAATACATGTAACCCCATACGAATTACAGGAGGAGTCATTATTGGGCACATTACAGGTGCTGTGAAGAGCACTTCTGGCTGACATCAAAGATTGAAACAATACTAATTTCATGAACTTTAATCATACTTTGACTTAGGAATGGGGTCCATTCCCATCATAATATTAGAAACCCAAAAGATTTGGAGAAATTGAAAAACAGGGAGCTGCAAAGAGCCCACCCAGCATAGAGACCAATTGTGAATAAGTTCATACCCCTATCCACCCATCCTCCAAACCTCTGGCTGTATGACTCTCCTTCTTCCTAAACTAATGTAAAGACATCACCAGGGACCAGTGGGTTCTCAGCATCACAGAAAAGGAGTACTATTATCCAGTTAGAAGTCTCATCCTTCTTGGGCATTCCCAAACCACCAAAAGGGCAGGAAAGCCTCCTATCACCTATCCTTGAGGCAACTACTTCACCAAGGATCCACTCAGCCTGTCCCTCCAGGTCATAATGTAAAAGGCTTCTAATCAATGATCTTCCTAGTTCCAAGAAAGGAGGGCACCTGGAGGCACATCTTGGACCTCTCAAAGCTAAACAAGTTTATCAACATCCCAAAGTTCAAAATACTTACGTTGCAAAAACTACTGCCCATTGTCTTCCAAAATGCTGTCATGGTCACTCCAGACCTAAAAGATGCTTATCTCCATGTCCCCATAGCAGATGGGTACAGAAAGTACCTAGAATTTACAGCAAAAGACTCTCACTTCCAGTTCTATGCTTTACCATCTGGGCTGTCCACTGCTCCCAGAGTGTTCACAACATGTTTAGCTCCTCTGATAACACAATGCAGAACTATGGGAGTTCATATTTTCCCCTATTCCCTACCCCTATGACAGTCTCATTCATAGAAAATCCACAGCTTAGACTCATGATGCCTTGTAGATCACTGCAGACTGCTTTCAGAAGATACTCACCTTCAATCTTAAAAAGTCACAAACTCTTCCTCAAACAAGGATCTTCTTTCTGGGAGCCCCCATAGATTCAATCCAGCAGAAAGCCTTCCTTCCCCAGGACAAGATAGGTTTCCTGACAGGCTACCTGACCAGCCTGCTTCTAAAGCAATGTATCCCAGCAAGAAAATTGCTGAGGATTCTAGGGCACACACCGTGCTGCATTCTCATGATTTCACTTACAAAGTTACACACGGGAAAACTTTAATGGATCCTAAAAAATGGTTGGGAACAGCAGTCTCAACCTCTGGAAACCAAGGGCACCACAGACAGTTCAGACATAGTTTGGAGGACCCACTTAGGTTCCCTGAAAGTACAGGACATCTGGAATCCTCGGCAGAAATAATCGAATATAAATCAAAATGAGCTACCAGCAGTCTATCTAGCCTTAAAGGCTTTTCAGCAGAACTTAAGCCCAAGGAATCTTCAGATCTGGAGAGACAACACCGCATTGATGCAGTACGTAAACAACCAAGGGTAAACACTGTCCTACCCTCTGTGTAGCCTTTCATGGAAGATTTGGATGCTGGCTGCAGAAATAGGGCTAACTGGGAATCCTAAATGAAATTCTTGTGCTGGCTGAGTTTTAACTAACTCTAGAACAGAAGCTTCTGTTAAAAAGGGATAATTAGTAAGACATATAAAATACTGCACAATAACTATAGGAATCAATCAGATGAGGTCACAAAGCATTGGGAAGAGAGATTAGATATGTAATTCACAAAAAAACAATAGGAGGACATAAGTATGGTTCTGAAATATGCAACAAAATCTAAAAGATTTAAGATTTTTGCCTGAAAGTATTTGCATACATACTTTTATACCTCAAGCAGACTCCAAAGAATTTTTCCTCAGGTAGATATCAAAGTTGGAGATGTGATGGGGAAGAGAGAGGTACCTGGGAACATATGTTCTCAGAGGGTGATCAGTTGGCAGACTTTAAAAATTCCCTACAGAGTACTCTGTCAGGAGTACTGGCCGAGCAAAGTATAACTAAGGAAATTATTTTTTTGAGCTGGGATACAAGATATGAATTGCTTAGACACCTTAAGGCCTTGTTAAGATTAATTCTGGCGGCTGCCTAAAAAACAATTACTAGAAAATGTAAATCAAAGTCTAAACCATAAGTGCTTGAAGTACTGAATATTGTAACAAGGGATAAAAGAACAGAAAGTGGGATCTTTAGAAAAGGGTGGAGTAAATTACATAGAAAAAATGGAAATTACGGAAGCAATTCATGCAGAAAAATGTTATGGTACAGGAATGAGGTTTAAGAGAAGACAGGAACTGAACAATTTATGTAATGGTTTGATTACATGGTATAGAACAGTAAATGCAATGTATAACATAAATGTGAACTTGTTAATATGGTTTGATTACTTTTATATAAATTGAGTTTGCCTATGTCACAAGTGATAATTAAATAAAGGTACTCAAAAAAGAAAGAAAAAAAAAATAGGGCTAACCCTCATAGCTTCTTATATTCCGGGTCAGAAGAATACCCTGGCAGATTTTCTAATCCAGACCCCAACAAATGAAACAGTGATGAGAGATCTTCCTGGACCTAACTCTATATTGAAGTGGTCATCTCAATAAACCTGTTTTCCTCTCATTGCAACATAGCACTACATAACTTCTGCTTTAGAACTCAGCAGACAAGGACTTGAAAAATAGATGCGTTCACTTTCATATGGACAGGCTGGTTCCTGTATGTGCTCTCACCCTTGCCTCTGATCTTCTGGGTTCTGACAAATGTCAGAGCAGACAGACCCATCATGATCCAAATTACCCCCCTCTGGCCAAGGCAACACTGGTTTTCTTTCCTCTTGATCCAGGAAACAGCTCTCCTCACACAAGCCAAGGGATCTATATTCCATCCTAACCTAGCCACACTCATGTTAACAGTCAGGAGGATTGAGTTTTGACACCAAGGAATTTGTCTTGTCCCAAAAATGTGCTTTCCATTCTAAGGGAAGCAAGGAAACCTAATAACAGAAAAATCATACCTGCCAAAATGGAAAAGATTTTCCACCTGGTATTACAACAAGAGCACCCACCCTTCTCAGGCAGAGATTAACTCAGTCTTGTAGTGCCTGTCACCTGTTTAGATAGGGATGTTCCTACTCCAGCATTAAAGTACATACATCTGCCATATCAGCTGGCTTGCACAGTGCTCCATCTGTCTTCCTACATCCCCCCATGCAGCTTTTCCTAAAAGGAGTAATTCACTTATTCCTGCCTACGATCTAAGTTATGTGTTAGAGAAACTAACCTTGCCCCTTTGAACCTGTTGCCACTGCCTCTCTAAAGTTGCTGACATGGAAGACCACTTTTCTTACAGCTGTCACATCAGCTAGGAGAATTACAAGCACTCATGTGCAAAGAACCTTTCGTGGTCTTTCACAGGGATTGTGTAACCCTCAGAACAAATCCATCCTTCATACTTAAGATGGTATCAGAACTTATCCTAAATCAGGCTATCCACCTACCAGTCATCTTCCCAAATCCATAGAACAGGGCACAGCAGGTCGTTCACTCCTTAGATGTGCAGAGGCAAATTGGGTACTAATCAGACAGGACAAAAAACCCTAATAGTGCACAAGCAATTACTGGTGACTTTTTTAATGAGTAAACAGGGCAGGCCTGTATCCAAACAAACCATTTCAAGTTGGATGGTAAACTGCATTAAGTTCTGTTACTCACACCATGAAAAGATCTACCTGGGCATATTAAAAGCCCACTCAACCAGGCATGGGGCAACTACCACTTCTTTCCTCAAAGAAATCCCTACCCAGGCCATCCTAGAGGCAGCCTCATGGATCTCAGTGCAACCTTTACAAAACACTATATCCTATACAATGAATGCAGGGCTAGAGCAGGTTTTATTACTGCCATCCTGCAAAACCTTATTTCCTAGGGTCATACAGATAACCTACCACCTACCTGTTAGTTTTGGGAGTAGAGGAGTTCACTGCAGATAGTACACACCTGTTAGTTTTGGGAGTAGAGGAGTTGACTGCAGACAGTCCTCTTATCTCTATCTTCCCCTCTCTGCCTCTTATGACTTTTCTCCTTTTCATTCAAATTCAGACAACTGGGGAGGTAATGCTGCCCTCAGGCATCAGACTGCTTGTTCACTACTTATAAAGACATGAGGATGGCAGTGATGGCCACCTTTTTTATACCTTGATGTTCAGATATTGGTTGTCGGACATCCGTCGGCTAGCGATAATGTAAAGACACTGGAAATCAGGCCAGACTCAAGCTTCTGCATGGCAGGAAGACAAGAAACAGTTCTGCAACATTCATCTACTCGAATGTCTACAATTATGGCAAGTGGGACACAAATGTACTTTCCTTATGAAGGGGGAAATCTAGAAGCTTGGCCTTGACATCCACTGGGTAGAGATGGGAAATAAAGCCAAGCAAATCTGCAGATGACACAGCCAGTGGTTGAAGCCCTGGATAAAGCCATTGCAGCATCACAGCAACATTTTATAGAATGCCTGCTACTTGTGTACCTTGATTGAGCATTGGGCACCACATGCGCTTTACATCCTCCCAATTAGCCACAGTTTTAATTAATTCTCCTAGATTTTGCAAAAGATATTTAGTTATCTGATTCTGATAATTTAGGGCCCTAAAGGCTAAGGTGACAGAGGTGTAGACCTTCTTACCATACCTGATCATGGCCCTACTACCTCTATCAGATGGCAGCACATTAGCTACAAGTAAAAGCTTGGTGGATTTATCAGTGGAGATAGAAAAAAAAAAGGACCTGGCACATGATTTCTGTAGAGAAACGTCTTCTGGGACCTTATAAAATGAGTCAAACTTTTTTGGGAGCTGAAGGCTGGAAGTCAGGGGAAGAAGTGGTGGATGTAAAGACATCCAGGAAAGCCTTTAGGACAGGAGGGATTGTTTTGGAGCCCCTACCTCAAGCAAGTAATAGTATCCTTTTTGCACATCAGTGACCTGTCTGGATTCCCATTCAAAATGTTGCATCACCCTAGTAATAGTCTACCCAAAGAAAATCTCTTCTATATGGGAGTCAGTGGACAAGGTGTCTTCAACATCTGAAGCAAGTTATCCTGGAGAATGCATTTGAGATGAGTAGACTAAGGAATCTGATTCTACCTCCTCCTCAGATAATATTCATGCTGTTTCTGTGGGAGGCATGGGAGGGAGTGGAGAGGAAGGAAGAAGGCTTCACAGAGAAAATGGCCTTGTATAGGCCTTGAGAAAATTCAAGCCATTGCTTTTTGTAATACATCAGAGTAGGAGAAACATGCTTCTTTTGTCGTTTCTTTTTCTTAGGTGTGACATCCACACTAACAAAATCCAATGGTTTTGGGACCCTGATGGGCATTGTTTAAAGTGCTGGGTACCACTTCCCTGACAATGATTTGAAGTATGCCCTCTGGTGGATTTTGGCTGTATATCACTGGAAACATCTGAAGATTCAGGCCTAGATTTTTCAATATTCTTTTTGGGTGCAAGTGGGATGTCTGAGGCCAAGGGTTCCACCACCGTAGTTTTCAGGAATTACTTTAGATGGTGGGTCTCTAGGTAAGTATTTAAGGAAGAAAGTCTGGTATAAAGGGTTTTTGGGATGAATGACTGGCAGATACTGCAATTTTTGAAACTGTGTTATAAGGTATCTTCCTACCACTGTTACACCTCCCTCACTTAGCTGACATTAACAAATCTTTTGTATAAAAGACAATAAAAAAGAAGGTTGCACAATGGAGCAGTTAACTGGATAAGTGTACATAATGGTAGCAGGAATAACAACACGGTTAACAGTCTGACAGGAATAAAGATCCTTCATTCAGACTGACAGCAAAACAGCCTGAGGATCTTATGCTCATAAGTCCACTTGTGTACCCTTACGTCCACAGGCTAAGGTCATGTGCCAGATATATGGTGGATGTCAGGATAACCCATCGTATTGGAATATTGCAACAGTGATCCAAAGGAGAACACCTGTAGACCCAACAGCCTAATAAATTTTATTTGCAAAGCCTTGGAATGCATATCTGATTTCATAATCTCGACATAAAAAAATCTTATTGCTCTAGACCCACAGCATGATTTTATCAAAGAGAGGTCATGTCAATTTAATTTAGTAGACTTCTTTGAGAAAGTCACAGAAGCTATAGATAAACTGCGGTGGTGGTGGTGCTGCGGTAGCGTTGTCGCCTCACAGCAAGACTTTGTGCCGTTCGATTCTCAGCTAGAGCGTCTTCTGTGTGGAGACATGCATGAATGGGCGTACCTTTGCTGAAGGTTGTGCATCAGGGCTGGCAAACTCGGCACGTAAAAAATCTACTGCCAATCATTAGCGGACCGGAGTTCCTCTGTGGCGACCCCTAACTGGGAAAAGCTGAAAGACACAAACAAACAGAAGCTATAGATAGTGGCCATGCAGTTTAAACACAGTGCCTGTTATCCAGCCAAGGCAACTGACACTGTTCCCCATGCTGGAAGAGTAAATAAGCTTGAGAGACTTAAATGTAGACCCTTATGTAGTAAGATGGATAGTAAACTGGTTGACAGAACCCAAACAGTTAAAGAAGTCAGTGATGTTTAAAGCAAAAAGATGACTAGTGGTATTCTTTAGGTCTCTGTAGTAGGATCCAATATCTTCAGCTTCTACTTCTAGGATCACCAAAGTAGTAACCCACACAGATGGCTAATTACATTTGTTGATGACTACAAGACAGGTGTTATTTTTTGATCTTCAACCAATACTGTTGCTACAGCAAAGTCTAAACCATACAAATCTAGGGTGTATTAGAAAATGGATTAAATTAAAATGCAAAGTAGTGCAGCATTATTAGCTTTGAAAAACAAATCTCATCAACAGCTTACAGTATAGCCAGCTCTCATGCCACACTGATACAGTTATCATAAATTTTGTCACATTTGTAGACAACTCACATATCCTTGACCATCACATAGCAGCAATAGTAAGAAACTCCTTCTATCTATACTCAGTAACTAACTGTATCTCATCCAGTTCAAAAGAAGTTATAATTTCTCTGTACTCTACCCGGATAAGACCAACAATAGACAGTGATGCCATCTTTAGTATGCATCTATCCAAACACATCACACAGCTAGAAAAATCCTAGAGGTTCCTAACTAAAAATGGCACTGTTTTAAAGACCCTCATCTACCAAGACAGGTCTGAAGCTCTATCCCTTCCTCCTCATATAGACCCTTGTGGGATGACTTATGTCTTATATTCCAAGGTGTTAAAAATCCAACCCTCCTGGATTCCCCACACCTCCACAAAACAAACAGCTCCATAAACATTCAAATTACTGACATGCTGGAGGGACACATTTAGTACTCATTGCTTTAACTATGGGATAATCTTCTGTTACATACTAAACAGAGTGACACACACACTTCCTTTAAGGCAAGCTTTTGCAGCTGGATGAGCACCCATAAATTCATCCCTTGTCTCACTTTTTTGCCTTCTTGCAGGTCTGGCATGTTCTATGAGGGGCCGGCATTTGTAAAGTGATTATGATAAATGGACTGACTCTACTTTGTAAGCTCCATGAATCATAGGTTTATGAGGAAACACTGGGCTGCACTTGGGGACCATTTTAAACCTAGACAATTTCTGTTAGTGAAAATCAAACCCTATTTGTCTATGAGGGAAACACCTTAACCATTATGCTAACCCCTACCCTGAGAACTACTTCCACCTGAAAGCATAATCCTGTCAACTCAAGGTAGTCCAGACAGATTCTATTAACTCATTACAGCTGAGTGATGCCTCCAGGTGCCTCTGCAGTTGCATCTTACTGACGTCCCTAGGTGTCAAATATTGCTTACTCATATTTGCATCAATAATTCTAAATGTATGCTACATACAAAGTATTAAAAGATTTCATCTTAAAGCTTACACAATGGCATACACAAATCTCTAGTGCAGGAAAAGAAGAAATTATTTGTTGGTCATATAATGTTCACTTATTGTCATAAATTTAATCTTTTTCTAAATACCTTGGCAACTAAATAGCACAGACAGAACTGCTTTCAGCTGGACAGTATATGTGCAGCTTGAGTGGTTGCTGAGATACTGTAAGTTGTTTACAAAATATTATAAACATAACCATTTACTATGCCTTATAAAATCCAGTTTAAGACCTAGAACCTAAATAATTTGTGATGAAATCTTACCATTTATACTTATTGAGTAAACTCTATAGTTCCACAGATATGAACATTTGTTTGAACTGTGAGGACATAATCTGATTCTATCAAAAAGCTAGGTTCTGCAAATCTGAAGTTACACTGCAAACTTTCAGAGCTCTGTTGGAGGGAATGAGTTAACTTGAAGACTCCTGCTGGGAAATCTAAGGGGATAAGGGGGTCTCCATCTATTATATCATAAGGTGAAGTCAGCTGTACTATCAACTACGATGGCTATTTCTGGCTAAGAATAGAAAGTTTTTCTGTAGAGCTCATAGGTGATTTACTAGGCTAATACTGCAAGAGCTTTAACAAGCCTAGCCAATAACATCCAGGACATGGCAATATATCTTAATTCCCCAGATATGGGATGGGTAGTATCAGGGTAGTGGGGCTTTGGGTGTTGGAGCCCGAGTCATTTTACAGACTGCCTCTGTTCATAAGTGACATGGGCGATACTCCAGGAGTGAACTTGCAGATCCCCATCTACTTATCCAAATTCTTTTTGAAGAGAATAATGGATGGGCTTTGTTTTATAAAGATGGGAAGATTATTCCATAAATAAGGTAGCCTTTGGGATAGGAATTTGTCTCTGCAGCAAGTTCTTTTAGAGTCACAAATAAGGTTTGGGTCCATGGAACCCATATCCCTTGTATAATTATTCTTGCAAATATGTAACATCTTCATCTTGGCTGGATCAGAGAATGTTCTGTAGGTCAGGCATAAGTCACCTCTCAATAAATTATATGAGATGGAATAAAGGGATAGGGTCTTTAGTTGGTCCGCATAAGTAGTACACTATGCTCTGTATTTTTTTAGTAGGAAACCTCTGTGGCCACTCCAACTGGTATAAGTGCCTGGTTAAGTACATGCAGAAGGGAGCATTGTACTCAATTATGGGCCTGATGAGGGCCGAGTACAATGGCACCGACTTCCTATGACCTTAATACCATGCCTTTAATTACAAGTTGAGCCTCACAGAAGAATTTCCTCACTGCAGTAGCTACCTGGTGGCCAAAGTTTGTGTTACTGTTTTCCCAGGGCCCTTACCACTGGGTCTACTTTTAGGGGTATACTATCAATATTATATTTTGCAGAGATATCTGATTTACCAAAGGGTATGATTACGCATTTTTTACCATTAAGTCTCACCAGTCATTTGTCATTTTTAGGTCTGTTTGTAGGATGTTAACATTATTTGAGGACTTAGTGATTGCTCCCAGCTTAGAGTCTTTGGCAAACTTGGTGAACCAGAGGCCCCCAACACTGACCTTAACTTCAGAGAAGTATATACTAAACAGGAGGGGTCCCAACATGGAGCTCTGTGGGACACTGCTAGTAACAGGTTTCTTATTGGAAGTGGATCTGCCTATCTGGACCACGTGTCCTGTCAATAAGCCAGTTTGCAATACACCTGATGATGTAGGGATTTATGCCTAATGCAGTAAGTCTGTCTATGATCCCTGAGTGGGGGATTGTGTCAAAAGCTTTGGCCAGGTCTAGTTAAGCTGTGTGCACCATTTTATCCTAGTCCATGGCCCTGGTGACTTTCTCGAAGAAGTCCACCAGATTAAGCAGGCAAGACATCACTTTGAAAAAGCCAAATTGGGTCTAGTCAAGTATTTGGAGATTTCCTATGTTGTTATTGATCAGGTCCATAAGTCTCTCCACTGTATTGCAGATAAGACTGGTCAAGCTTATGGGTCTGTAGTTCCCTGGGTCAGTTGATGGGCCCCTCTTGTGCAGAGGGATGATTGTTGTAGTCCTCCATTACTCTGGGACAAAGCCTGTCCAGAAGTTGTGGTTAAACAGGGTTTCTAGTGGCCCTGTTTTAAGCTATTTATGAAGCATCCTGGAATGTTGTCAGGGCCCATGAAGGCTGTGGTTTTGGCTTTAGTGAGCACACTAAGGACCTGTTCCCTTGTAATGACAGGTAGGGGAATGGTTAAGGGTATTTCGTTGGGTGTGGTAGGAGGCGATGAGGGAAGAAGTTTGAACTGAACTTGTCGACCAGCAGGTTTGCTATAGTTTCAGGCTGGGTGCAACTGTTGCCATTTATGATTAACTTGACACGCTGCTGAGTGCTTCCCCTAAGGTTACGAACATAATTAACAAAAGCCTTATGGTTTTCTTTCACCTGGAAGGCTATCTTTGCCTCATATTTTGCTTTGGCAATTTTGACCAGTTCTCTAATTTGTTTTAGACTGATGAGTGACTTTTTGCACTGTTTTGTCTGTTCTTTCTTGGCTTTGGACAGGATTATTTTATTTTGCTAAATAACCTATTTATGCTAGGGGCCCACCAGGGTGGTTTATTATTGCCAGTAATTATAGATTTGACTCTGACAGGTACTACCTCCTCTATGCAGCTATGAACATGGTTGTATGGTGCTTTTCTGTACAGCAGTGTAGGTCTCAGTGTCATCTTGGTTCAGAGGGCCATGGAAGTTTAATAAGCTGTCAGTTAGTCTAAAGTAACTGGTGTTAGCAAAGTTCTTAACAGGTTTGGAGATTGATGGGAGTTCTAGGTTATTTTTATTACTACAGAAGATCATTTTGTGGTCAGATCTTACCAGAGAGGAGTTAATGCATGACAAGGAGCAACATCCCCCCATGTTTGTGAGTACCAGGTCTAGGATATTTGTACCTCTAGTTGGGCAGCTAACTAGTTGCTCCAGGTTGTTTGCATTGACGAAGTCCAAAAACCTCTGAGCAAGTGAATTACAGGTTGTATACACTCCCCAGTTTATGAAGGGGTAGTTGAAGTCAACCATAAGTATGGCATTAGGCTGCATGTTAAGTGATTCCAGTAGGTTTAGGTAGGAAATGTGGTTTTCCAGACTCATGTTAGAGAATCTGTATCTAGCAAGGATATGACAGGGGGTCACACAGAATAGTTGTATAAAATCTTACCATAATGATAGATGTCCTTCTCTTCCCTGTTGCAGTATGCTTAATATGATGGCATTCTCTGCTATAGGTGACCCAACGTTAGCCAGTATACAAAAGACTTTCACTACTGTAGGATGACTGGTAAGTCACACACAGGCTGCTCTTGTATGTCAGCCATAAAAGTAACATAAGCATGAACCTTCCTCAGAACTGGATGACCCAGGAGGAAGGCCAGCCTTAGGAAGGTAGGGCATGACCATCCAAGGAAAAATCCAAACCACCAAATGGAAGGAGGGAGGGATTGGAATTTTGCAACAGAGAAGAGAAGGACATCTATTGTTATGGTAAGATTTTACACAACTATTCTATGTCTTTCTATTCATCTGTATCAGTATTCATAACATTAAGGAGAGTACAAAAGCTCATGAGGAAAGGGTGGAGGAAGAAGCAGTTGAGCTCTCTAGAAAATCATGGAGTATGGCTCTGGCAAACCCTGACCTAGACTTAGAAAAGTCATCCAATTTGTAATATTTAGTGAAGGTACTCACAGAAGTCCATGTAGCCACTTCAAGAATAGAACTAGTGTCTAATCCCTTGAAGAAAGCACCTGCTAAAACTGCAGCCCTAGTGGAATGGGCCTTTACAGAAGAAACAAGAGTCTTACCATGCTTCACATAAAATGAAATAGCCTTAGAAATACAAGTAGAAATAGTCTGCTTGGAAACAAGCAATCCCAGAGCCCTGGGATGATAGCAAACAAAAAGGTGGTCTGATTTTCTAATAGCTTTGGTCTTGTCTAAGTAAAATCTAAGTTGCCTATGCACATCCAGTGTGTGGAATACCTTCTCACTTGAATTATGTGGAGAAGGAAAGGTAGGTAGGTAAATTAATGGATTGGTTGAATGACAAATCATTGACTACCTTGGACATAAAAGAAAGGTTGGTATGCAAGGATAACCAGTCTTTATGAAAAACCAAAATGGGAGGAGAGGCCATTAGGGCCTGGAGCTCAGACACATGTCTGACTGAAGTTATAGCTAGGATAAGTAGTTTTCCAGGAACAATGTTGTAGTGGCGCTGATGAAGTGTGCTCGAAAGGAGGGAGAGTCAGCTTTTCAAGCACAAAATTAAGATCCCAGGGAGGAGGGATAGGTTTCCTGAGAAGTCTAAAGTGAAGGACGCCTTTAAGATCTGCAAGCTGGGGGGGGGGGGGGGGTGGAGACAGATAGGCAGAAATAGCTAACATATGGGTCTTTGCTGAGGAGTAGGCCAAGCCAGCATTGAGCAATTTGCACACATAGGTTAGCATCAAAAGGACTTCCACTAGTAGTGGATCCTAGTTTCATGAGACACCCCAAAGTGAAAATCTCTTCCACTTGGATAGGTAAGATTTTCTGGTATTGGGTTTCCTGGCGTCCAGCAGGACCCTCAGCACATCCTAAGAGAACAGGCATCTAAATGTAATTAAAACCTTATCACCCACAGAGTCAACTGGATGGTTGACGAGTGGAGATGGATGAGAGTTCCTTTGTTTTTTGTGAGAAGGTCCACACTGTGAAGTAACTTGTGATGATTGCCCGTGGCTAAATGAAGGAGAAGAGGGAACCAATGCTGTCTTGGCCAAAAGGGAATCACCATCACGATTTTTGGTATGTCCTGATGAATTTTGATCAGGACTCTCAGAATGATCAGAAGGGGGGAAATGCATACAGAAACATTGTCTTCCAAGAGAATGAAAGGGCATCCACCTTCCAGACCAGAGGGTGTGGGACTCTTGCACAAAATTGAGGAAACTGTCTGTTTCTAGGGAAGGCAAAGAGATCTACTTGAGGTATAACTCACCGGTGGACAATGTCCAGAAACACATCCCTTTGAAGCATTTATTCGTGTCTGTGATAGGGACCTGCTCAAGGTGTCTGGTACACAATTTTGGTTGGATGGACTGTACACTGCCTGAAGGTCGCCCAATATTGGACTGCCAGCTCCCAAACCTGGAGTGTCAGCCTGCATAGTAAGTAGGATTTAGTTTCCCCCCACTTGTTCACATACCAGAGGACCATCATATTGTCTGTGAAAAGTTTTAAAGGTCCTGGGAGGAAGAAAGGATGAAAGGTCTGAATGGCTAGCAGCAGCACACTCATCTCCCTTACACTGATGTGTTCAATTTGTTGAGGGGGGACCATACCCTTTGAGCTTTCAAGTTTCCTAAAGCTGCCCCCAGCCTACATCTGAAGCATCTGTGAACAGCTCTTGGGCTGGTGGCAGAGGGTGCAAGGGGAGTCCTGGGTTAAGGGACACTTGTTGGATCCACCACTGTAGTTCCCTCTTCAGACAGGGAATGAGAGGAATTGGAAAGTCCAGAGGATGTGAATGCTGCATCCAAACTAACTTTAGGAACCACTGCAATTTTCTCATGTGAAGTTTTGCCAAAGGTGGCACTGGAAAAGTGAAAACCATGGGTCCCAAAACCCTGAGGAACTCTCTGGCTGAGATGTGGTGAAGAGGCAGAAGGATTTTGATGTAAGACGTGTGGTCCTGTGCCTTCTGAGGAGGAAGAGAGACTCTCATGAGGTCTGTCTGACTCCTGCACCCCAGGAAGATGTGATCCTGACAGGGGAAGAGAATGGATTTTTTGTAGTTTATGTTGAATCCTAGATACTGTAGAAGTGAAATGGCAAAAAGGATGTTTTGCTCTAGGATCTCTGGGGAGGTTGCCATAAAGAGGAGATCATCCAGGTAAGGGAAAAATGGATGCCCTGAAGCCTGCAGTAGGCAATAACAGGGGTTACACATTTTACAAATACCCTTGGTGCAGTAGAAAGTCCAAAGGGCAAGGCAGATAACTGAAAATGCCAGGAAGCCACAGAGAAATGCAGAAACGTCCTGCAGTTGGGGTGGATGAGAATGTGTAGGTATGCAGTATGCATCTTTGATATCCAAGAAGACCAAAAAGGCTTGTGGCAAAATGAGAGTGAACAAGGTTTGAAGAGTTACCATATGGAAGGTGGGTACCTTCAGGAAGATGTTGAGATGAGACAGATCCAAAATTTGTCTCCAAGGACCATACTTTCTGGGCACTAGGAACATTCTGGAGTAGACACCTCTTCTTTTTTGGTCTTGAGGAACTTCCTGAATTATCCCTTTCTCCACAGGTCTAGAAGTACCTCTGGAAAGGAGGGTAGTTGTTCCCTTGGTGGTTAAGGGGTGCCCCTGAAGGAAGGCAGGGAATTCCATACCAGAACGTATCCTTTTAGAATGATAGAGATAACCCAGGAGTCTTGAGTTATGCTTTCCCAGAATGGCAGAGACAGAGACAGGCTCTAGCAAAGCGGAATGTGGGTGAGGTGTTTTGGGCAGTCAAAAGGAATCAGTATTGTCTGGAAAGGGCTGCTTCTGAGTCAGAGTTGCAGGGGCATCCCTGGACTGTTGAGGCCTCCTACCATCCTTTTTTGTTTTAGGTGGAGGAGGGCAGGAGTGCCTACATAAAAAAGCAGTTTTTGCTTGGTAATTTTGCTGAAATGTATGCACTGGAGATACAAATATGTGTTTTAGTACTTGCAATTCCTTTCTACTTTCCTGCAGAGATTGAAATTAGCAGATGCAGGGCCAAAAAATCCAGAGTTGTCCAAAGGGGCATCCATAAGCTTAGATTTAATGTTCTCTGGTAATAAATGGAGTCTTAACTAGTAGAATCTCCTTAAGACAAAGCCAAAGGCAGCTGCCCTGGCAAAAGCCTCTGCACCATCATAGCTGCATTTGATGGACTGGCAGGCTACCTGTAAGGAAGCTCCTAGCAGGGATGCAGCCAAGGTTTTATTCTCCGAGTTAGGCAAATCAGAAACGATCTGGGAGAGTTGACACAAAAGCTCTAGGGCAAATTTGGTCATGTGCAGTCCTCCTCTGGGGAAGCATACTCTAGAGAGGAGGGTTCTGTAAGGAATAGGTCAAAGATTACTCTTCTGAGGATCCCTCAATCTGAAGAAATATCTTCTCTAACTCTTTTGTGTGAAGAACCTGTGCAGGGTGGAGAAGGGGCTGAAACACCTGAGGGGGCTTAAGGGAGATATTGCCTTGAAAAGTCCTTAGGCGAACTGTTCCCAAGGGGGGCAAATGTTTAGTTTTTTACTTCTTTGATGCAGGTCTGCCCTATGTAACATAGCAGGCCTGGACATAGGCCAACATTCAATAATATCTGAGTGAATTTCCTCCTGCACCAGGATCTGAGGTATCCCCTTAGGGCCTTTGGTTATCATGAGCTTTGGTTCCCCCTGTACATCCGAGATGGATGCCTGCTCAGCCTCTGAGGATGTACCTATGGTCGGATCCAAGGTGGCCTCAACATTGAACTTGGCCTGTGTTCTGGAACCAGGAAATGTACACATCGCTGGACTCTCATCCACCTCAGGAGAGACGTCCATAGTAACAGGTGCAGCAAAAACTTCAGGCCTTTGCTTTTTGGCCTTCCGCTTAGTGATCAACCCAACCACGGGCCCCAAAGATACCTCCATCATGCTTTTAGCTAGTAACTTTAATTGCTGGTTTTCCAAGTAAATGGCTAAGGAGGAGTCTACTTCTTAGGGCCTTGGGCAGAAAGGCCTGGCAAATGGGACAGGATTTGTGCTTGTGGGTAGGCCTTAGGCAAAACAAACACTGAAGATGACCTTCTTTAGGTGGAATTTGTCTTCCACAGTGGCATTTGCCTTTCTTGGATGACATGACCCCTACCACAAAACAGTAGCAAAAGAAAAAGAAGTTATGTACTTACAATAATATTCCGTCTATGTTGTCGATCTTCATTCTTTCTCAACGAGTGGGTTCAGATCTGATCCATTGGATCCAACTTGGCCGATGCTAAAGCTTGCAACCACCAAATCTCTCAAGCTTATCCCACACCCACAATGCACCTACACAATTACCTCCGATTTTGTTTACTGCTACATTAGCGTGTAGGAGGATTAAGAGAACTGGAAGAGCCATATCCAGAGTTATACATATATTTATATATAGATATATAAATATATATATATATATATATATATATATATATATATATGTGTGTGTGTGTGTGTGTATAATAAATATATATATATATATATATATATATATATATATATGTGTGTGTGTGTGTGTGTGTGTGTGTGTGTGTAGATCTACTTCATAACACTGAAATTTCATAACGTTGAATTTCATAACACTGAGACCAAAACATCTAAATCCCAAAACACTGAAAACCCAAAACATTGAAAACTCAGAACGCTGAAAGTGTGCTTCATAACACTGAAAACTACAATACATATGTAAATAACATCTTCTCCACCTATAACACCACCTAACAAATACACTTTCTACCTCCTGCACCCCCATGTGGGGGACTCTGCCACCCCAAACTCCACCTAAATTAAATATACCAACTCCAAGATCGCGCTACAGTGGAAAAAAGTTCATTTCCTAATCTCACTGTATTACAATCACCATACACTGAGGTTAGGAAACAGGGGGCTTGCCCCCTGCAGAAACTTAGTGCGTTTGTTAGGTATTGTTGTAGGTGGAAGGGATCTTATTTACTTGTGCAATGTAGTTTTCAATGTTTTGAATTTTCACTGTTATGGTGTCAATGTAATGAAATTCAACATTATGAAATGTCAATGTTATGAAGTAGACCTATATATATATATATATATATATATATATATATATATATATATATATATATATATATATATATATATATATATATATATATATATATATATATATATATATGTGTGTGTGTGTGTGTGTGTGTGTGTGCATTTATTTATTTTATTTTACATTTGTTGACCGGGCTAGTCTGGCTGGATACATGTCCATTTTCAGCAGAGGCCCGAGGAGAAAAGCTCCACTATATACTAGTAAATAACATAAAAACAGCACAGTAAGAGACAATTATAAGAATCTAAAGAACTATTCCAATGTAGTATAGTAACAGTACAGAAGCAATTTAACAACTGAAAAATACAGTAAGGATCGCTAATGCCATATTCTTTGCAGAAGCAGGAATTGAAAATGACAAAAGATAACAACAAACACTGGAGTCTATACAATATTTACAGTATTAACAATTATGATAAACATTTTGTGCCAGGGCAATAGTTTTAAGAACCAGATTTGAACAGCAGGAAGCAACATACAGGTTTCAATAATAGGTGAGATGACAGGTTGCAGTAATATATCTGGTGCAAAGAGAGAGTGACATTATAGGAATAGTAATATCCAAGTGGATGTTAGGTGAGCTACAGAGGAGGGGTAGTACTAGTGAGAGAGACAAGTAGAGGAGATCGATGTATAACAAGGTAATGGAGAGAGCTATAGTGAGAGTTGGATGCTGAGGTCAGTCAGGATTCGAGCAAGGGCAAAGCCAGTGAGATTTGAAATAGTTCTTTATTTGTTTCTTGAAAAGTTGTGATGAGCCTAAAGTAGTCAGTTCTGTGGGAAGTTTATTCCAGTATGAGCCAACAACATTTGTGAACAAGGAGTCACCAGATTTATTGTGTGATTTGAGAGTAGCTACTAGCAGTTTGTTAGCAGAGCGAAGGGAAGTAAGATTCCTGTAAGGGGCAACAAGGTTGTTAAGTATGGGTGTATTAGTAGGGTAATGGAGAATTTTATAGGTGATAACTAATTGATGTAGAAGAATAAGATTTTGAAGTTCAAGCCAGCCAACACAATGATGGGTATGAAATGGGGAACCTGTGGCAAACCTGGCAATGCTATGGTAGGCTGTGGCTAGTTTCTGAAGGTTAGATTTTGATAGGTTGATAAAAGATGGAGAGGCATACAATAATGTAGAGATGAGATGAGTTTGGGCTAGAGACACCCTGGTAGGAGATGAGTTTGGGCTAGAGACACCCTGGTAGGAGATGAGTTTGGGCTAGAGACACCCTGATAGTTGCTGTAAGAAAGGGCTTAAGTCTATAGAGGGCACCTATCTTTTTATTAACAGTTTTGATGGTTAGGTCAATGTGGGAGTCAAATTTTATTAACAGTTTTGATGGTTAGGTCAATGTGGGAGTCAAAGTTTAGTTGGTTATCTATTGTGAAACCTAGTAGTTTAGTGGAACAATCAGGTGTAATGATAGTGCCATTGTCAGAGACAATAGAAAAGGAGAAAGGGGCAGACTTAAGGGTTGGAGAAAAAAGTAGTAATTTGTTTTTTTTTTTTGGGATTAAGGAGGAGACAGATATGTTGGAACCAGTTTTCTGCTGCAGTAAAGACTTTTTTGGGTGGAAGAATGAAGTTCAGTTGGAGCTACAGCAGAACAGATGAGTGTTGAATCATCTGCATACTGAATGCATGTGAATGTTGGGAGAGAAGTAGACAGGTTATTTATAAATATGGAGAAGAGAAGGGGACCTAAGATGAATCCTTGGGGGACCCCGATTGTGACTGGGAGCTGAGAGGATAAATGGCTGTTCCAAAGGACTGCTTGTTTTCTATCAAATATGAGTTAAACCAGCGCAATGCCAAAGAGTCAAGAGAAAGAGATTTCAAAGTGTGTAGCAGAAGGTGATGATTCACCATATCAAAGGCTTTAGAGAGGTCAAGAAATAAAGCAGAGGAGAATAGG